>NW_006399901.1:3067571-3102246 GCF_000299155.1 Elephantulus edwardii | reverse complement strand
GCCCTTTTGATTTTCTAACACGTGATGTGCATGATTTAATAAAATAACTTTGTTGTTGTTTTTATATATTGTTGAGTCTCCTGAGACCCACAGGAACCCTAGGTACAGCAGCTCTGCAGTCTGCCCTGTCCTGAGCCAGTCTCACTAATTCCAATACACCTACCCCCATAGCCCCAATTACTCTCCCTAAAAAACAAACAAAAAAAAGGTTGACAGGGAGAGAGAGACCTGGGGAGCAGTCAGTCCTCCCGAAGACTAGATTTTCTGCTCTGAGCTGACCAGCACCTCCACGTACCCTGGAGAGGGAGTGTGCAGAGGGGGAGCCAGGAAAGAACGAGCAGTGACTTAAGGAAACCAAGTGATCACTGGCCAGGGGTCAACCATGTGAGCAGCTCTGTGAACTGGTGGGGAGCCCGTTCCTTTGCTCTAAGGTTGGAAATGTCAAGCTTTTTAGACTGCTTACTCAGGACTATGAGGTAACAGGATAGAATAGGCAGAATCATCAGATGGCAAACAGGACTGGGGAGGAGATGAGACGCTTCTCCAACTGGACAATGGGATCAGATGCTTGAGCACCTGCTCGAGCAACTGGGGTCTAAGAAACAACATTGTCCTTTGGCCACTGAGTAGGATAAGAGTGACCTATGCTTAGTCACAATTAGTAACTCCTATACTATTCATTTCTTCAAACTCCAAGTACCAACTACAGGTTGCCTGTCCCAGGTTACGTCCTGCGCTGGGTGCCAAGCTTAGTAAGGCAAACTTGGTCTGGGCCTACTAAGAGGCTTCGTGAGTGGTGCCTGACTCACTAGGAACTTCTTATCTATGCTGCGCAGAAAGCTGGGGGGAAATCCTTAACTTCATCTTGGAGGTGCTAGTGACTAACTGCAGACTGGTCCCAGGTTCCACACACAAATTGTGGCAAAGCCAAAACTTCTACCCAAGTTCTGTGTGTTTAAGTGGGTCCCCACTGCATTGGACACACGTTAGGTTGTTCTGTTTCTCACCTGCTGTCACTGGGGTTCGCAGAGGGGAAGCCCTGTTCCCCGGCGTTCTGGGAGTTTCCAAAAGCCTGGCTGTTGCCTCTGTCCACGGACTGGCCTACGCTTACTCCCAGGCTAGTGCCATCCAAGACCGGAGCTCCCGTCTGGTCCACAGACACCTGTGGGAGAGAGTCGGGAATTAACACACAGTCTCTTGAAGAGGTCATTTCCGCTTCTCATTTCTGATCCCCATTGGTGCTGGAGGAAGTGTTTAAGGGGGTGGAGGGACCGCAATCAGCCTTGGCTGCTCTGCCTTCTGGGCTGAAGTGATCACTCACAATAAACCCCAGGGCCAGAGAAACTGCTTCAGCACAGACTTGAACCACAAGATTTATGCTGCGGAGAAAAAAACCCAACCACAAATAAAAAACAAGCCTCCATAAGAAGAGTCCCCCAAAATCAGAATCATTCTCCTAGAAATGGGAAAGACAGAGAGGGAGGGGAAGGGGGGAGAGAGTAGGTAAGGAAGGGGAGAGGGAGAAGGAAAAGGAGGGGGAGACGGAGAGGGAGAAAGAGGGAATATATGTAGAAACAAACAGATCCATGCACCGCATACCCTTTCTGCATCCTTCCCCAGCTCTTTGCCTGAGCCTGTCATTAGCATGGGCAGGCTTCCTCTTACTGCGGCTGAGAAATGAGAGGCATCAGTGAGCTCCCTTCTCCCCTGAGCTCCACATCTAAACAGAGACCTTGTCCTGTCTCTCTCCAACCCCTCCCCATGCCTCCCCAGATGATGTCTGCTGCTGACAAGGAAGCCAAACCCATCTCCTGATCCCCAGCAGCTCTCTCCTAATACCTCTACCTCTGATTTGTCTTATTCAACACCGCAGGTCATAAAATCCATTTCCATCCCTCCAAAGGGCCATTCCCATCTCACTGCTTGGTTAGTCTGAAATCCTTCACGTCTCCTTACTAAAGGCATTAAGGGTCCTGAACAGCACAAGGTCTAGCCTACATTCCCACCACCTGGCCCACCATTCACCCACGTGGATGTTTTCCATACAAATCAACTCCAGCAAGTTTGGTTCTCCTAAAACAGGAGAGGCTCTGCTTTAGGTCTTTCAGCACAGAATGAATAGGATTTGCAGAAACTGCCTGTACTCTGAGCTTGAAATGTCTATAAGCAAACTGAAAAGAAAAACATCTCAAGCTCTGAGAACTTCTCAAGGACACATCTCGGGTAGTTTCTTCAACATCCACATTATTGTTTGTTGTCAACAAAGATTCATAACGACCTCAAGAACAACAGATGAGAACCTTGTACCATCCTTACTGCCTCTGATAATGCTTCCGCTCACTGTCAAAGTCACTGTGTCAATCCATCTTGCTGAGGGTCTGCCTCTCTTTCCTCCTACCCTCTCCTTCCCCCCAAGCATGATGTCTTCCCCCCCCCCCAGACAACATTACCAAAGTATGTGAGATGAAGCTTCACCACCCCTTCCACTAAGGAGCACCCTGGCTGCACTTTATCCAAGATGTATTTCTTCATCCCATGGGATACACAATATTCTTCGCCAACACCCCAGTTTAAAGGCATCAATTCTTCTTCAGTCCTCCTTATTCATCATCTAACTTTCAGATGTAAGAAGCAATTGAAGATATCATGGTGTGGATCAGGTGCACCTTAGTCTTTAAACTGATATCCTTGCTCTTTAGCATTTGGGAGAGATCTTTGACAGCAGATTTTTCTAACAACATTGTCTTTGATTTCTTGACTGCTATTATCATGGGTGTTCACTGTGGATAAAAATAAACTCATTGACAACTTCAATCTTCTCTCCATCTATCATGATGTTGTTACCTATATTGGTCCAATGATGAAGATTCTTATTTTCCTGATGCAGAGATGTAATACATATTAAAGGCGGTAGTCTTGATCTTCTTCAGTAAGTCTCCTTAATCTTCTGCAAGCAAGGCTGTGTCATCTGCATAAAGGCAGGCTGATGAGTCCTCCTCCAATCATCATGCACATTCTTCTTCATACAGTCCAACTTTTCTAATTATTTGCTCAGTATATGCACTGAATAGGAATGAAGGATATAGCCTTGACATATACCTTTCTTGATTTAAACCATGCTTGTTCTGTTCAGACAACTACTTCTTGGACTATGTATAGATTTTGCATGAGCACCAAGTGTTCTGGGATCTCATTCTTCTCAATGTTCTAGCCTCCTTTAGAATAGGCTCTTAACACTTGCATCATCTTTGAGAATATAATAATCACCCCACTCCTGCCTAATACTTTCTGCTAGGAAAATAGTTTCTCACTCACAGAACATCTTAAATTAATAAAATTTTTAAAAATCCATAAAAAACCAAAACCTAAACTTATCTCTACTGGGATACTGGGTATCAAGAGAAACCCTCCTGATCTGTCATTACTTCACATCAGAAGAGACTTCACAGTTAATAGAAGGGAGAAACCTTAATGGAACCTTCTTGCATTATGCGTACTGGTAAAGTTTTCTCTGATCACAAGCTTTCCCGCTCTTCTGCTTTCTTCTCTGCATTACAGGATTTGCTTTCCTAAAACTACCTTTTCCTCCTAACATAACACAGTATTTTTGTCCTAAGATTGTTCAGATCAAGGCCAGTCACAAGTTATTTATCACAAGACCCACTCACACGCTACATTATTGCAAAATTCCGTTTAGACAGGCATCCCTCAGATGTTCCTTGCTACTGATCTTGAACTTCACTAACAATTCTAGCTTGAAGTTATCTGTAAGTGCTTTCAGGTGCCATGTGTGAACTGAAGCAAAAAGTGACTGCTGTGTGAGGACAGAGCTGAAGGTGGGCCTTAGCCTTAAGGTTAAGGTGGGCACTTAACCAGGCTCTGTCTTGAAGATTAGTTGCCTGCACCTGCTGATTTTCATATCAACCCCTTTTCCAAGAAAACTTTTTATTGTTGCTATGTGTCATTGAGTCGCCTGTGACCCTACATACAGCAGCTCTGAAGCCTGCCCTGTTCTGAACCAGTCTGACTCTGACCCACCTACCCTCATAACCCCAGTTACAGTATCAATCCATCTCACCTTGGTTCCCTAAAAAACAACCACCAACCAACCAGCCAAATAAACAAATATGAGCCCTTATCTAAGTCCTAACCTAAGCTACAAATCCTCCCTCCTCAAAATGTCCCTTTTTTTGTGATGGTATTTTTCCAAAGGGATTAGCCTTTATCTCGGTTTTAATTAATTGCTGCAACTGACAATAAAGTCTGCTCCCCCACATACCCTTTGTAAGTATTCTTTACTAAGAAAAGGCAAGTACTCTGAGGCCAACTCGGACCCCACTGGCAATATTTTGATTGTTTTCCCCTGTCACCAATGTAAGATCTCAACAAACTACTGAGAATAAAGGTGCTGCATTCATTTATTCATTCAGGAATGCACTGTATGTAGGGAAAAACATTTCTTGAGTATTTACAATGTGTCCTACTCGGGGGACAGTATGGTAAACAGTATAGACATAGCCCCTGCCCACATGGAGTCTCCCATCTGTTGGAAGACAAATACTACTAAGTCATGACCCAAAAATATTTTACTCCTTCCTGTATCTCCTACAGCACATGGCATAATCATGTAAACAGCACATGCTCAGTGTTTGCTTTCTCTACTGAATGGAAACTTCTCCCTAGCTACAGCCTCCCATTTCTATATGTTGTTGTTATGTGCTGTCGAGTTGCTTGTGACTCATAGCAACTTTATACACAATAGGTCTGAACCCTGCCCTGTTCTGAGCCAATCTCACTGTCTCTGACACAGCTGCCCCTCATTACCCCAGTTACTGTATCAATCCATCTCATGCAGGGTCTTCCTCTCCTGCACTGTCCCTCCACCCTTCCAAGCATGATGTCCTCTTCCAAAGACTGGTCCCTCCCTGCAACATGCCCAAGTATGTGAGACAGAGCTTCAAAATCCTAGCCTCCAAAAAGCAGCTTGGTTTCACCCTCTCTTGGGAGTCCATGGTATGTTCAATATTCTTCTCCAGCACTACAACTCAAAGGCATAAACTGTTCTTCTGTTATCCTTATTCAATGTCCAGCTCTCAGATGCAGAGAAAGTTAACTGCAAAGACCATGGCCTGGACCAGGTACATCTTAGTCTCTAGACTGACATCTCTGCCCTTCACAACTCTGAAGAGGCTCCTGACAGTAGACTTTCCTAATCCAATTCACCTTTTGATTTCCTAGCTGCTGGTTCCAAGAGTGTTGACTGTGGAACCGAGCAAGGTGAATTTGTTAACAGGCTCAAGCTTTTCCCATCTATAATAGTACTGCCAATTGGCCCAGTGGTGAGAATCTTTGTTTTCTTGATGTTGAGCTTCAATCCATAGTAAAGACTGAAGTCCTTGACCTTCTACAGCAAATGCTTTGGGTCTTCCTCAGTTTGTGTTGTCTGTGTAACACAAGTTGTTGATCAATCTTCCTCCAATTCTGATGCCACATCCCTCCTCACAAAGCTCAGCCTCTCAAATGATCTGTTCTGTGTATAGATTGAACAGGTATGGAGACAGGATGCATCCCTGACACACTCCTTTCCTGATTTTGAACCAGGCCGTGTTTTCTTGCTCTGTTCTGATGATTGCCATCTCTATATAAACATCCTAATTTCTTATTCTGAAAGGCTATTTATATTTTCAAGTCTCACATTACTTTAAAAAAGATTACCGACTTCGCCCTCCAGCCGCGGCACCTGCAGCTCGACTTTGAGCGAGTCGGGCGGCCTCAGCTGCGAGCAGAGCTGCGCGGCGGCCCTTCTCGGAGACCACCAGATCTCTTCCCTTGTCTCTCCATGGCGACCTACGGGCAGAGCTGCGCGCGGCCAATGTGCATTCCTCCATCCTATGCTGACCTTGGTAAAGCTGCCAGAGATATTTTCAACAAAGGATTTGGTTTTGGGTTGGTGAAACTAGATGTGAAAACAAAGTCATGCAGTGGAGTGGAATTCTCAACATCTGGTTCATCAAATACAGACACTGGTAAAGTTACTGGGACCTTGGAGACCAAATATAAATGGTGTGAGTATGGGCTGACGTTCACAGAAAAATGGAACACTGATAATACTCTGGGAACAGAAATCGCAATTGAAGACCAGATCTGCCAAGGTTTAAAATTGACTTTTGATACTACCTTCTCACCAAACACAGGAAAAAAAAGTGGTAAAATCAAGTCTTCTTACAAGAGGGAGTGCATAAACCTTGGTTGTGATATTGACTTTGACTTTGCTGGACCTGCAATCCATGGTTCAGCTGTCTTTGGTTATGAGGGCTGGCTCGCTGGGTACCAGATGACCTTCGACAGTGCCAAATCAAAGCTGACAAGGAATAACTTTGCTGTGGGCTACCGGACCGGGGACTTCCAATTACACACTAATGTCAATGATGGGACAGAATTTGGAGGATCAATTTATCAGAAAGTGTGTGAAGATCTTGACACTTCAGTCAACCTGGCTTGGACATCAGGAACCAACTGCACTCGCTTTGGCATTGCTGCTAAATACCAGTTGGATCCCACCGCTTCCATTTCTGCAAAGGTCAACAACTCTAGTTTAATTGGAGTGGGCTACACTCAGACTCTGAGGCCTGGTGTCAAGCTTACACTGTCAGCTCTGGTAGATGGGAAAAGCATTAATGCTGGAGGCCACAAACTTGGGCTTGCCCTGGAATTGGAGGCTTAATCCGGCTGAAGACACCTCTGGGAATGGATATCAGAAGATTTGGCCTTAATATATTTCCATTGTGACCAGCAGGCTTTTCCCACAGTCCTCACAAAGGTGATCAAAACAAAGGATGATCTAAACAAGAGCTGTACTTTAAATATTTAGACAGTTACTTGTTTCTAGTTGAATTGGTTATCTGTCTAGTTACCAATGCTGCAGCCTTGCAGTCACCTATACATTATTTAAATGTATTTAACTGTTAAATGCGCTACCCACCAGTCATGAAATAGATCTTTATGAAAACTGTAAAAAAAAAAAAAGATTACCAATAGACATTTAAAAAGATAAAATTACAAAATCAAGTAAGAAGAGAAAGTGTGATATTATAATGAATGCTTCCTAATGAATACTTTTTCTCCAAAGGGAACATTTTAAATATCCAGAATGATATTGTTCAGTGAGGTAGCACTAGGGAGCTCTGGTGGCTTAGTGGTCAGGAGTTGCACTGTCAACCCAAAAGCAAATGGTTTGAATCTACCCACTGCTTTGTGAGAGAAAGATAAGCAATGTCCTCCCAGGCAATTTACAGCCTCTGCAAAACCAGTAGAGGGTCAGCCATGAGCCGGCTGCAACTCAATGGTACACGACATTAAATATAAATGAATTTGAGTAAAACAAAGAAAGATTCACTCATACTAGCACATTTCAAAAGTTCAAGAGCCAGAATGATGACTACCATGTTAATGAGAGCAGGTACCCAATATTTCCAACATCAGAGAAAGTTCCACTGGACAGTGTCAGTCCAGAAGAAAGGACTGTGAACCAAAAAATGCTTACAAAGGCCAGCAGTTAATACGTATTGGTATAGCTGTACAAACAGTTTCCCCAAAACGACCACAGGCCCGGCCATCATGCTGGGAAAAGGTCAGAGATAAAGACTCTTTCGATGGGTGGAGGGAGGAGTGGGAAACGGAGAGAGGAAAGATCCAGTGTGAAAAATAATGTATATGAACTTGATAAGTAAACCAGTATAAAGTAAAAATTTTATAAAAAAAAAAGATGGATGGACACAGTGACTTTAACATTGGCTCAAGCACTGATCAGAGATCATGAACACGGTGCAGCATGCAGCACGGTCCAGATCTGTTGTTCACGGGCTGTTGTTCACAAGGCTGCGGACTGGGCAGCACATCACAACAAAACATGAGGATCTGACTGGATGAGCAGGCACAACCAGAGGGAATAGCATGTGCACAGGCTCTACGGCGGAGGAAATACAAAGTCTAAGAGATCAAAAAGACAGGTCTACGATGAAAAGACAGGAGTGCAAATGTCAGGAGAGGACGCCAGAAGAGGCATGCAAGGCCCCAGTCCCTCAGGTCATCATAAGGATTCTGGCCTCTATTCTATCATAGGAAGGTTTAATTGGGGTGATATAATCAGTTTGCCATTTTCAAAAGTTACTGCATGTAAGAGCAACGATTTTGTAATTTCTGCCTAACTTGGGAGGAACTAGGGAGCACTATGCTGAGTGAACTAACTCAGTCTCATAAGGACAAATACTGTCTAAAACCATTGTATTGTACTGTAGAACAAGTATGAGGATCTAAGGGGGAGAGCAGAGGGTTAAGGATAGAGGGGGTGATAATCATAGGATCACACAATTTGATGGGTGGAGAGAGGCGTAAAGATCTGGTACGAAAAACAATGCATAATAAATAAATAAACCAGTATAAAAATTTTTAAAAGGTTATTCTGGGTGCTGGATGGACAGACTGGAGAGATCAGGATGGAAGTAAGGAAACCCCACAAAGGAGGCAGCTGCAGGTTCCAGGGTGTATACACTGGGGGGGGGGGGGCTGGATGTGGTGGAGAAACCAGATGATTCTAGAGACTTGCTAGGCGACTCCCAGGAGACCCACTGGGCTTGGAGCCACTGAGAGCCAAGCCTCCGTGTGTATGAGTGACCACAGGGGGACAGAGGGAAGAAGAAAGGAGTGAAGAGACCCCAGGCTTAGCCTCGTTCAGCACAAGGATCTCCCCTTGAACCAGTGTTCCTTCTGGCTCCAAACGGAAAGCAGAAGACATCAAGAAACTGACTTTTAAGGACAACCCTGTTACCAAGCATTTCTTACACTCTATATTTTTAGTGAATTCGAGGATAAGAATCCATTTCCGGGAAGCAGGCTACAAAAAGAGTAAAACTAAGGAGCTATGTTCTTTCTAGTCATCAGACAGCGACGGAGCCGTTACTGTCAGGATGATGAATTGCTGGCACAGAGGGTCATTTTCCAAGGTGGTGTGTCGCTATTACCTGGAAGCCCCTGCACACTCCAGTCCTACAGGGACTGCCACGTAGCAGAATCGAAGGGTCAGGACTGGGTGGGTCCCCTGCTCTCCAACCCTGGCCGACAAGAAACCCTCCTCAGCAGAGAGCTATTCTGGGGGGCCAAACCTCAAGCCACACCAGGGAGATCTCGCCAGAGGAGACCACTTAACTGCTTTCAATAGTTCAAAAGGGCCATCCCAGAACCTCTGATGTTACACACACTCAGGGAAAAGAGACAACAACCTCAATCTGGTTCTCTCATTTGCACGACCCCTCACCTGGCCCCCTCAAGCCCTTCCCCTCCTCTTTGTTTTCCCCAATCCACATGCAGATCCATAAATGGAGAATCCACTACGTGCCAGGGTTGACATTACCATAAGAGACTGCTTCACATTTCATCCTCACTACAATCCTAAGAGGGAGGAATGATCAACAAGAAGTCCAACTACATTAAAGGCTGAGCCTCTGGCGATTCGAATCCTCTACAGCAAAGAGGGATAAAGACGGGCGACCTCCTCCTGCGTCATTCACAGCCTCTGAAAGCCTGCCGGGGGAGCAGCTCTATGAGTCAGTTCCAACTCAGTGAGTTAGTTTATAGGGTCTTTTTTACAACCACATGGAGATGACGGAAGCAGGAGTGGCATCCACTTCCTAAACAAGCCTCTGGAAATTTTATGAACTTTGAGAAACAATGGTAGTTATAGAACAGGGTTCAGGTCTTTTGTCCATGGGGTCGCTATGAGCCGTGCTCCACTCCATGGCAATCAACAACAACAACATGGAGGTGACAGGGTGCTCTGGTGGCCTAGAGGGTAAGGCGTTGTGCTGCCAATTCAAAAGCAGATGGTTCAAATGTACCAGCTTCTCCAAGGGAGAAAGATGAGCTGTCTCCGCCCTTGTGACTTATAGCCTCTGAAAACCCACTGGAGGGTCAATTTTGAGTTGGCTCCCAGTTAATGGCAATGAGTTGAGTTGGTAGAAAGGACACCATCATTAGCCCCATTTCACAGATGAGAAGTTTGAGGTTCTGCCTGCACAGATGCAGAAAGGGTCATCAGTTGCACATTCACAGCAAGGCAGACTGATGCCAGAGCCTTTACTCTGACCCTTCTCTTAAGGAGCTCACTAAATATTCTGTCTTTTCCAGTTTGGAATTACAAAGAAGAGGCAACTGGCGTAGTCAGGAGGCACTAACAAACAGATATGGAATACTGGCATAGAAGTCTACCTTAGAAAGAATCTTGATCCCAATCACCATGTATCAAGCACCATGTTAGCCATGCTGCATATATTATCATTGTACCATAAAACACCAGTAGTGGGTCGCTTCATTTCCAGACTTAGGAGGTCTTTCTAATTATGCCTCTGCCATGCCACTTGATTATACTAAAGTAGGAAATACACTCAGTGATTTCATTCCCCTGACATTTGTTGGAAAACAGGTTATTTTCTGCTGGGCAAAAGGACCCCAAAAGGAAATGCCTGTTATTTCCATGTAACAAATGGGGATGCTGAGGTTCACGGGTTAATGAATCTGTCTGAGGCATCTCAGTCACAGAGCTGGAACCAAGATGTGCAATAAGCCATCTAACACAACTACCCTCTCATCTTTCCAGACTTCCAGTTAGATAGCAAACCAAGTACAATTTAATTTTGTCTCTTGCCCCATCTGATATGAATAGCTAGAACTATTTTTCATATTAGATAAGCATGGTTCATTTTAAAAAACATTTATTTTCTTATTTGTGGCTGTTGAGAAAATACACAATAGACTACAAATTAATTCAACAATTTCTATGTATACCGTTCAGTGACTCTTAGCATGTTCTTCCTATCAGGCAACCATTCTTAGCTTCCTGTTCCAAACTGGTCCTCCCTCATTAGCACAAACTCACTGCCTCTAAGTTCCTTACCTAAGTGCAGCTGCTGGCATCAGTTTGATCCCATATATCAAGGGGCATGTTCTTTTACTAAGTAAGCTAAGCTGCCGCCTGGTTTTAAGAAGACTCGGGTTTAAGACTTAAAGATGATCTCAGGTAATAGGTGCAGGAACTTTATCCATTCCCCTTTGCTCTATAAAGTGTGGGCTCCATGGTGGTTGTTGGGTACCACAGAGTCAGAGCCAACTCCAAGCTGACCCTCCAGCAGGTTTTCAGAGGCTACCAACTGCACAGGAGGAAACCACCCATCCTCCCACAGAACAGCTGGTGGATTTGAACTATGTAACTTTGGGCTTGTAGTGCAGTTTCTTACTCCTAGGCCACCAAAACTTCCTGCTGGTTCTATAAAAATTTTAAATTCTGTTCTGTATTTTCCTTCCTTTTGATCAGAATTAGGCTATAAAGTCTCTCATCAAAACATTCCATAATGGTAGCCAGGCCTCATCCAGTTCTGGTTTCGTGGCAAAGGAGGCTGTTGGGTATGGAGGCAATTTCGCCACACATTTCATTTCCTGGCCTATTCTGAAGTCTTCTTCCTGGTAGTCCAGGTATCCTGCCTCTGATGGCCACTTGTAAGCTCTTAAGACCCCAGGTACTACAGAAGGGGCTAGGAAGAACGATCACTAAGCATACTAGGTCAACTCACTAGGATGTCCCATGAAATCATGATCTTAAACCTTCATATTCAAGAAACTAAATCCTATGAGGTGTTTGGATGCAGACGAACACAGCTTCAGCAGCTGGTTGTTATAGCTGTTGTGAATACCTGTAGCTTTTTTTAAAAAACCAAAAAACCCAAAACTTTATACACCTTTTCTACAACACTTTTGGTGAGGTTGTTGCAAGGAGAGACCAGTCCATGGAGAGGGACATCATGCTTGGGAGGGTGGAGGGACAGCACAAGAGAGGAAGTCCCTCAATGAGATGGATTGGCTCAGTGTCTGGGGTAATAGTGGTAGGTGTGTCAGAGACAATAAGGTTGGCTCAGGTTAGAGCAGGGTTTAGGGCTGTTGTACATAGGGTCACTATGAGTCACAGGTAACTTGATAGCACATAACAACAACACAGCTGTCCTGAAGTCTGATCTCTATTTGCATTCCCAATTGTGTCAACTCACATCCACATTTGTCCTTACAACAAATCCCAACCAAACCAAGTGGTGTGGAGTATTCTATTACGTGACCTTTCTAGCTCTGTTGACTCTTCTTAGGTAAAATGCTAATGTAAGTCCAAAACTTTTCACTAGTCTTTGTTTTACAGTCTCTTTCTCTCTCTCATTGCTGTGGAGTGACAAACAACTCAGAGCTGACTCTCCCACAGGCTTCCACATCTGTAAATTGCACAGAGGAGAGTGCCCATCTTTCTCCCAAGGAACCACTGGTGGGTTTGAACCACTCAAGAGAAGCGTGGCCAGCCTTTGGATTAGTAAGGCAATTCTCTACAGACTATGCCCCCAGAGCTCCCTGTTTTACAGTAAAGGACTAAGAAGGTCAACTCAAGTCTGTTTAAAGCAATGAGAGTGTGCCTCCCACACATAGAGGTCAGTGATCCCTGACTGGGACTGAAACGTCCGGACAGGACCTACCTGGGGCCACATGGCTCACTGGTTAAGAAGCAGATGTGGCTAAAGGCCAGTACAGAGAGACACAGCCTCTCCTGGTCTCCTAAGAAAATAAGACTCTGCTGTTAACTAACTCCTTTCACTCTCAAAATGAGGACAAGGTGATAGAGAAGTTTAGCCCTCACTGGACAGATGCCTCACATGCCCTTTGACCAGGCAATGTCTTGGAGGCTCGGTCTCTTCACCCAGAAACTGAGGTCACAAGACTGCCATCTGATAGTGTTAAAAAGATTATGCTTATAAAGCCCCTCTCCACCATAGCTGGAGGGTGAACCCTCAATAAGTACTGGTTTTATCCATCAAGTAAGACAACTCCTTAACCTTTGCCACTGAACCTCCCAAGTCCCATCCTTCTCTGCCTGCCCTACTCCACAAAACCTCTCTCGACCCTGTCAGATCTCTATAACTGCTTCTCTGCAGATCACTTTATTTCACACACCATGCTTGGAAAGGCAGAGTATCAATCAAGGAGAGGAAGACCCACAATGAGAAAGATTGATACAGAGACTTCAGTAATGGGCTCAAGCGTGTTGGGGATGGTAAGGATGGAGCAGAGTAGGCCAGGATTCAGATATGTCGTCTCACAGGGTCACTATCAGCCGTATGCAACTCCACGGCACCGAACAACAATAGGGGCCTCTAAAACAGGGCAGGGAGCCCAGTTTCTCTCCACCTAAACCAAAAGTCAAACTTGCTACCTTGGAGTTGATCCTGAATCACAGCAATCCTGAAGGGAAGTGCGTCTGAGGGATTCCAAGGCTGATCTGTTTGGTTTCTGTCTTTATTGAAGCAGGCTGCCACATCCTTCTCCCACAGAGCAGCCGAGCTCTTAACCATTGCAGCTCCCGGATTTCTTTCTCTTCAACTAGAACCTGTCAAGGTCGCGATCCTTATTGTGGATTACAGAACAGCTCTCAAGCTGGGGGCCCAGAGTTTAAAGCCCAGCTCTAACCTTTACTGTGTCCTTTGAGCACATGACAACATTATTTGTGCCCTGATTTCTTCATTTGTAAAAAGTGATACAAACTTTCTACTTAAATCATAGGTGGTTGTTGTTATGTGCTGTTGAGTCACCTGCAACTCACAGCAACCCTGTGTACAACAGCCCTAAACCCTGCTCTCTATCCTGTGCCAATCTTATTGTCTCTGACACGCCTACCCCCATTACCCCGGTCACTGTGTCAGTCCATCTCATCGAGGACCTTCCTCTCTTGCGCTGTCCCTCTACCCTCCCAAGCATGATGTTCCTCTCCAAGGACTGGTCCCTCCTGGCAACATGTCCAAAGACGAAGCTTCAGAATCCTTACCTCCACGGACCAGCCTGGTTTCACCCTCTCTATGACAAACCTGTTTGTTCTCTTAGCAGTCTATGGTATATTCAATACTCTTCTCCAGCACCCCAGCTCAAAGGCATCAATTCTCCTTCTATCATTCCTAGTCACTGTCTAGCTCTCTGATGCATAGGTTGTTAGGAGGATGAAATAACGTATGCCTGGTACTAGGAAGTGAACCATTTCAAAACTTAGAAGGTCCCTGAAAACCTACACCAGATGCTTCATTTGACAAGCACACACAGTATAGTTGGGCGAGGTGAGTGACCACACAAAATTTGTCAATGACCTGTTGCTGTTGTTAGCTTTCACCGTGTTGACTACAACTCATAGCGACCCTATGAACAACAGACCCTATTCCGTGCCATCCTTACCATCTCTGATAAGCCCATTGTTATAGTCAGCATGTCAATCCATTCGTGAAAGGCCTTGCTCTCTTTCGCTCATCCTCTACCTTTCCCAGTCTTTTTCAAGAGTCCTGATAACATGCCCAGAGTACGACAGACGAAATCTCACCATCCTTGCCTCTAAGAAGCACCCTGGTTATACTTCCTCCGAGACAGATTTGTTCTTTAGCAGGTCACGGAATATTAAGTACTCTTCCCCAACACAACTCAGAAGCATCATTTTTTTTCTTCTGTCATCCTTAGTCACTCCCTAACCGTTAGAGGCAAAGGAAGCAACTGAAAAAACCATGACTTGAATCAAGTGCACCTTAAAATGATAATCTTGCTCTTTAGCAATTTGGAGACATCTTTGACTTAGCACATGCCCATTAATACTCGTTAGCTTGGGTGGATCACCTTGCCAGACACTGAGATGGCTTTGCTGGAGGGAAATTTTAAAAAAAGTTGGTTCTTTATATAAGCATATTTTATGTCCTTTATACTATATGGACGTCAGACTCTGGTGGCCTAGTGGCAAGAAGCTGCACTGCAATACCGAAGGCATGTGGTTTGAGGCCACCAGCTGTTCCACAGGAGAAGGATGGGCAATCTCCTCCCATGTGATTAACTGCTTCTGAAAACCTCCTGGAGGGTCTGGTACGGGTTGATTCTGACGCTATAGTCCACAACAACAACAACAACAACTGTATGGACAGAAACCCTTAAAGCAGAGGTTGTTACCACACTCAGTGGCAATGGTGTGATGCAGTGGGGCAGAGAGAAGCATGTGCATCAATGCCAGCGTGACTGCTGTTGTACATGAACCTTTTCCAGTCCCTTTGCTGCTGTAAACACCAAGCAGACCTCTGATCTCACCTTCAAGCTCAGTGTCAACCAGCCCAATTCCACCCATAGAGCTTGCCTTGCCGGTGACAGGCATGTGCATGCGCGGGCTGGGTGCCCAGGGTCAGACTAACCTGTGGGTAGAAGTTGGACGATGCCGTGCGTGGACTGCGGACAAACTCCACAAAGAAGGCCCCATCCTGAAGTCGGAGGAGGAGGAGGAGGAAGCGGCAACAGCAGCAGGTGCAAGGCAGCGAAGGAACCAAAGGTGTACCGGCAGTGAGCCATCAGGGAGCGAGGACAGGGGAAAACGACACAGAACAAAACAAGACAAGGAAGAAGAGAAACCAGGGCAGATGAGAGGAACAGGAAAAATAAAAAATCTATCAGCCAGCCAATACCCCAGGGCAAAGCGGCAGCAGGAAGGCACACCTTCTTGGGGAGAGACCCCACCAGTGTGGGAGAGGCACCTGGCCTAGAAGGTGTATCCACGCCCCCACAGGTCTCCTCAGAGCCCGACATGGATGCTGATGCTCTCCCACAGAGCTCTAAAACGCCTTCAGACCTATGCCGAGAAAGCGGAAGGCCATGGAGCGTGGAGATGGCAGAGAGAGGCTTCGAGGGGAGTCCCAGCCCCCAAGATGACTGCGGGGCAAAAAGCTCAGAGGCCTGAGGTCTCCACTCCTGTCTGGCGTAATGCGGCAGCCAGATAGGAGGAAAGCATTCAATGTAGGAAAATGCTCTGAATTTTCTGAATTGACAAGGGGAGATGTGGGCAACAGAAGCTTTGTCAATGGATCAGGAAATCCGTAATGTCACATGCATGGGCACTATCAGGAGCTTTGCAATGCCTGCTTGCTCCTCTTACTCTGCTCGGGGTAAGGCCCAAGTCACTACAGCTGTGGGAAAAATTGGCACCAGAACAGCTTTCCAAAGACAACTTCTGAAATAAGACGACTTCTTTTACATAGCTCTTTTGTAGCTGATTCCCACAAACTAACCTCCCTGAGCTCTTACTAGGGAGCTCTGGTGGCCTTAATGAGGAGGAGCTGCACTGTCAACTTAAAGGTAGACGGTTCGAGCCCACCAGCTACCCCGAGGGAAGAAGATGGGCAATCTCCTCCCATGTGATTCAAAGCCTCTGAAAAACCTGCTGGAGTGTCAGCTATGAGTCAGCTGTGTCTCAATGGCAGGAAATGAGTGAGTGAGCTACTTTCAAATGAAACGAGTGAGTTACTTTCAGAGAGGAAATGAGGTGCTGGCTCTGGCCTCCAGTGACTGACAGAGAACTAATCAGTCATTGCACTGAAGGGACATGGCGGCTGTGAGAACAGTACTTTGTCGTTGAGCACTGTTGAGTTGACTGAGTTAATTCCAATTCACAGCCTCTCTAGAGAACAGACTAGAATCGCCCCGTGAGATTTTCTAGGCTGTCAATCGTTTTAGGAGCAGACTGCCAGGCACCAGCTGTTCCGCAGGAGAGGGATGGGCAATCTCCTCCTGTGCGGGTAACCACCACTGAAAAGCCGCTGGATGGTCAGCTACGAGCCGGTTCCGACTTGATGATACACAACAACAACAGAGTGGCTCAGGGGATTACAACCACTCTGGCCCTTCCATTAGTAGTCAAGTGCTTAGCCACTGTGCCACCAGGGCTCCCCACAGCAGGAGTATGATGCATAAAGGCAATGCCAGGAGCCCCGACGAGCCCTCAGAGATTTGCACAGCTACACTGACAACGTGCAAGAGCCGGAATCCCGGGGTCAGACCAGCCTCTCCTGACCCGGGTAGCAAGGGACCGAGTAGAAGGCCAGTGTTAACCCCTGTCCTTCACGCAGAAGGGAGGAGCTCTGGTGGCTGAGAGGTAAGGAGCTGCACTGCAAAGTCAAAGACACATGGTTCAAATCCACCATCTGCTCCTGGGGAGAAAGATGGAAATCAAGTTCCATGTGATTTACTGTCCCAGGAAACCTCCTGGAGGGTCAACCAATGAGTCACTTCCTACTTGACGGCACACAACAACAGGCAGACAGATGGGCCCTTTGATGATTCCATCACATCCAGTGGCTGTCAGATTTTCCAACGAGCCTTGGTGGTTCTGGGAAGGCTTCCGGAAGTGAGGAGGGGGACAAACAGGAAGAGAAAGCCTCGTTCTGTGGCCCCCAATCTCCTCAGTAAGCTCTTCTCTCATCCCTTTTAGATTCACAGTGTGTTGTGGCTTCGTGGACACAAATTTGGAATGCAATGATGAGCAGAGGCAATTTCAGGAGTTAGAGGGTATGGCCCAGTGAGGGCAAGTCATTTCTGCAAAAGCTATCTAATCTACGGCTTCATTTCATTATGTGGGCTCCCAGAGGGTTGGGCCGGTTTTCTTAACTCTCGCCCACTAAAGCTAGCATAAAGAAAGTGCCTGATAAGATCTGAAGGCATGAATGGAGGTTTATTCCTAAGCCCGCCAGCCTGTGCCCGTGGGGGTCGCTTCATTAACTGAGACTCTGGGTGCTGGATCGTCACTGATTTCCCTGCTTCTTAAAGTCAAGAAATGCCCTCTGTTCTTTCAAAATCTTTTCACAGTTTCTGCTTCATCATCAACTGAGCTTCAGAAATGGGACTTAATAACTCGCTGGGTCCCTGCTTTCCTATAATTTGCCCCTTAACTCTAACAGCAGAATAAATGAGCTCTTTGGGGTCTGTTACAGCATCCTTGCTGCTGTGCTCTCTATGCCACTGTGAGCTCCGGAAGTGGACTATGGGAATGTGACCCCAAGAAATGCAAAGTCAGGCACCCCTGGCAGACCCCAAATGATCTGACCAGAGATGTCACTAAAAATTTCTGGGCTTGCCTGCCCGGGTTCTCCACTTCAGCTTCCTCAGGACATCCCATGGCAACTGGGAAGTCAAGATCGAGCACCGCTGATGCTATATCTGTGTAGAGTGTAGTTTTCAACTGGAGAGAGCTACAGTCTGGCATGTGGTCTCTGGGACTGCCTCAGATTTGTTGTTAACAGGGCTGCTATGAGTCGTACTCCACTTGGAAGCACCTAACAGTTACAACCACCACCACCTTAATTCTGTGACAATTTGTTTCTCCACTTTTCACTCCTGCTCCTGGCAGTTTCTAATCCCTGAAAACCCACAGGTGACAGTGAGCAGGGATAAAAGCTAATGGACAAGGCACAAGGTATTACACATCACACTGTGTTATCTGTGTCCCTTTCCTGCCAAAAAAACCCCAGTGCCCGTTCACAGAAGCTGCTGGTCTGAAGTCGACATGCACGAACACAGGAGAAAAGAATTCTCCCTTGAGTGACTGCATTATACACAGACCACTTCTGGGAGTGGTCCTAAAGCCACTGCCTTGAGCAAGGGTCCACATCATTGCCAGTAGACCAGCTCAGGCCAGCCCCCTGCTTTGTCATGGCCTGTAAGACAAGAATGGTTAGCCGTTTGAAATGATTATTCACCCAATGCAATAGCATTGATTTGCTTCTTTTCCCACAAAATTTAAAAATCTTGACTCTGATCTTTTTAAGTAACAATAAATCACTGGTCTATAGTTTCTATCAAATGCCTGTAGCCGTGGTTGATAAGTTATCTTCAGCTGTCATCTCTCCATCCTAAGAGTCTAATTGAAATAATCTACCCTGAAGAAACAATATGAGATATGGTCAAATAATCAGGTACAAGTAACATTTGCTGCCTTATTTAGATCATCATAGTATGTTAAAGTATATATAGAATTCAAGTTCAAGAAACAATTACCAAAAATTATGGAGAAATCAGAAACTCAATCTACAATTTTAAAAAGTAAGTTGTGATGAGGCCAGATCTGGATGACGAACTATTACGTGGTGTTAGGGCCACCACGTAGAATGCAATTCATGGCGGCCTGTGAACAACACAAGTGACCCTTGAGCGTTGCCTCACAGCTGTGTCCTGCTCAAGCCCATGGCTGCAGGCACTGTGTCAGTCCACCCCGTTGAAGGTCTCCCTCTCTTTCGCCAACCCTCTACCTTTACTGGCACGACATCTTCTTCCGAGGAGTGGCCCCCTCCTAACTGTATGACCAAAATACGTGAGACGGAGTTCCGCCATCCTTGCCTCTCAATAGCCATTTTTTAATATATGCTTTGGAGAAAAACATTTAATAACAGGCAAATGCCATTTTATAAAAGCAAACTCAATTCACATCTAGGAGGATCTATCATGTGACCACAATTTTGAATAGTAAAATACATCTGTCAAAGCTCCTTTATCTTTCAGTGACAATGAAGTGAGAGAGAGTACAATCAGCTCACCTACCACATCGCACAGCAGTCTCCCAGGAGGGGGCCTCTTACCTTTCGGGGGCTGTCCACATACGTGGGGGTCATGGCAACACTGCAGCTTTCTGCAGGCTGGGCAGAGCTCTTTGTACCGTGTCCCGCTGACTGCTGGTCTCCGAGGCACCTGAGGAGGAAACACCATAGCTGTAGGCTGCTCAGAGCTCCCTGGGGAAGGATCACGGTAGCCAAGATGAAGATACCCAGTTGTGTCCTTTAGAACACAAACTTCTGCCACGTTTCCTCACTCTGGTCCTTCTTGACAGCTTTCACTGCACTTACCGTCCTTGACAACCACAAGTCCTTCATCTCACTGCCATCCAGATGGAATCAATCCACAGCTGACACACCAGCAGGTTTTCTGAGGCTCTAAATCTTCCCAGAAGAGACTGCCCATCATCCTCCAAAGGAGCCCCTGGTGGATTCGAACCACCAAAAAAAGTACCACCTTTGAGTCAGTAGCACAACTCCTAAGAGAACTCCCTAAGTAAGCCCGTCATGGGACACGAGAGAAACAGCCCAATTTGAAAAGCATCCTGGTGCCTACACATGATTTTGCAAAGGAAAAGGGTATGGATTTTAGTGACTTTTCCCATGAACACCAAGCTCTTAATGCTCAGGAAGACTTTGCTCCAGTTTCTTACCAAATAAACCAGCAAAAGCAGAGTCTGAAAGTTAAGGTTAGGTTAACATGAAGCACAAAATTAAATAGGGGGAAATGTGAGAACACTGACGTGTTTATATGTTACTCTTTCAAACAAACATTTAGACCTCATAAAAGCAATCTCATCACACAGATATTATCCCACAACACAAGGAAACTGGCTTAACAAAAAGAAGCAGAAGACATAGAGAAGTACACAAGATATCCAGTCCCAACGGCAAACACTATTATATATACAATCTGCAATATTAATAAATATATAGACAGTCAGGCAAGGTATACAAGCACAGATGAAAAACGCGGGCAGTTCCAATCCACCAGCTGCTCTAAAGGGAGAAAGATGAGCAACCTCTCATGTGAGCATTCAATCATCTCTGAAAACCTGCTGGAGGGTCAGTGAGGAGACAGTTCCAGTTGTATAGCAATGACGGAGCTGTTTTGGTTTTTTCTTTAAGATTACACTAAGCCGTCTCCTTTTGAAATTTTAGATTGTCCACTGTTTGAAACTTTCCATTACAAAAAAATAAGGAAGTTTAAACCTTCCGAGGATTCTACGAGGAAGTGTCACGGTAGCCTGGCGTCTCACCTCCTCTCACCTTCCACACCTCACACATTTGCTCCCTCAGTGATGCTGTCTGGAAGCCTTATGTATGTGGACCCCTGTTGCACATGCCCCACACCCTCACAGCAGACAGACGTGGTCCAGTCTCCCCTGACACCCTGGCTTCACCGCCTCCATCACTCACTAAACACACACCCCAATAGCCCCTGCCCTCAGAGCACACCATCAACTCAGGGAAGATAAGAGAGTAAGTAATCAAGGCCCCAGAATATTGCTAAGTGCTCTGGAAAGCAGAAAGAAAAAATAACGCAGGCAGGAGAATGAGTGGCTCGGGGACGCTTCCCGGAGCAAGTTATGTCTGTCCCCGGTAATGGCATCCCTCTTCGCGAGTCTCACCTTCCCCCTGCTGGCCCTTCCTTGCTTTTCAGGTATAAATGCCACTTCTTGGGAGAAGCTGCCTGCCCTTTCCAGCAACATACGGTCCCATAACGGACCTGGATACATTACTGTTTACACAGAAGCCACACAATCAGATGCCCAGAAAAGCTGAGAGCAAGATTGAAGGTGCAAGGTAAGAAGTGGTGGGCTCTGGTGACCAGAGAGCATGTGTCATTTCTGAAGGGTCAGCCCCCGTGTCTTCTTCATATGGCTATGTCACATGGGCCCAGTATTACCAGGCTGCAAATAATTACAACTAATATATTTACAGCTGGACTGTATACACTATATACAATCATGCATTATGCTACAACATACACTGTCTATTGTTTTATATATCATCTATAGAGCTCTGGTGCCTTAGTGGGTAAGGAGCTGTGCTGTCAATCCAAAGGCAGGTTGTTCAAATCCAGTAGAGGGAGAAAGACAGGCAACCTCCTCCCGTGTGATTTACAGCCTCAGAAACCTCACTGGAGGGTGAGCTATGGGTTGACTTGAGAGCTTATGCACACGCGTGCAATCACGCTGGACTGCATTATAATGCATGACGTACATTATATTTTTCCCGTCAAAATGGATATTCTCCAGATTTTCTCCGCCTCCCCTGCTGATTTGTTTTTATTTGCCCATAGAACTGGAGCCCATCCAGGGCCAGACAATATAGGGACAGACCTCGTCTGTGGCCTACGAGGGCTTCGCTAGGCTGAGGAAAGGGTCTAGCGAGGTTATCACACACATGTTCTCTGCTGCCCTGTGTGTTGAGTCCTCCTTTCTGTGAACACCACCAATGCTTTCGCCTGGGCCCCAAAGACTTCCGAACTCTAGGGCTACTTTGGTTGGAACAGATTAGCTTTGGAGGAGTCCTGCAAGCATGGCGGTAACATAACTCTGCTATCAATCAGGTTTTCAGTGATTTGAGCTCAACAGCTGCTCAGTGGACAAGGGTGTCAGGGGCCATAAAGATTTACAGCGCTGGGAACCTTCTGGGGCAGCTCTGACATTGTCCCAGAACGTCACTGTGCATGAGGCTGACTCAGTGATAACAGGTTTGATTTGAGGTACCAATTCTTTCCCTGGGGCAAGGAAAAGTAATACTGCTAAAGATAACATGAAAACTCCCAGGCCACATCAAGAGGGCTCCAGTCCAGGTGAGCTCACGAGGCTGCTGCTTCCTTTTAGAAGAAGCCTCAAAGATAACACTGCAGATGTGGGAATGAGGAAAAGGGTTTGCCAGCCTCAGGTGTTAGCCACTTATCTCTGAGCATCAGAACTTCAAAAATGCCAAACTTCTGCAGACCCAGAGGCATGAACTGATCCACCTTATCTCTTGGGAGCTAAGAGCTAAATAAAGTCAGGGTATGGGCCCTACCCCATACATATCCAGATTCAGAGATGCCTTGTGCTCAGATAAAGCCAGGTGAGGCTGGGGTGTACCAGATTTAGGGCATGTCCATTATCTTTCTGGGGCCACCCACAGTCTGAGGGCTGAGAGCTGACTGAAGCTCACAGGCTGCCAGCAGATGGTTCAATACCACCTAGAGCCTAACTAGTCCACTTCCTATCCTTTGTCTCAGCCTTGGGTTACGGTCTTCTCAACCCTCACAAAGAACAGGGAAGGCTCCCTACCGAGAACCAGGCTGAGGGGTCCATGCCCAGCTCTCCTTATATCAAGTCTGGCTTGGGATCAGAAGCCCCTGCCTGAAGAAGGGCTTAACCTTATGCTCTGGAGATGCTGACAGAGGTACAAGGGCTGATCAAGGGTGGTGAGGAGTCCTGGAGTTCTGGGACAGGCCCTGTCACATTTGGTCCTAGAGGTCTCCAGCTAAAATCCAGACTTTTTCAAACTTAAGAGTTTTTCACTGAAAAAAATTTAACACCTTGTGTTCATGTTGTTAACTGCTGTCAAGCCAGACCGACTCAAAGTTGACCCTATCAGTTTTCAGAGGCAGTAAATCGCCCGAGAGGAGAATGTCCATTTTTCTCCTGTGGAACAGCTGGTAGATTCAAACTGACTGCCTTTGAGTTGGCAGTGGAACTCTCTACCCACTAGGCCACCAGAGCTCTTTTAACACCTTGGAGGCTTAACAAAATGCATTTATAGGTCAAATTGAGCCCAGAGCCAGGGTGTTTAGAAATTCTGTTCTATCCTATACAGGGTATTTGACACTTACCAGGCACTAACCTAGTTTTCTTTTCATGCATGAAAAAATCATTACAAGTTCCTTGGAGACAGATGTCGTATTTCACCCTTCCTGTGACAGGGAGGCACAGAAGTCCCTTGGGGCGAGTGGAATGGAAACATGGCCCTCTCCACCAGACACTTACTTTTGACTGGCTTCCATTTCCAACAGGGCAGACAGAGCTGAGGTTCCCTTCTTCCCAACCGGAGGGCCAGCAGACTCAAGGGAGTGTGTGGAAATGGGACCGGTTATCTGCAGGCCTTTCATGGTGGCCCCTTTCTAAAGCAAAGAGAGGAGACAAGGCCATTAGCCAGGGTAGGCTGTTCCAGGGATAACACTCCACCCCATATGCTTCTGCATCAGTTTCACGTCAGATCCTGGAAATCCAACTAACAAAACGGAGGAGTCCAAACGCTTGGGGCTTGGTCAATGACAGAAAGCATTTTTTTCAGTTGAATTAAAGACTCTCATTGTTTGCTGGAATAAAAATAAAGTAAAGCCCCTGACACTTGGCATTAGTTTACACACATAATCTCATTGTACCTTCAGGACAACTACAGGAAGGAAATAATGTTACCCCTATTTCATGGAAGAAGACACTGAGGGTGAGAGAAGTAAGATCTCAAATTCCACTGATACTGAAATCCAAACATTAGTTGTTGCTGTTGTTATTAAGTGCCATGGAGTCACCTGCGACCCATAGTGACTCTATGTACAGCAGCTCTGAACCCTGCTCTGTCCTGAGCCAGTCTCACTGACCCCAACCCCCCATTACCCCAGTTACTGTGTCAATCTGTCTCATCCTGGGTCTTCCTCTCCTGTGCTGTCCCTCTACCCTTCTGAGCATGATGTCCTTCTCCAAGGAGCAATCCCTTCTGACCACGTGCCCCAAGTATGTGAGACAGAGCTTCACAACACTAGTTAACTAAATTCAAAACCAAGGTTCCTTCCACCATCCAGGAGACTTAAAAGCTATGAAAAAAAACCCCATAATCTACTATCACTGGATGAAGCTCTGGTGGCCGAATGGTAAGAAGCAGCACACAGTTCAAATGTACTAGCTGCTCCTCTGAAGAAACATGAACATTCTCCTCCTGTGCAGTTTACAGCCTCTGACAAACCACTGGAGAGTCAGCTAGGAGTCCGTTCCAATTCAATGGCACTTAACAACAGATAATTGAGTCTATTCACATTTATGCGACCTAGAGGATAGGGCAGAGTTGCCCGATAGTGTTTCCAAGGCCATACTGCCTATGGAAGCAACTGCCACCTTGTTGTCCCTCAGACTGTCCGGTGGTTTCAAACCACTGGACTTTCAGTTAGCAGCCAAGTGCTTTAACTATTGTGCCAGGACTCAAAGTCTAAGATGATACATTATTGCCATTACTTTTCCTGAATGAGTCTGTACACAGTGATTGAGCATCACACCACACAAGTGGCCATGCTGATGCCAAGTCTCATCTGAGGGGTCTGTGCAGGACTTGGACCCTCAGGCAGAGCAGGTGCTCAGCACCACACAACAGCACCCAGTTCCTGTCTGCAACCATCTCACCTTCCTTCCTCCTGACTTAGAGAATGTATTGCTTGGATTTCAGATAAGTGCTCGAACGTAAAGTAAACTGGTCAAAAGGAGGCCCCAGAAGTAGGAGGAAGAGGTCCTGCTTCCAGACCAGGCTCAGTTCCCAGGAAGCTCAGAGCCCCTCACCCTCATCATGCGGTCTGAGCGATGCCGCCTGCGGATCCGGTTCAAGCCCTCTACGAATCGGATAAAACCATCGAGAAGCTGCCACTCCTCCTCGTCTGCCCGGGGCCTGTCCCCATAAATGTCACAATGGGCTTCTCCTTCCGTGATCCGCTTGGTGGCAGTGACACACGCTGGCAGCAGCAGGAAGCGGGTCCTCCAGAACTTCAGAGACTCAATTAAGCTACAGAGGGTCAAGGGGAGGAAAAAGGTGGAGAAGTGAGGAAATAAGTTCATAAAAGTTTCTGTGGTGAAGATCTCATCCCCATAGGTGCCACTGACAGGCCTATGACTGATAATGACCCTGTGAACATAACTTACCCTGTATCATCACCATCCCCGCAATCTCCACCACGCTCAAACCTACGGATAATAAATCCTGAAGGGTCTGCCTCTCTTTCTCTCTCTACCTTTCCTAGCATCATGTCTTTTCCACAGACTGGCCCCTCCTAACATCATCCCCATAGTATATGAGACAAAGTTTCACCATTCTTGCCTCTGTATCTCAAGGTTCTTCTAAAACCTAAGCTCTGAAGGCAGGCAACCAAGTTTGCTTTTATTTATATCGCACAGACAGATACTTCTCTGCACCTGGGCCTACAAGCTTATGGGGTTTTTCTCATCATTATCCTCAGTCATATACAAAAACTGAAAACAAGACATCACAGAAATCCTAGCCAAGTCAGGAAAATGTCAAGAATTTGATCTACATGGATACTTTGACCAAAGATCTCATCACTGAGGGGCCAAGAGATCTCACTAATAACAGATGTGCTTTTTTTCAAGTTCTCCCTTCCCACCCCCTACCCCCACCCCAACTTCTCCTAGACTGGACCTATAATAGGCAGTGTCATGATGGATGGAGAGGAGACTGAAACTGTCAACAGCTTCATCTTGCTTGAATCCACAATTAACACCCTTGGCATCAGCGGTCAGGAAATAAAGAGATGAATTGCACTAAGAAAATCTGCAGTTAAGGATCGCTCTAAATTATTGGGGAGTAATGACGTCAGTTTGAGGACTAAGGTGCATTTGATTTAGGCCATGGTATTTTTTTTTATTTTATTTTATTATTTTCCTGTGCGTGTACCGTCAAATCAGATCTGACTGGTACAGGAGGAGATTGCCCCTCCTTCCCCGGCAGAGCATCTGGTGGATTCGAACCGTGCACCTCTGGGATTGTAGTTGCAGCTTCTTGCCACTAGGCCACCAGAGCTCCCCTAGGCCATGGTCTTTCTGATTCCTTGCTATGCATCTGAGAGCTGGGTAATGAATAAGGATGACAGAAAAAGAATTGACACCTTTGAGCTGTGGGGTTGGAGAAGAGCACTGAACATCCTATGGATGACCAACAGAACAAACAGATATGTCTTGGAGAGGGTGCAGCCAGAGTGCTCTTTGGAGGCAAGAACGATGAGGCTTTGCCTCATATATTTTGGGCATGTTGATAGGAGGGACTATTTCCTGGAGAAAGAAATGATGCTGGGAAGGGTGGAGGGTCAGCAGAGGAGAGGAAGACCCTCAACCAGGTGGACTGACACGGTGATTGCTGCAATGGGCTCTTGTGTGTCAGAAAGTGTGCGGATGGTGCAGGATAGAGCAAGGTTCAGATCTTTTGTTCATAGGGTCGCTATGAGTCGTACTTGACTCAACGACGCCTAATAACAACAACAGAAAGAACATTACTTTGTAATTAGAAAACAGGACAAACAATACACACACACACAAAGGGAAAACCAAAGTTGCTCTGACCTGAAGTCCTCAGAGCCAGCCGAACAAATATATTGATCCAAGTAATTCCACTTGTACTCCTCCAGCCGTTCATGAGAGAACTCTACCCAGCACGAGACGAATTCTGAATCCGAGTGCGACGGGCAGAGGCTGTACGTATAGTGGATCTGGGCAGATTCATAAGGATACCTGAAAAACAGAGGGTGTGCTCCTAAGGCTCCAGAGAATCCAGTCCACTTCTCTACCTTTGCTGTTGGACACCGCCATCTTTAGTGACCACTGCAACTTCAGTCACTAACTGATCTCCGGAGACTGATAACGGGTATTTCTCAGAACTTCTCCAATTTCATTGTCCTTGTCTTGGATTCCTTATTTCCAGTTGGCTTGTTAAAAATTATAGAATGTGGCACCATGATTGGTGGAAGAATCATTAATAACCTGCGTTATGCAGATGACACAACCCTGCTTGCTGAAACTGAGGAGGACCTGAAGCGCTTGCTACAGAAGGTCAAGGACTGCAGCCTTCAATACGGATTAAAGCTCAACATCAAGAAAACAAAGATTCTCACCACTGGGCCAAATGGCAGCATCAGTGTGGATGGTGAAGAGACTGAGAGAGTTAACAGTTTTAGTTTGTTTGGTCCCCCAGTCAACACTCGTGGTGCCAAAGGCCAGGAAATCAAGAGATGAACTGCATTGGGAAAGTCAGCTGTGAGAGACCTCTCCAGAGTACTGAAGAGCAATAATGTCAGGCTGGAGACTAAGGTGCACCTGATCCGGCCTATAGTCTTTGCAAATGTGTGCTATGCATCAGAGAGCTGGACAGTGACTAGAGATGACAGAAAGAGAACTGGTGCGTTTGAGCTGTGGTGCTGGAGAAGAGTGTTGAATATACCATGGACTGCTAGGGGAACAAACGGGTTTGTCCTGGAGAGGGTGAAGCCGGAGTGCTCCTTGGAGTCAAGGATAATGAAGCTTCATCTGACACGCTTTGGGCATATTGCAAAGAGGGACCAGTCCCTGGAGAGGAACATCATGTTTGGGAGAGTGGAGGGACAGCTCAGGAGAGGAAGACCCTCAATGAGATGGATCGATTCAGTGACTTGGATAGTGGGAGTAGATGTGTTGGAGACAATGAGGTTGGCACAGGATAGAGCAGGATTTAGGGTTCTTGCACAAAGGGTCACTATGAGTCACAAGTGATTCGACAGAACATAACAAGAAGATAATATTAATTAAAGTATAAGTTCATGTTTACTGTAGCATTATTCACAGGGGCAAGGAGACAAAAATAAGTAAAGTAACCATCTGTGGATAACTGGATAAAGAAACTATGGTGCGAATGGAGTGCTATGTAACACCACAAAAGAACTTACGAAACATCACCTAACAGATGTATCCAGAGGGCATTAGGCAAGCAAAATAAAAGTCAGTCACCAAAGGACTCTAATGGCACAAGATCACAATTGTAAAAATCTAAAGCTAAACATTCTTCTAGGTCGTACAGCCCTGGTCTGTCACTTGCTGTACAGAGGTAACTTGTGGTTGCTGTGAAGCTGAACACTGTGACACTGATGTGTCAAATGCGAGAATGGCTACCCATGGTGGACAGTGTTTGGTGGAGCTCCCCAATTAAAACAAGCTTGGAAGCAGGAATGGCATTGACTTCCGAAACAGCTTCCCTCCAGAAACTCTATAAACCTGCAGAAAGGAAGAAAGTTATACAAGTGTGCAAGTCTTTCGTTCATGGGGTTGCTATGGGTCACCTACAACTCAACAGCACTTAACAACAACCACCACCACCAAAGGTTTACACATAGAATGACAGAGGGATAGGCAGGGAAAAAGAGGGGAGTAAACATTAATAAATAGATAAGCTGGGCAAATGGAAAGGTTATATATATATATAAAATAAGGAGGTAAGTAGACATAGTAATTAATAAATTATAATTAATGTTCTAAAACAAAATGCTAATGAATTAAAGCCCACCATAATTTGTAAACTTTCACTCAAATTGAAAATTTAATTTTTTTAAAAATTTTTATTGTATTATTTTTACGTGTACCATCAAATCAGATCTGACTGGTACAGGAGGAGGTTGTCCCCTCCTTCTCCAGCAGCGCATCTGGTGGATTTGAACCACGTACTTCTGGGATTGCAGTGCAGCATCTTGCCACTAGGCCGCCAGAGCTCCCTTTGAAAATTTTACTTTGAAAAAGAGGGATATCAGGGAATCACTGGGGTAGTAGATGGAGATGGGTGGAGCTGGGTGTGAAGGAATGGAAAAGGCTCAACGGGGACATGAAAAGACAGAGGCTATATAACAGGCATCAATCAATAATGACATAAAATATAATGCATATGGGTGATGTTACAAAACATCATGTATATGAATGAAGCACAATGTATATGAACGATTGTATCAAACACCAAGTATACTTTGTGTACAAAACACAATGTATATGAATGGTTTTATGTATGCGAACCAATAAAAATGTCTTTATATGTGCCATTCAGAATGAAAATTTAACTTTTTTGTAAACTTTTGTTAAAAATCACAATGAAAATAAAAAATTTGTATTAAATATTTAAAAAGTCCCTTTCAGAGGTAGATAAGCTATAGCCCTAAAATAATACCTTTTTAAAAAGGCAAAACAAAACAAGGACTATAAAAGAAAAGTGGTCTCTCAACTCTTTTGAATTAAGTATCTGAAGTACGTGTTATGTGGAGAGCAGAAAGGCATGTGGCTCGAATCCATCAGTCACTCCATGGAACAAAGATGGTCCATCTTGATCTCCTGGGTGATTCACAGTCCCTGAAAACCCACTGTACGGTCGGTAATGAATGACTTCTGACTTGGTAGTACACAAAACAACAACAACAATGCAGAGGAGTGGAAAGCCTTAAATACCCAAGGACTTACTTGGGAAGGTATCGAGTCACTGTGATGATTTTATCCTTCAGGGTCACTTTGTGGAAAGTTCTGCCCATACTTAGCCAGTACTGGTCTTCCTCCTCAGGGCGGTTTCGGGACACCAGGCCTATGGAAGGGGGAAAAAATTAGCTTCTTCCATCTGGTTGAGGGTCATTCCTATAATAGGGAGTTGCTTCTCCCATACAGATTCAGCAAAAGAGATACAAAAGAAAGAGTGCTTTTTAAAAGTTATTCTTCTTCTTTAGTTACAGTAGAAAGATGAGGAGATTATGACTGTCTGCTGGAAAGTTATAACTAGATGATTATGTAAAAATAATAATGAGCTATATTTGGAATACATATTGTGTGTGTTCCATTGTCCAAAGAATCTTTATACACCTTTATCACTTAATTGTATCCTTTCTTCATTAATCCTATTTATTTTATCTTATTGCCTATTGTCCAAACATTTGCCAATTCAAGTTGTACTCTCCTTAGAGGGAAGGAGTTCCAGAAAAGAAAGTTATTATTGCTTCTTAAAAAAAAAAATTCAAAGTCCTGGCAAGCTCTGGTGGCCTAGTGGCAAGAAGCTGCACTGCAATCCCAGAAGTGCACAGTTTGAATCCACTAGATGCTCTGCTGGAGGAGGGACCATCTCCTCCTATACCAGTCAGATCTGATTTGACGGTACACACACACACACACAAAATAAATTAAAAAATTTAAAGTCCTGAACTTGGCAGATTTTTCTGTTACTGAACCAACCAGCAACAGATTAGAACCTGGGGATTCTGACAACATCTAGACAAAAGACTGAAAGAGGATGCCCTGGGAAGGAAAGTTCTAGAGTGAACATTAGTTGGGCAAGAGATGAGCGTAGGGATACAATGGAAATCCACTCCGTCCAAAAATAAAACAGCTTTGCCAAGCATGAAGGCACTCAAATCAGGGGAGAGCCAGTCTTGCTTTCCAGCATTGTTCCCACTAAAGCTCATGTGTGAAGCAGCTGGATTCTGAAAGATGGTTTCTCTTGTCTTGGTGAAGGTCGGCTGTGGACTGTTTGGTTGTGGCTTTTTTTTCCCCATTCACAATCAGGTCTGAACTGATTGGCTTTACCAGATTTAGCTAACAATGAGCTGTGGGCTAGAAGCCTCTTGGTTTAGAGTCAACCAGGACCTGCTGGGCAGGCCTTACATTTAAAAAGTGGTTGGGGCCTCGGGCCTGGAGCTAATTGTGTTTGAGATTAATATACATTGTCCCAGCAGGGCTCTCTGATGTCCTTTAGTGGTCTGTGATTTCTCGGTGCTCACTGCTGTTTCTCATGTGCCTCATATTATGAGTGGACCAGAGGCCACGCTCCTGACTGTCTCAAAGGATTTCCAAGGCCACAGATCTTTACAGAAGCGGGCAGACTCATTTTTCTCCTGCAGAAGATGGTGGGTTTGACCTATCTGGGATTTGTAGGGTAAATGCTTTAACCACGGTGCCACCAGGGCTGCTACCCTCTGCAGCCACCTGTAAATTAAATAACCATTTAACCCAAACAGTGAATACTGCCACCCTTGAGTCCTGTGTTACATACATACGCATATGAATGACCAAAGATGTCAGCTGTACTTTTAAACAGATGAGACGAAGGAGGGGCAAGGAGATTAAATAAATGGAAATAAAACAACTAGAATAGAAATATTGAGGATGTTGACACAACTGTAAATTTCACCAAGTGCCCTGAATTTTTAGGTCTAGAAACTGTAGAATGGGAAGGTTTTGCTGGGTCTATTTTTTGCTAAAAAGAAAATTTTAAAATCTCACGTTTCATTTACAGTTACCATCAAATATCCCTTTCCTCCACAAAGGCATTCCTGACTTCTGGACTAAATTGTGATTGCTCCTTCTACCAGCAGTCTACATTCTACCTTGTGGTAGTGCCCATGTGTGGGCCTTAAAAACTCCAAAGTTCTAGTAGGCCAGGGACCTACTACAGCCTCACATTTTCAGTAGCACCCAGAGAAGTATCAGGTTCACAATAGATACTTTAAAAACAATAAGCTGGATTAAACAAAGGAAGAATCAAGACAAGTAAAAAAGTTTTTAAGGGAATCAAAACAGTGCCTTGAAAAACAACCAGAACAAGACAGCATTCCCTTGGCCTAGACCTGAACCAGTTGTCTCGTTCAGTTCTAAGAGGGCCTCCAAACCACAGACCACTAAAGGCCATCAAAGGTGCACTTAGCTGATAACCAAAAGGTAAGAAGTTCAAACTCATCAGCAGTAATCTTTTTGCCATCATATAGGTCTAGTAACCAACCCAGATCATGAGCTTCAAAAATTCTGTGGAGTGAATAAACATATTTATGCACCCATCCTGCTGTATGCTAAACAATGTGGTTGCCATTGTGGAGGACAAAAAGATAAATCTGAAACATTCCTAGCATTCAAATAGGTGACTGTTCAATTTTGATCAGTGACTCATTGTTGTTGTCAGGCACCATCCAGTCAACCAGGACTCAGAGCGACCCTATGAACAACGGCTCACATCCCTGCCCTATATTGTGTCATCCTCTCCACACTCGAGCCCAACATTACAGTCACTGCATCAATCCATCTCTCGGAGGGTCCTCCTCTCCTTCACTGACCCTCCACCTTTCCATACATGATGTCCTTTTCCAAGAACTGGCCCTTTCATTCCATGTTCTAATTATTAATAGATGTTTACAGCTGTTTCTTTTCATTTTGACTGTTCCAACTTCTAGTGCTATATCCAACAGATTTCCTGATTTTGAAGGCCCGTTATTCAGAAGTGGATGGACAGTCCTGCTTCCTAATCTGTCTTAAATCTCTGTCGTAAAGCTCTGCTGAAATCTTGTCTACCACGGGTGACCCTACTTATATCTGAAATCCAATGGCATAGTTTCCCGGCATTACAGCAACCTGTGAGTCATCTCATACAGCAACTGACAGACAAGTGCTGCACTAGATTATCATGCAGGCCTACAATACTCCTTATCAAAAGAAGGAAAAACACAGAACAGAATTTCAAAATCTCATGGAATCCAGACATTCTGAATTCAATGAAGGCAGATAGCACCCTGAAATTATAACCCTAAAACAATCATTAAATCTTAACTCTTAAACCAAACCTGTAATTTATCCAAACAACAATTTAGCATAATGACCAAAGAATACTGCCTTGAGCATTATGATCATTTAAGGAATTATTATCTGGGCTCAAACTGCCAACAGCAACTTGAAAAGGAAGATGAGAAGTTTAAGGGGGCAGTGAATGTTCTGTGATGTAATAACTTGGCAAAACATTCTAGAACATTGTAAAACTTAAAGAATGCAACCAGTGTCACTGGATTTAAATGCAGAAATTGTTGAACTGAGACATATGTTTTGCTGTATATATTTTCATTTAAAAAAATTACTGCTCAGGAGAGTCTAGAATATGAACAGAAAGCAAAATATCCTAAGAGGCTTTCAAAGAAAGCCCTGAGAATGATGGAAACCTTGTATATGACACAGGCAGAACTGGATGACTGCTGAACTCCCTTCTAAAAAGCCTCCATTTCTCTGATCCTCTGTTTGGAGGTATTGTTCAGAGTCAAGCCTGATTTGAGGTTTTGAGGTTTTGAGCTGGGTGTTTTGGAGTGGTAGCCTCATCAGCAAACATGAGGAAGATGAGACAAACTACAGGGTGAGCTAGGAAGTTAACTTCTCGGCTTCTGGTTCCCAGCAACCAGAACTTACCCTTCTCTGCTTAACTTATTTTAGAAGATTACTCTGAAGCCTGGCTTCAATTCAATGTGAGGTACCAATTCCTTGTCGATTACTAGCCTCTGTCATTCATAGACAATCCATTTCCACCTCAAGTCACTAAGTCCCAGTGACAAACAGGAGAAAATGGACCAAAATCAACAACAACAAAAGAGCAAGCATGATCGTCAGATTTAGAACAAGCTATCAATTGGGTAAGAAGACCCTCAACCAGGTGGATTGACAAGGGGACTGCTGCAACGGGCTCCAGTGTGTCAGGAAGTGTGAGGATGGCGCAGCACAGAACAGGGTTCAGATCTTTTGTTCATAGGGTCGCTATGAGTCGTACTTGACTTGACAGCACCTAACAACAACAACGTAAGTTGGGTAAAGAAGAAAAAAATTCAGTAAGTGTTTCTAGTAAATAAGTTTAAAATATCCACAAACAAGTTTCATTTGTAAATCTGTCCTTTATTTGTACATAAATTGGAATACTTAGATAGGGCCTGTGTCTAACGTTTATTAATCAAATGGTCTGTCTTAGTATATAGTGCATCTTAGTATGCATAAAAAAACATTGAAGAAAAAACTCCAGATACACTAAAACATTTTTAACATAATGTTGTTGTTGTTGTGTACCACACTCATAGCTGACTCTCTAGTGGGTTTTCTATTTTAATGTAATTATATTTGCTATTATAAACCATTGTATAGGAATGTATCTCAAATATTTCTTCATTTTTCCTGGTAGGGATTGAATTTCTTTTTTAGTGAAGACTTTATAAATCATACTGGTTTTTCATGTGATCATTCAGACATTTTGTTTTACAATGCTAATTACCACTGATTTATGTAATTCATTAATTACAATGTCTGGCCAAGCCCTTCTTGCTATTTTCCTTCATTTTTTTTCTCCCCCTCCCTGCTCATCCCTGTTAAACTTCCAAAATGAATTCTATCTTGTACCTCAAATTTGCAGTCTAAACAGGCTCTATAGGAGTTGGTTCATAATATCACCATGCCACTTACAAACATAAGTCAGGCATTCGTAATCTGGGGTTCACCTGTACTAAGTCCTTTGGTAGCTAGGTACCAGCTCAGTTGCCTAGGCACTGTGTATGCTACAGGTCAGAGAGTGTTAAAGAGAAATTGAAAGGTTATTGTAAAAAGCTTAAAGTAAACTTAAGGTGGAGGAAATTATTATTAAAA
>NW_006399901.1:3065485-3066455 GCF_000299155.1 Elephantulus edwardii | reverse complement strand
ATTTTAAGAATCTGCTTCCACTCATGGGGAGCTCTGCTGGCTTAGTGGTAAGGAGATGCACTGTTAACTCTGTTAACTCAAAGGCTTAAGGTTCAAATCCACCAGCTGCTCTGAAGGAAAGATAGGCAACGTCCTCTCTTGTAATGTACTGCCTCTGAAAACCCACTAGAGTAAGCAGGGAATCGGTTCTGACTCGATGGTACACAACTCCCACTAATGGAGGAGAAAAGAATAAATTCACGTTCAAGAAGAAAAACTCACCTCTGCTATAGAGCGGACTGCTGCTCAGGGGGGGCGGGATGGCGGGGCTGGGCTTCTGTGCCTTGGGCTGCACGATGATTTGGTAGCCCTGCATCAGCCGCTGGCAAATGAACTCTTCAAACACCTGCTGAGCTGTCATTTGCACCCCCTCCTCGTCCCTCCTGAAAGCACAGATGGTTCCTCACATGGATATGAATGTATGACAGCGTTACAAGAGTCCAGAATCCTATTCTTTCCTTGGCGTCATCCCTGATGGCCATTCTATCACTCTGACTCTCTCATGGCTCTGCAGTAGGAACTGACCCATAGTTGTCCCTCTGGAGGGTTTTCCAAGGCTGCAAGTCACACAGAAGGAGATAGTCCATCTTTCTCTCTCAGAGAAGCTGGTGGATTCCAACCACCTGAGAGGTTGACCTTGGGGCCAGCTGACCATAAGGTCAATAGCACAACTCCCTATAGACTATACCAGCAGAGTTCCCTAACCATTCTATAGTAGTTCATCAAATGAACAATTGGTAAACCATGCAGGAGTGGCATCCACTTCCTAAACAACATGCCTCTGGAAACTATGAACTTTGTTAAGTGAAGATAGTTACAGAAAAGCTTTAGGCCTTTTGTTCATAGGGTCACTATGAGTCATGCTTGACCTGACGGCAATCATCATCAACAACAAACCATCTTTGGAAGTAATGACCAATGCACAGGTGCA
>NW_006399901.1:3036496-3064786 GCF_000299155.1 Elephantulus edwardii | reverse complement strand
GGGAGGGAGGGAGGGAGGGAGGAAGGAAGGAAGGAAGGAAGGAAGAGAGGGAGGGAGGGAGGGAGGGAAGGAAGGAAGGAAGGAAGGAGCCAGGTAATTCAATGCCTAACTAGGTAATCTTAGAAAAGAAAAGCAGATGCCATTAAATCCAAAATTACTTCATCAGTTGAGGGTGGTTGGTAGGTAGGACAGGGAGAGAAAAAATAAAATATAAAGACAATGGATACCTTAAAAAAGCAGGGGAAGGGGAGATCAAGCTGGAAAGAAACAGACAAAGTGAGTATTGCAATTAGCAACTTGGAGCAGGGTATGTGTAACTGTTCAAACGAGGCGGAAGGAAGGGAGAAGAGCGGAGGCGTAGAGGGGAAGCAGGGAGGGGGCAAAATAGTAGGGCAAAAGAGATCAGTGGATGGAGTAAAAGGACAGGTAAATAAGGTACAGTGAGATCAGGCAAGACGTTATGAAATTGAGTTCTGATAAATTAGGGAGCTCTGGTGGCCTAGGAGCAAGAAGCTGCACTGCAATCCTGAAGACACATGGTTCGAGGACAGCAGCTGCTCTGCGTGAGGAGGAGGGACAATATCCTCCTGTGTGAGTAACTGATAAATAAAGATAAAAATTATGAAAGCATTAATGGACATATGAAAGGCATTGAGCAATCTGTAACCAATATTTAAAAAAACATGTCTATGACTGACTGAATGAAAACCAATTTTGAAAAATGACTTCATTGGAAAACATGAACTAGCATCCATGGGAGCACTTGTCAAGGAGGTATGTGTGGTGATAAGAACACTAAAGAAAAGTCAGCAATGCCCACCTCATGGTGTATAGAAGGGCGGGTGCAGGTTTGAGAACTGGGGATCCACACTGATGCTCCAAGGACAAGGTGTAGTAGGGTGGAGCTACCCCTCCACACCCAGGACACCCACCTGTCAATGTCTGTTCCCTCCCCCACATCACCCACCTGTCAATGTCTGTTCCCCACCTGCCAACACACACCTGTCAATGTCTGTCCCCCCCAACACTCACCTGTCAATGTCTGTTCCCCACCCACTCCCACCCCCAAGCCCTACCCCCGCCAACACCCACCTGTCAATGTCTGTTCCCCCAACACACCTACCTGTCAGTGTCTGTTCCCCCCCTCCCGCCGACATCCATCTGTCAATGTCTGTCCCCCCTACACCCACCTGTCAATGTCTATTCCCCCCCAATGCCCATCTGTCAATGTCTGTCGTCCCCACACCCCATCCCAACCCCTCGCCCCCGGTCCCCCACCGACACCCACCTGTCAATGTCTGTTTCCGGGAGGAGGTCATAGCAGCCTTCGGTGTAATCGTTCTGCAGGCCCTGGCGGTCAGGGAAGTAGTCGGTGGTGAGGGGGAGGCACGCGGGAGTTGTGAGAGATTTCCAGTCCACGCCGACTGTGCAACAGAAGCCTGGCACTACAGGGGGAGCAGACAGCGTCAGAACTGCCTCGTGTCACAGGGCAAAGGCCACACAGGCGGGCGCCACAGCGGTTGGTTGCAGGATGTAAGGAGGAGAAGACATGGGGAGATTAGAGGGGTGGGCATGGGGGTGATGGGGAGAATGTGTCAGATAATGAAGGTGCCAGGATGGGAGAGAGAGAAGGGAAGGGGTGGAAAGGGGGAAGAAGAGAAAGAGAAACAGAGTCTGTTAGACATCACAGCAGACATGCTGATCCGAATCCCACCGATGCGTAGCAGCCAAAATTCCTAGTCTGTGGGTCTTGAGAGCTGCAACCGCAATGCCAAGGAGGTTACTGCAGGGTGGGCAGAGTCACTGGCGAAGCAAGTCAACACTCAGGAGCAGAGGAGGGGGCTTCAGCCACAGTCTCTTCCCAGGGGACTGCAGAGGGGCCAGGGTGGGGATAGGAGGGGAGCTGAGCCTGGGGGTTCAGAGAAAATAGCAGCACAGAGCAGCAGAACACAGCATGTTTTCAGGATGGAAAAACTGAGGAACAAAACCCAGGAAAGGTCGGGGGTGAAGTCAAGGAAGGCTTCTAGGAGCGCTCTGAGGCCAAAACTCCAGACACAGGGTCAATACTCAGGGAGGGCAAGCTGCAGTCTGCAGCATGGGCTCAAACGCGGGGGTCTGTTCCTATACGCGCATGTGTGTCAGCTGAAGCAGCTTTCTCAACTTTGGCATCAGTGCCACTCTGGACCAGCTAATTCTCTGCTGAACGGGATGCTGTCTGATGCACTAAAGGACGCTGAGTGGCATCACAGGCCTCTACCCACTAGCTTTCAGTAGCAACTAAAGATACCTCCAGACAGTCACAAATGTCAGGGTGGGGGACAAACCATCCCTGGTGGAGAATCACTGAGCTGAAGGATAAGGGAATTTCTCTCTTCTAAGTAATTTAAGGAAAAAGTTCTTTTCAAATTTCTCTAAGAGGGAGTCTATGAAGCAGAAATCTGTCTTGGTTTTTTCCCTCTGAATCATTTGCAGGGTACTCATACACCTTCCATTTGTATAGTACTATATACAATGTAGGAAGCACTGGTGGCTTAGTGGGAAGAAGCTGTGTTGAAATCAAAGGCGCATGGTTCGAATCTCCCAGCTGCTCCCATGCAATTAACTGCCTCTAAAAACCTGCCGAGGGTCAGCTATGACTCTATGGTACACGACAACAACATACAACGTGGCACGGAGTGCTGGTGGTTCAGTGGTAAAGAGCTATGCTAACAACTCAGAGGCATGTGGTTCAAATTCACCCCACGCTCTGGGGGAGGAAAAATAGGCAATCTCCTCCCATGTGAATTATTGCCTCTAAAAACCCACTGGAGGGTCAGCAATGAGTTAGTTCTGACTCACTGGTATCTAACAACAACCAAAAATACAATATGGTAGAAAACTCTAGTGGTAAGAAACTGAGCTGCCACAGTTCGAATCCACTAGTTGCTAGAAGGGAGAAAGGTGGGTAGTATCCTCCCGTGCAATTTACAACACGCTGGAGGGTCAGCTATGAGTCAATTCCACCTCGATGGCACATCTCAACAGCATACAAAATAGTGCAGCACCTGCTGTCACATCAGACCTCACACTGCCTCCACAGAGCACCGTGGCTCTACCAGCCCCTTCACAGACGAATCAAACCTCTGAGAGGTTAGAGATGGTAGTAGAGTCAGGACCAGACTAATGCTACCCCACAGAACTCAGTCCTGCTGAGTCAGGAGTTACAGGACCAGAGAGGACCTCAATGAGAAACACGCCCTGGGCAGCATCAATGCCAACGGTCTAACCTCATGGTCTAGACTTGTCTTCTTAATTTGTTAGCACTTTGTACAGCGGATAATAGAGCCCAAACAAAAATTCAAACCCACCACCATTTCCCACTCAGATGCCTGAGGACACAAGAGAACTAGCCACAAAGTTGCAAAGCCTGTAACTGTTTATGGGAGCCAACTGCCTCATCATTTCCTCCACAGAACACCTGTGGGCTCGAATCAGCAACTTTGCAGTTAGCAGCCCAACTAGTAACCTACTGCACCGTCAGGACACCTTAAACGCGGCCCAGAATTCCCTAATTAATCACTTCCATTTCCCTACATACAGAGATCTGGTGGCCTAGTGAGTAAGGAGGTACACCGCCAATCCAAAGGCATGCAGTTCAAACCCACAAGTTACTCACTGGAAGAAAGACAGGCATTCTCTCACGTGATTTACAGCCTCTGAAAATCTCCTGGAAAATGGGCAGTAAAACTCCTACCACTAAGTCATCAGAGCTCCCGACTGCTGTTACAGCAGCACTGAAGCACTGAGTAACAGCTGTCGTTATTATATGCTGTCTAGTCGGAACTGATTCATAGTTGACCCTCCAGCAGATTTTCAGAGGCTTTAAATCACATGGGAGGGAACTGTCCATTTTTCTCCTGCAGAGCAGCTGGTAGATTTGAATTACCTGCCTTTGGGTTAGCAGTACAACTCCTTACCATTTTCCCTAAATAGCAGGTTGAGATGGAATGTGTTTCCCTACTTCTTAGTGAGAACCAGAAGCAAAAGGAAAAAAAGGACTTGTTCAAAGTCCCAACAGTGAACAGAAACAGAAGACAGCTATACCGTCCTTCGCTCTTGCATCACTCTGGCCCTCAGCAGCTTCCAGGACTTACAAAAACCTTTCCAAACTATTTCCTGCAGGCCACATACCCGAAATAGAGAATTCAAAAGCCTGGCCCAAGATCTCACGCTGAGAATGGTTCTCAGTCCTTAGCTCAATGACACTCTTGTCTCCAGAGTTCAACCTCTACAAAAGAGCCCCCAATTCTTCCAGCCCTACAAAGAAAACCCCTGCAGGGGTCACACCTCAGAACCATTACGTTAGCAATGATGAACAGGCGGGACGATCCAGTACCAAGTAGCAGAGAATGAGGCTCATCTCCTCATGGCAGCAGCTTTCTGGAAAATATCCCACCTGACAACCAGGCTTTTGGGATGAGATACCAAGGACATCAATCAAGAGAAAAAAAAATAATAGCATCACACATTAAATCTGTTTGATATGCTATAGTTAGGAGCTCTGGTGGCCGAGTGGCAAGAAGCTGCACTGTAATCCCAGAGGCAAGCGGTTCAAGGCCACCAGCTGCTCTGTGAGAGAAGGATGGGCAATCTCCTCCCGTGCAATTAACTGCTTCTGAAAACCCGACGGAGGGTCAACTAGAGGGCAGTTCCAACTCTATGGTACACACAACAGCTGCAACATGCTATAGTTAAAAAACTGGACACAACCCAAATGTCCACCAGCAAAAAAATTATTATTAATTCTATTTAAAAAAAGTTATAAATACAATATACTTCATCATCTCATTGCTATCAAGTCACAACCAACTTATAGCTGACCCTCCAGCAGCTCTTCAGAGGCTGTAAATTAAATGCGAGGAGACTGCCCAGCTTCCTCCCACAGAACAGCAGAAGGATTTAAACTGCCTGCCTTTGGGTTGCCAGCCCAACTCCTTGCCACGAGGCTACCAGAACTCCTTTAGGATATAGTTAGGTGATTAAGATTGCCATTAAAGATGACAAATATGAGAGATCTGGAGAAATAATAGATTTATTCCGTACACTAAAAATGGCATTAAAAATAGCTCTGTGATACATACACAGCAGTCAAAGATAAGTAAAATAAATCCATCAGGCAGTAGGATTGTTTGGGAGTTGCTGGTTTTTTCTCTCATTATGTTATTATAGCCATTTATCTGTTCTCTTATATAGCTTGCACAATTTCAAGGATTATCTAAATAGCAAGGATTATCTAAAGAAAAACCCCCCAGACAATTTTTTTACTATTTTGCTCTGTCTTTTTTTTTTTTAATCTCTTCCCCCCCCCTTCTTGTTTTGTACTGTCGAATTAGATCTGACTGGCACAGGAGGAGATTATCCCTCCTTCTCCAGTGGAGCATCTGGTGGATTTGAACAGCATGCCTTTGGGATTACAGTGCAGCTTCTTGCCATTAGGCCACCAGAGCTCCCTTTCAGTCAAATATTTTTGATTGTTGTTGTTAAGTGCCATTGAGTTGAGTATGACTGGTGACCTTATGAACAGCGGACTTGGACCCTGTCATATCCTGTACCATCCTCATCATCTCAGACACACTAGAGCCCAGTACTGAAGTCACTGTGCTGATTCATCTCATTGGAGGTCCTCCAGAGGTAGGTCAATGACTCCAGTTCCTCCTCCTATCACATCCTCCTGCCATTTCCCTAGTCATTGTTGTTAAGTGCCGTCGAGTCGACTCCTAGCAATCCTATGAACAAAAGATCTGAAATCTGTTCTAGAACTAACATCATTTCTCTAATGTTCATAGAGTTTCCAAAGGCCTGTTGCTTAAGAAGTGGGTGTCAATCCTGCTTCCAAGCCTGTCATAATCTGGGGCTCTAACAAACCCTGTCCACCATGGGTAACCAGCATTGAATATTTCCCCAGAGGATAATTAAATACTTAACAACTAAGGACAGGCTCTGGACTGACACTAAGGGCTTGTAGGAATCTGGGAACTCTTCTCACACGCCCTTGAGCCCCATTTAGGATTATTCAGCCATGCCACTCTCTATTTTTAAGGGCTAAATTTTCCCTTAGCATATCTCCTGACCACATCTCACAGACAAATGGACTCTAGATGGTCTCTTCCCACAGGGCTAACTCTCCCTTCCAGATGCCCTTATCACCCCTCTCCCCCGCCAGCTGCTCCCTCTTACTTGGATCTGGAGAGGTAGAGACACTGTCCTCTAGAGAATCCTTATTCTGGGTCCGAGGATTCATACCTATAGAAAGATGAAAGCAACTTATATTAATGCAAGTCATTCTGTTTTTTTAAAAAAGGTTCTAAGGGGAGCTCTGGTGGCCTAGTGGCAAGGAGCTGCAACTACAATCCCAGAGGCGCAAGGTTCGAATCCACCAGATGCTCTGCCGGAGAAGGAGGAGCAATATCCTCCTGTACCAGTCAGATCTGATTTGACGGTACACGCACACAAAAATAATAATAATTAAAAAAACCCTAAAAAAAAAATTTAAAGGCTCTAAATAGATATGGCCGAAAAACCAAGAGGAACTTTGAAAAAAAAAAACAACCAACCAATCCAAAACTGCAGAAAAAACAAACAGTTATGGCTGAAAACACAAAATTGTAGCTAAAAATAAGAATGTGAACCAACTGCAAATTCTGAGTTATTTCAAATAGCACAAAAGAATAGATCACAGAGAAATGAGGAGTGTAAAATTGGGGAATAAGCAGAACTTGCACTCCAAGTTTTGCAATACCATGTGCAAACATACATACATACACACCCCTGCACACATACATGTAAGCAATCCACTGCCAATTTTAAGAAAATGAACATATTTCAAAGTTATTTTAACCAATTAAGCTAATCTGTAGAAACAGACCATGTAAAATGGCCTATTTCATCCACTCAACAGTCAAGTTATTTTCCAGCACTTTGTTCTTCACATCATGATTTTCTGGAAAATGAGACAGAACTCGCTACTTTAAAATATAAACAATGATTCAGCCTATAATTGAAGTAAAAGGAACAATAGAAATATTCTCTCTATCTTACTGACTAGAATGAAGAGCATTAATTTTTAAATGTCTCTTTCAAAATATGTGTTTATTAGACAATGATGATAGCATAAAAAGAGGAAGGGTCTTCACCAATGATAGCAGTTGTCCCTGAAAAGACATAGAAGTTGTACTTTTCTGCTTTTGTGTCATTTGTATCTCCAGTGACAAGAATGTACATTTATAAATCCCTCATGAAATCATTAGATGATGATGTCTCACACAAAGAGTTCTCAGATCTGACAACAAAAACATGACCCATGAAAGACATAATTACTATACTAGCAAAGAACAAATGCTGACGAGGTAGTGGAGAGATGGGAACGCTTATTCACTGCTTATGGGAGCCTCAAATGGTACAACCACTATGGAAGGCAGTCTGGCACTTTCTCAAAAAGTTGGAAATAGAAATACCATTTGACCCTAAAGAAACAGGTGCCACTACCCAAACACGTGTATGCATACCCATGCATTTTGATGCATTATTCACAACAGCAACCCAAGTACCCATCAGAAAATGAATGGATAGAAAAACAATGGTACAGTCACACAATAGAATATTACACAGCACTGGAAAACAATGAACCTGTAAAACACTACACACATGGGGAGCCTGGAGGATATTATGCAGAGTGAAATAGCTCGATCACAAAAGGATAAATACTGCCTAACACCATTATTATAAAACAGGTCTGCTGTTTTCTCTTCCCTGAGCTACAGAGGTGGCACTTAGCCAACTGGGGGTGGCACCGAACAGGAAAGCCAATGGCCTGCCAAGTAACATGTCCAAGTTTTAACATGACGACTGTGATACACACCTCACCCATGACTCTCCATCGATGACAGACACATTGCAATGGGAGGGAACACAACAAGAGTGTGATCAGAAACGGATGGAAGAGCAGGTTCAGAGCCCGACTGGTAACAACCACAGCTGCATTTCAACAAGGGTAACTCCTACTTCATCCTCTCCTCTTCTTCCAGCAGAAATATGATCCCAGCACCCCATATTGGAGGATCCTCCTATGATGCCCTCCCACCTTTCCAAGCATGATGTCCCTCTCCAAGGAATAGCCCCTCCCAGCAACACTCCAAGAGTATGTGAGAGGAAGACCTCAACCAGATGGAATGACACGGGGACTGCAGCAACAGGCTCGAGTATGTCAGGGATTGTGAAGATGGCACAGGACAGGGCGCGGTTCAGATAAATTGTTCACAGAGTCGCTATGGGTTATGCCAATGATCTCCTGGAATGATGCTCATAGAATGAGGTCACCTCTGGGGGAGGCCACCTAGGGAATTCTGGTGCAAGAGGGGAAGACCCTCTGTGAGGTGGATGGATTCAGTGACTGGGGTAATCGGGATGGGTATGTCAGAGGCAGTGCGATTGGCACAGGACAGGGCAGAGTTTAGGGCTGTTGTACACAGGGTCGCTATGAGTCGCAAGCAACTCGACGACACATAACAACAATAACAACAGTGGTAAGAAGCTGCACTGCAATCCAAAGCTACATGGTTCAAATCTACTAGCTGCTCCACAGGAGAAGGACGGGCAATCTCCTCCTGCGCGATTTACAGACTCTGGAAAGCTGCTGGAGGGTCAGCTTTAGGTCAGTTCTAGAGTGGCACATAACAAGAACAATATGGAGACCATGTGCCAATGACGTCTGGGTCCCCTACCACCCCATGAAGGTACCCATATGACCAGGAATGACTCGACCACACACTTAAAGACGGAGGGCAGTTTCTCTGTTACAGTTTCCTATGACTTCACCAGGAAATCATGGTGCTTCAACAGCACATGCTTTTTAATAGCACAGCAAGGAAGACTTACTCCCTGATTCTGTCTCAGATGGAACTGTTTTGGAGTGGAATTTTGTTTGGTTTTGGGTTTTTCCTGTTTGTTTTTTTCCCCCTTTTTTAAAAATTCATTCTTGCACATTTTCTTCTCTGCCCCCAAAGCAGAAGTTTTAAATGTCATCAACTCACCTATGACTCACATAATAACCCTATGAACAATAGGTAGAAACCTCACCCTATCTGTGTTGTCCTCATAATCTGATGTTGTAGCTGTTGTGTGCCTTTGAGTCAGAATCGACCCACTGCTGACCCTCCGGTGGATTTTCAGAGGCAGTAAATTGCATGGCACCAGCAGCAGGAAATCAAAAGATGAGTTGCACTGGGAAAGTCTGCTTTCAGGGATCTCTCCATACTGCTAAGAAGCAAGAATGTCTAGAGACTGGGGTGCGCCTGATCTAAGCCATGGTCTCCTCAACTACTTGTTATGCATCAGAGAGCTGGACAATGACTCAGGTTGACAGAAGAAGAAAGATGTCTTTGGGCTGTGGTGCTGGAGAAGAGTACTGAACATACCATGGACTGCCAAGAGAACAAACAGGTCTGTCCTAGAGAGAGTTAAACTAGATTGCTCTTTGGAGGCAATAATTGTGAAGCTCCATCCCACGTACTTTGGACTTGTTGCCAGAAGAGACCAGTCCCTGACATCATGCTTGGAAGGGTGGAGGGTTAGTGCAGAAGAGGGAGACCCAAGAATGAGATGAGAGACTCAAGAATGAGATGGATTGACACAGTGACTGTGCCGATGGGGACAGATGTGTCAAAGACAGTGAGATTGGCTCAAGACAGGTCAGAGTTCAGAGCTACTGTTTATAGGGTCGCTCTAAGTCATCACCCATGGCTTCACAGTCAACATCTCGGCACGAGCAGCCAGGAAATTAAAAGATGTATTGCGATGGGAAAGTCTGCGGTTAGAGACCGCTCTAAAATAATGAAGTGCAATGAAGTCAGTCTGGAGACTAAGGTGTGCCTGATATATGCCATAGTCTTTGCAAACACTTGCTATGCATCAGAGAGTTGGACAATGATTAGGGATGGTAGGAGGAGAACTGGTGCCTTTGAGCTGTGGTGCTGGAGAAGAGTTCTGAATATTCCATGGACTGCTAAGAAAACAAACAGGTTTGTCCTGGAAAGGGTGAAGCTGGGCTGCTCCTTGGAGGCAAGGATTCTAGCTTTGTCTGACATACTTTAGATATGTTGCCAGGAGGGACCAGTCCTTCAAGAGGGATGTCATGCTTGGGAGGGTGGAAGAACAGCGCAAGAAAGGAAGACCCTTGATGAGATGTATTGATTTAGTGACTGGGGTAATGGGGGTAAGTGTGTCGGAGATAGTGAGATTGGAACAGGATGGGGCAGAGTTGTGGTCGCTATGAGTCGCAGGTGACTCAATGGCACATAACAACATGAGTTGTTGTATCAACAGTACATAAGAACAAATTGTATGTGAGGACAGTGACCATCCTTCTTTTCCTGCAGCACAGTAGGTGGATTTGAGCCTTTGGGATTGTGGTACAGCTTCTTACCACTGGGCCACCAGAGCTCCCTATCTGATGTTTGCTGCTGTTACTGAGCGCTGTCCAGTCGGAACCGACTGATTATTGACTCTCCAGTAGGTTTTCACAAGGAGTAAATTGCAGTAGAGGAAACTGCCTGTCCTTCTCCCATCATGCAACCATTAACTCTTGGGCTTTTTTAAAAAACCCAAACTTGGCCCTGATCAAAGCATGGAAGGTCCTTCAATCTACCCTGAATGTGTTAGGATTTCCTTGTTACCTCATCTCGGGCCAAATCTGCCACAGTGATCGTAGGCAATACAAATACTATGCTGAAGATTTTCATGCGCAGTTTGAGGAGAAAGAAAACAGAGCATCGACCTATTTACTTCTGTAGAAGGATCGAGAGCGCCTCCCTGTGGTATCTAGGTAAACAACGTGACAAGAACTAGCTAGCTAATCCAACTACCTGGTGAACAGTATGTGAACAGCTATGAGAGCCCCTATCAAATAGTAGTTTAAAAATGCCTTTAAAAAAAGTTCTACAAGGCCATGAAGAAAACCCACAGAGACGCCACTTGCTATGACTCATATATGAATCATATCCATATGTAAGAAGAACTTGGAGGTGTATGTGGGTGCCTCCAGATGGTGCAAACTATCCACACAGGGAGGTGAAGATGGGGTCACGGGTCAAGTTTTCCTAATTTACCTCCTGGCTTTTAATGACAGAAATGTAGTTCTTTTTATACGTCATGTGGTCTCAAAAAATGACACAATTTTGCCCTTAAAAGCAACCTACTTTTGAACCTGCTTATCATATATCTCATGTTCTATCTCAACATCAAAAAATCTTCACCTCTGGGCCATTAGGCAACATCATGATAGATGGAGAAAAGTTGTCAATGATTTCATCTTACTTGGATCCACAATGAAAACCCTTTGTAACAGCAGGTACGAGATCAGAAGACATATTGGAAAGAAAAAAAAAAAAAGAAGACATATTGCACTGGGTAAGTCTGCCATTAGGTTATCTCTTCACAGCACTGGAAAGTAGTGATGTTAGCGTAAAGACTAAGTCAAGCCATGGTTTTCCTAAGCACCTGCTTTGTATCTGAGAGCTGGACAATGAATGAAGATGAACAAAAGCCTTTGAGCTGTAGTGCTGGGAAAGAGTACTGAATATCCCATGGACTGCCAAAAGAACAAACAGATTTATGTCTAGGAGGATGGCAAAGCTTCATCTCACATACTTTGGGCATATTGTTAAGAGGGGCTATTTCCTGGAAAAGGACATCATGCTTAGAAAGGTGGAAGGTCAGCAAAAGAGAGGAAGGCCCTTCACAAGATGCACTGATGCAGTGTCTGTGACAGTGGGTCTATCAGAGATGATAATGATGGCACAGGACAGGACAGGGTTCTGATCTGTTGTTTACAAGGGTGCTATGAGTCATGCCCAACTGTACAGCCAAACCAGCAGCTCTGTGGGAGCTCTGGTGGTTTAGTGGGTAAGGAGCTGCGCTGTCAACACAAAAGCATGCATTCTGAATCCACTGGCTGCTCCACAGGAGAAAGATGGACAAATCCCTGACTGCAATTTACTGCTTCTGAAAATCAGCTGGAGGTTCAGCTGTGACTTGGTTCCAACTTGATGGCACAGGACAATGATGCAGCTCCATGAAGGAGCTCTGGTGGCCTCGTCCAAAGGGAGTTGTGCTGTTAACACAAAGGCGGCACCTCTCTGGTAAGGCAAATCCACCAGAGGCTCTGCAGGAGAAAAGATGGGCAGTGTCTTCTGGTATCATTACAGCCTTCAAAAACTCCCTCCAGGCTCAGCCATGCGTCAGTTCCAACCCCATGCCAATGAGTCTGAATTTCTGACAGTTCCACAGGGACAAGCAGGTGTGTGATGTCCATCACCAGGATGAAGAACCTGAGGCTCAGCAGAGACTGAAGACCAAGTGCCAGGCGCCAACAGGAGCAAGGCTGGGGCTTTGATCCAGGACTTTCCCATCACAACATATGCCGCCCAAATCCAGCACAGCAGAATTTAAAAGGACTCATGAGATCAAAGTAGTGTTTACCTCCAAAGCCCCTCAAAGCCCAATTTCCTATAAGAACGCTCTCCTTTCCCCTATGTCTTCTCTTCGCCTGGAACTGCTTCAAATAGAATCCCAAGTGATTAATGAGCTAACGTTCCCAAGGGCCACGAGAGTCTTGTCTTAATTATTTTTGCTTCTCCTCAGCCTTTGCTAAAGCATTCTAGAGTTCAATAAACATTTCTGAAACAGGCAAGAGTCTGGTAGTTTAAGGAAAGCAGCCCATATTTCATGGAGATAGTGAAGTGCTTGGAGGGGGTAAAAATCACTTCAAAACCAAGAACTTAGGGGGGGAAACCTGCCAAGTCTTTGAGGGGAGGAATCCAGTTAATTATTCAACAAGGTTATAAGGGACAGGGGGGAAAAAAGGCATTATGAAAAAAGTGAAATCATTCTTCAGTGGAGAGAGATGTTAACCACAGAAGGCTTTTAGCATTCATTCAACCACCTAACATGTGCCAGGAATAGTTTTAAGAATTAGGGAGTCAGCTATGAACAAACCAAAAATCCCTGCCCTAACGGAGCTTACAATAAAAAATAGAAAGTGTCAAAATCTAGATTATCAGGTGGTGATCTATACTATGAAGAGATATTCAGTAATGGGGGGGCTGAGAGAGGATGTGGCAATAAATTTAGGTATGACTTAAAGGAAGTGAGAGAGCAGGCTATGGGTAGGAGCCCATATAATTTATTTTTCAATGCAGGATATTCTGAGAGTGATAGGAGACAGTATTAATAATGATATGGGACAGCAAACACAAATAGGACTATGCTGGGCAAACACAAACACACACGAATACCTTAATCATAAGGCCCTTGGAGTAAAAGCATTAAAGCAGAGGGAGTGGTCTGTGACACTGAAATTCAAGGTATGCCTGATGGGTTTGGGTTATTAAAGGTAGAATGTTGAATGACGCAGGAAGCATCAGAAGAAGATGGAAAGGGAGCTCTGGTGGCCTAGTGGCAAGAAGCTGCACTGCAATCCCAAAGGACATGGTTCAAATCCACCAAACGATCTGCTGCAGAAAGAGGAGCAATCTCCTCCTGTCCCAGTCGGATCCAATTCGACAGCACACAACAAGTTTAAAAAAAAAAAAAAGAAAGAAGAAGATGGAAATACACAGAATCACTGTACCAAAAATAATTGGCTGACAGATGAATTTCATGAAACAACATATGATCAAGAGGCAATGGTGATGAAGGAGGAAGTTCAAGCTGCGCTGAAGGGATTGGCAAAAAATAAGGCCCCAGGAATTGATGGAATACCAATTGACATATTTCAACAAAAAGATGCGGCCCTGGATGTACTCACCAGGTTGTGTCAAAAAATCTGGAGGACAACTATCTAGTCAACTGACTGGAAGAGATCTGTATTTATTCCCATTCCAAAAAAAGGGACACAAAAGAGTGTGAAAATTATTGAACAGGATCATTATTACATACAAGTAAGATCCTGCTGAAAATAATCCAGAAATGACTGGAACAGTACATCAACAGAGAACTGCCAGATATGCAGGCTGGGTTTAGAAAAGGCCATGGCACTAGGGACATCACAGCCAACATTAAATGAATCTTGGCCAAAAACAGAGAGTACCAGAAGAATGTCTGTGTTTCATTGACTACACAAAGAGATTTGACTGTGCAGATCACAATAAATTGCAGCTAACCTTGAGGAGAATGGGAATCCAGAACACTTAACTGTGTTCATGTGAAACCATGTGAGAACAGAGCAGGGAAATGTTTCACAGTTCAGGATCAGGAAAGGTGAGTGTCAGGTATGCATCCTCTCCCCATACCTTCTCAATCTATAGGCAGAACAGATCATTTGGGGGGTTAGACTTTATGAGGAAGAATGTGGCAAGAGCATTAGAGGAAGACTCATCAACAACCTGTGGTATGCAGATGATATAACCTTGCTTGAAGAGGACATGAGGCATTTGCTGTAGAAGGTCAAGAGTCATCTACAATATGTATTGAAGCTCAACATCAAGAAAATAAGGATTCTCACCACTGCGCCAATTGGCAGCTTCACGATAGACAGAGAAGAGCTTGAGATTAACAACCTCAGCTTGCATGGTTCCACAATCAACAATCTTGGCACGAGTCAGAAAATCAAAAGACAAATTGCATTGGGAAAGCGTGCTGCCAGGGACCTCTCTAGACTACTGAGGAGCAACGATGTCAGTCTGGAGACAGATATGCCTGATACAGGCCATGGTCTTTACAATTGCTTGCCATGCATTAGAGTGCTGACAAAGACTAAGGATGATAGAAGAAGAATCCATGCCTTTGAGTTGTGGTGCTGGAGAAGCGTGTTGAACATACAGTTGACTGCCAGGAGAACAAACAGGTCTGTCCTAGGGGGTGAAACCAGCCTGCTCCCTAGAGGCAAAGACTTCTGAAGTTCTCATGTATTTTGAATATGTAGCCAGGAGGGACCGGTCCTTGGAGAAGGACATCATGCTTGGAAGGGTGGAGGGACAGAGCAGGACAGGAAGACTCAGGATGAGATGGATTGACTCAGTGACTAGAGAAATGGGATAAGGTCTGTTAGAGACAATGAGATTGGCTCAGGATAGGGTAGTGCTCAGAGTTATTGAACATGGAGTTACTATGAGTTGCAGGCAACTCAACAGCACATAAGAACAACAACAGAGCAAAGTGAGAGGAGAGAGACGAGCTAAGCTTTAGATGTTGACAAGGGCCCTATGACACAGGGGCTCTGCTGGCTTAGGTAATGCCTTTGGCTTCTTCTACTCAAGCATGAGACAGGAAGCCCTTGGAGGGTTCCGGACAGAGAACTTCCAGAATCTGAGTTCCACTTAAGAAGGAGCACTCATAGTGACAAGTTGGACATAAACCATGTGGAAGAGTAAGCGAGGAAGCCAAGAGACCAATTAGCAGGCTAGCTACTGTTAGAACTCAGGCGAACAATGACAGGACCTTGGCCCAGGGCAGGACTGGTGAAGATGATAAAATATCGGCCAGATTCTGGCATCTCCTGAAGACAGATGTGACAAGATGTGTTTGGTAACTGGTTAGTGCACGTGGTAACAAAAATCAGAATGATTTTCTTTCTTCCTATGGCTCACTCATTTACTCCTGTTGAGTCTGTTGCAACTCCTAAAGGACCCTCAACTGGATTTCTGAGGGTGTAAATCTTACTAGGAGGAGACCGCCCAGCTTTCTCCTTCAAGCCACTGGAAGATTTGCACCACCAGAAATTCTCAGAGACAACATACTGCAGAGTACTTGATTAGGTAGCAATGAGTCAAAAACGGAAATTCAATTCCCAGGCAAGAACTGCCAAGGGTGACTTCCCAATGTCCCTCTGAAAACAGGCATCATAAGAGGACTTGGCAAGGGTGAGGATGACTGTCCCTAACCACATCAACATGACCAGAAAGACAGCATCAGGATCCACTCCTTCCACAAGGACCTAAACATTCCAGACAACTTATATCATTGAACATTTGCATACCAATTAAACAGATTAATCTGGTGGGCTGCCTCAGTGCTTCTCAAATACAGCAGCAGCTTGGTCTGAGAAACAGAAAATGTATCTGTAGATACAAGTGCTAAAAACTGGAAGAAGAGGGTGGTTAAAGATAAGCTCCTGTCGTCTAGCAGGGAGACCAACATTGAAACAGTGGGATTCTAATGTGCCAGCTTCCCCACTGAATTATGTATTTAGAGCCACATGGAAACAGCTTCTCTGAGGGCATGGAGAAGAGGTATTCCAATAGTATCTCAAATAAAGAGGTATTATTTCATCTGAATCATAAGAATGTGGTTGATATTTGTCAGGCAGACAGAGGTGAAGGCATGGCAGCAGCCTATTCCATGCCAAGAGGCTGATCTATAACAAGACTGAGAGAACACAGCTCCTTGAAGAGCTACAATCAGTGGCTGGAACACCAAATACACTCACTTGACATTGAAAATGACAATTACAGCTACCATTTGTTGAGCTCTCACTGGGAGTGAGAGGCACTGTTCTCAGCATCTTAAATGAGTAACATTCAACATGATTCTCTTCACAGAAGAAGAAACTAAGAGACATAAAAGGTTAGGGAACTGGCTCAAAGACCTGACAGCTACTTAAAGGTGCAGTGAGGACTCAGCTCCTAAAATTCTAGAGCCTGTTCTTCCCCCAGGCAAAGCTAAGTCAAAGGGGAGGCAGGTGAAGATGCCACCCAGGCTGGAGTCAGGTGACAACCAGCTCTGAAATCCCAAGGGTTTCTAAGAGAGAAGGAATCAGACTTGCATCCTTGGTGCAAGCTCTGAAGATGAGTCAGAGAAGACAAGAGCAGAGCAAGACCACTCTGAAGGCTGCTCAATAATCCTGGCCAGAAATGACAGGGGCCTGGACAAAGGCAGCAAGAACAGAGATGAGCTGCCAGTGAATGAAGAGAGGGGGAACAGAAAAGGAAGAGTGGGTGTTGGAAATAGGGAGACAAAGCACGTACGTTGTCTGTAAGGATAATATACTTGGGAGTTATCTGAAGAGGTCTATCAGGTAAATTAACTGAAAGGGCAAGAGCTCAAGAAGAGAACTAAGACAGAGATTCAGGTTGGGGCAAATGTTTTTTGGTGCACGTGTGTGTTGGGGAACTCCCAGCTCAGAGGACTAGTATCATCTGAAGATCTTTCCCAGCCATCCTCAAAGGGGGGATTTTTTTTTTTTGAAACCTCCTTGTTTTCCCCACACTAGATTTGAAAATCATCTTTGGGAGAATATACTGGAACCCCTCCAGAGTTATTCAGGGTCACTCCTGGTACTGCTGAAGCACCTGAAGTGGTAAGTTGTCAAGGATTTCATTCTACCTGGATCCACAAACAACATCTAAGGTAACAGCAGTCAAGAAATCAAAAGACATGCAGACATGTTGCATTGGGGAAATCTGCTGTCAAGGACCTCTCCAAAGTGCAAAAGAGCAAGGATGTCAGTTTGAAGACTAAGGTGAACCCAATCCAGGCACTGGGATTTTCAATTGCTTCCTATGCATCTGAAAGCTGGATGATGAATAAGGATTAGAGAATAATCAGTATCAGCCCTTGAATTTCCCAAGGACCGTCAAAAGAACAAACATCTGTCTTGAAGAAAGTGCTGGCAGAGTGCTCCTTCCAGGCCATGCTAGTGAAATTTTGTCTAACTTCTTTTGGGCATGTTGTCAGGAGGAGAAAGACAACTCAAGCAGACGTGAGTCCTCAGAGAGAGACATCATGCTGGGAAAGGTAGAGGACCAGAGGGTCAGCAAAAGAGAGGAAGGTCCTCACCAAGCTGGGCTGCCACAGTGAGCATGAGCGGGCTGAACAAGGCAGGGTTCAGATCTGCTGTCCACAGGGTCGCTATGAGTCATAGTTGACTTGATGACACCAAACAACGACAGGCACCAGGGACAGGAATCCTGGTGGTCGAGGGTTCAAGTGCTAGGCTGCTAACTGCAAAGGTCAATGGTTTGAATCCAGCAACTGCTCTGCAGGATAAACGGGCGTGTCAGTCGGCTTCCAGAAAGACTGTTGTGTTCTCTGTGGAATCGGCTGCGACTTACAGTGACCCTATCCTGCACCATCGTCGCCGCCTCCAACATGCTCGAGCCCACCGTGACTTTGGAAATCCTCTGGGGCGGTTCTAGCCCCTCCTGTAAGATCACTAAGAGTCAGAATCCACTCAATGGTGATAGGACAGAGATGGAGTTGGAGGGGGGTGGTTGTTTTGTTAAACTAGCTCAACACACTGTACAGCAAGCCCCAGAGCAGCTGCTGTGCAATTCCATCTCAAACAACCTACAGCTCAAACGCTGGGTTCCTAAAAAAAAATAGCTCTTTGGTCTAACAGTGCGACAAAGACATTGTTTCTATAATATTCTGAGGACAATCTGAAAGTGACTCGCAGCCAGAGAACATTTTCAGCAAACTGTGAGGAAGGGCACCAAAGCGTTGTGCTCACCCACAAGCTTTTACCCAATCTGTTTTTTCCACTTCAGGTAAAAAAACATACAAATAAATGAATGAAATCATAACCCCCTCAGGGATCCTCTTACTGCCAACCCGGTTCCTCAACTTGACCCATAGCTTCTAGGAATAATACCAGATCATTCTGTCACTGAACAAAGAGAAACTTGATTAGCCAATCTGACACAACATCACATTCACCACATCTTCCTTAAGTTTAGAACTGCGACATCCACTTCCTAAACAACCCACCTTGGAAACCCTATGAACTTTGATAAATGATGGTGGTTATAGAAAGGCTGCAGGCCTTTTGTTCATAGGGTTGCTTTGGGTCGTGCTTGACTCAAAGGCAGTCAACAACAGACAACTTAGAGAACTCTAAAGTGGGAAGGATAACAAGAAGTTGGCTTATAAAATCCTAAGGCAGGGAGAACAGTAACAATTAGTTTCCAGGACTCTAAGGCAGAAGAAGTAGTAGCTCAATCCACACTCCCCTCCTCATCCCCATCCCCGGCCCCAGTATTAACATTTTCCACACTCCATACTCCAAAACCTGCTTCATCCCACCTAAACTGCTTCATTATATGCTTCAAGGTACCACGAACAGTCTTACCAGAAGAGGAACGAAAAAGAGTGAATTTTATACTGTGTGTAAATTTATCTTTTTTTTTTTTATTGCCTGAGTCAGGACATCTGACAATTGACTTGAGAAATGAGTTTAATAACATTTACATGTGGGTATTAACTTGAGATAATCCCCAGGTATAATTAATACTTTATGCCCCATCGGAATGATTGGACGTGATGACAGAAATAAAAGTGCTCCCAGAAGCATGAAACGTTTATGGATAAAAGTTTGTACTTTCGGCGAGCTCTGGTGGCCTGGTGGTGGGAAGCTGCACTGCAGTTCCGGAGGTACGCGGTTCAAGTCCACCAGATGCTCTGCTGAAGAAGGAGGAACAATCGCCTCCTGTATCAGTCAGATCCGATTTGACGGTACACACATAAAATAAATAAATAAAAGAAGGCAGCCACCTGCTTTCTCAAAATAAAAAAAAAGTTTGTACTTTCTCCCACCTCTGTGTGCAATGCCATTCTTTTTTTTTCTTTTCTTTACACAAACCTCTTTATTCTCCTAGCATATCATAAACTAGATTAGTGTAGATACTTTACATCTTGGCTAAATTAAAAACCAAAGCAGCATCAACAGACATGTTAAGGAAAGGTGTAAATTAAGTCTGAAATTCCTGAACATGCATCCTTTTCACAGCTCTTGTATTAAAGAAGTCAACTGTTATTGATAGATTGATGATACCTGTCTCTGTGTGTGTGTGTGTGTGTGTCTCTCTCTTTTTCACACACACACACACACACACAATCTCCATCTCCATCTCTTGCAAGCTAGCTCTCTTGCTGCTGAACCAACATATAACTGACCCTCCAGGAATGCCATTCTTGAACACTCCACCTTATTAACAGTAACCCGGCAAGTCTGAGGTACTTGTCCACTTCTCAAAGCTGCTCTGCCACCTTCTCTTTTCTGATCACAAAGCCAGACTCACACTGCTTCCCTCGGAACCGTTCCTGTTTTTATGGGAGAGGGCTTCCCCTGCCTGCTAGATCTCTAGCTCTTCAGAGATCATTTTTACCCCCTCCTCAGTGTCACCCCACAAAGCAGCCTTCCATCACAACGCACTGACAGACCAATGACGGATGTGGCTTGACCAGTATGTTCTAGGCTAAAAATGTATTGTGCAGCCCATTAAGAATTCCATGCATTATACAGCACTGCTTCTAAATGGGCCACCTAAAACGGTGGCTGAAAGGATCCCAAAATAGACATACAGCCCTGCTTTCCAGCTGCCATGCCATTTCTAGATAGGAGCCTGCTTTCAATAATCCAGTTACCTCTCGGATTGGTTACCTGCACCACTGTTGCCAAGCAGGCTGACAAAAAGCGCTTCTGTTCCACTGAAGTTCAAGAAGGACATGGCGTCACCAGGTTGGCGTGAAGTGCTGTGCCTGCAGAGAACAGAGCCCGGCCACCCAGCTGAATGCACATCGTCACCTTTTTCATACTATAACCCCTGCCCAATGAAGGATGTCATCAAGAACCAATCTACGTGGCCATGGGATCCCTGGCAAAAGCCAGCCAGTTGTGGGCTTGCTTGCTTGATGTGCCGGACCCGGCTTCCTGTGGTTGCCACCTCTCCTGCTTTACTGCTGCCTTGTTAACCTGCCTCTCTCTGCCACTCTCCTGCTTTCCCACTGCCCTGTTAGACTTCCTGCACTTTCTATCTCACACCTCTGCCTCCTGAGCATTCACAGAAGGAGGGTGTGCGGAGCCTGGACACAGGTAAAGAGGGCCTTGTCCTGTCCTGTGCCTTCAGTCATCTTGTATATGCCATCAAGGTGACTGGAAAAGGGCTCTTTGCAAATGATGAACACAGGTTTGTCAAGAAATAAATGTCTGTCTTCCTTTATGACACTCTGAAGATGCTCTGTAGTGGATTCAGAACTCTTAGTTCACAAGAGTTCTTTCTATAATCATAGGTCTCGATTTCTATGTTGCTTTCAATATTAATTTCTTCTAAACTCAATGGTAGGGCGCTCTGGCGGTTCAGCAGTATGGAATTACACTGCCAACCCAAAGGTATGCGGTTCAAATCCACCAGCTGTTCCACAGGAGACAGATGGGCAATCTCCTCATTCGATTTACTGCCTCTGAAACTCCGCTGGAGGTTCCGCTACGGGTTGATTCCAATTTGATGGTCTCAACAACAAACTCAACAGTGGAACTCCTCAACAGCCACAGTGACAGAAGTTGGGGAGAGGCTGCCTGAAACACATAGCCAGGAGCATCCGTCTGATTTAAAGCATCACCTCCCATTTTACGCATATGATTTTCAAGAAAGCCATGTGGGGCATTTATAGAGTATGTATGGGGTTCAAGATAAACCTAAAGCAGGGCCTCATGCAAAATTACCAGGCGGTTTGCCTTGTACTTCACCAATGAAGGGAATGAGGATGGCTAAGAAGGGTGGGCCTGATCACCCACTAGCTTTTCTAAGTCTTAGCAGCAGCACACTTGACAGTGGTCTGTTCTGCACATTATCCTTGCAGGGTGCCAGAAAGCGTTCTCAAGGTACATCCTCACCTTCCGGCAGCTTCATGATAGGCTAACTCCAGCAGCTCTGCAGAGGAGTGGGTGGGGTCCCTCTGCCCGCTGCCCTGCAGTTCCGCCATGTTCTGTCGGGTCTGGTGATGGATCTGGATGGCCTCTCCGGATGGTCCTACCCAGACAAAGATCTACTGAGCTTCGAGCCCGCCTGAAAGCTAGTGCTGTGTGCTTCACGCCAGGCTTCCTTCCCTCCAGCTGCTGGGAAAGACTGAATGATGAGCACAGCACAGAGGAACGTGATTCGCAGGCCCCTCCGGCTCCTGTGGGCACTTCCAACACACAAGGAGCCAGCCTGAGCCTGTTTAGTTGGTGAAGAACAGTTCGCATCTACTGTAGGTCAACTGAGGTGCCATGAGGAGCTGGGGAAGAACGGGAGTCCAGGGACCTTCCCAGGAAGATTAACACCAACCAACTGAGAATTGACCCACAGGTGTGCAGTTCAAATCCACCAGCTGCTCCGGGGGAGAAAGATGTACAATCTCCTCTTGTGCGATTTACTGCCTCTGAAGACCCACTGGAGGAGCAGCTATAGATTCTAACTTGACAGTATTCAACAACAATGACAACAACTGAGAAGTGAAAACCTTAAATGACAAGTTCGTGACTCAAAAGCAGCAGAAGACACTTAAGTGCAAACAAGAAACACAAATAGGAGATGAATCAAAATTAGTGAATCTTCTGAAAAGGCTCCTGAGAGGAAGGCCATTTTGAGAGCCGATTGTTGAACAAGCAGGCACTGAAGGAGCGGGGCCTTCGGGAGAGAAGAAATGATATGTGTGAAATTCCAGATGCAGAAGAGGCCAAGCATGTGCAGGAGGCCACAGAATTAGTGCAGGCAAGAAAAAGGCCTCTCAGGAAGAGAGAAAGAGAACAGCAGGCAGCGTAGCAAAGGAAGATCTTCCTGATCAGAAGGCCAGGCAGGCAGGCGAGCAAACCCAAGTAGGCAATGTCTAGGAGAACGTTCCCTCAGTCAACATGTGCATGACGGACGGGAAGACAGAAGGAGGAAGAGCTGGGAGCTTTGAGAGAAGCCTCATAGGGGAATGCTAAGAAGGCCAGTACGGGCAACAATGCAACCAGAGAAACACCAGAAAGAAGTGTGTAGCAGGTCAGACCACGGCAGTGGCAAAAGGGGTCTGGAAATGACTCCCCAAATGCACCCAGATTCCTTTCTCTAGCACCTCACTTTTTTTTTTTTTTTTTTTTTTTTTTTCCCCACCCCCCAGCACCTCACTTTTAAAACATTGCAAAAATGACTGTGGAAAGAAACTAAATGGAAATTTCCAGGCATCCCGCAGGCTAGTTCCCATTAACAAAACCCTGGAGTTCCATTCGTTCGCTCCTTCCCAGCCCTGTAATGGCCCATCAGGCTGAAATTTAATTTTAGCCACAGCTGTACAAAAACCTCCCTGTCATCTCCTTTAGAACACAGATCAAAAAAGGAAGAGTGAGGAACAACAGTGAATTTGGGAGTTGGGGGGGAAGTAGGAAAAGTTGTTGGGTTCCCCCCCCCAGTTGTGAGAGAATGCTGAAAGAAAATAATATTAATGCTATTTAACCAAGGCAAACAATATCACTATGCAGAGAAAGCTGGGGAAGGAAGGGCAACAGGCTTAGGAAAGCAAGGAAATTCTCCAGAAATCCCAGGGTCTTCAGAGATCCTAATAGCCCTGGAACAGGAGAAGCTTATGGGGCAGCAGAGGCCCAGGGAAACTGAGACACTCGGCCAAGGCTGCCTGGTTGACTGGGTACCGAGGCTCGAGGCTCAGAATCAGATGCTCCTTGTCCAGGTTTGTTTCCTGAGCAGCCGACTTACCCACAGGGAAGGTGTGCATCCAGCGCCTTCTGTTGGACGTCAGCTTCATGGGCATTCTTGAGGGGGCGAAGGGGTTGATGAGCGCTCGCTGGGGCGTGTATCCACCTGGCCGGACGTGGAGCATGGACTCAGCGCTGCCTACGTGGAACCTCCCTGGGGCGCTGGAGTCTCGCTGCGGGGGCTCCATCATGTTCTCCAGGACATCTGTCCATTGGCATGGAGTTGAGGCACAAAGAGGAAGTACACAACCACAATGAAATCAAGGGTGAGGGGGAGTAAGGCAAGGCTAACGAGCCTGTCATAAATGCTGTGGAGTGAGAGAAATTAGTAAAACTACCACCCTGTAAAAAACTGAATGTTTGACACTTGGGAAAAGGAATTTCAATCCCGAGACCACCAGAACTAGTGAAGACATATCTAAACCTAACAGGGAGGACCCACTTATCACCTGGAGACCCTGGACTTTGAGATGGACACACTGCTGATGTTGATGTTGTTGTTGTTGTTGTTAAGTACTGTCAAGTCAGAACCAACTCATAGCAGGTGGTTACTGGTTTGGATTCTCCAGCACAGGAAAAAGGTGGCCACCGCCTTAAACACTGCAGCCGAGGAAATCCTAGGGGGAAGCTCAGCTCTGTCCTACCGAGTTGGCAGGGGCTGGAAGATGATCAATGGCAGTATTGTTTAGTGTTTGGTTTAGAGGCCCTGTTAATGCCATGATTAAGCACTCAGCTGCTAAATGAAAGGAGAGCAGTTCAAACCCACCAGCTGCGCCAAGGAGAAAAGACCTGGCAACCTACTTCCTTAACAATTTTGGCCTAGGGAGCCCAATGAAGCCATCTCTGTCATACAAGGTCGCTATGAGTTGGAATTGACCTTACAGCCCAAAATAAGAACAGCATTCAGTTTCATTTTGCTTTGGATCTCAACCCTTCTTGGAATATTTCCAGGAAAATAGAATAAATAATCATGCAAACTTAAAAGTCGCTAAGAATCGGAAAAAGCTAACCTAGAAAATTTCAAATGTAGTCAAATTCTTTTGAATGCAAAACGTAAAGCAGGTGGCACAAGGTTACACTGAATAGCCATTTAATTCTCTTCATTAGAATCACCTTTTTCTATTTTTTTAAATTGTAAATTTTTATTCACTCCTACTTATGAAATTGATAAAACATGCAATCAAGATGCACTGACAATGAGATTCTAACAACTACATTACCAGAATGCAAAAGTTGGATATAGGAAAGATCAGTAGTTTAAAAATATGCCCCTGGGGACAGAAACGTCACTGGAGACTACATAATAGAAGTTTGTAATATCACTGATTTATAAATTACTTCACAGGGCTCAAAAAACCCCAAATCTTTCTTTTTTTCATCCCTTCGAAGTTTCCCCAGGCCTTTAGCATAGTGTCTGTGGTGCCTCAGGGCATGGTAGTGCCCTGCTCTCCAGCCCTGAGTCCCTAGGTGTCCTCACAAACAAGCTGGGTTACAGAACACAGACTTCGCCCTTTGCAATCCTTCTAGGGCAACAGGAATATGTGTATACAACACTCCTGATATGGTGGTCGACGTGGAGGGCACACTTCCATTTCGATAACACTTTTGATTTCATGAAATTAGAGAGATGATGGACGTGGGAGCACGTGACTAGAAGGATTGTATGAGGGAAGCTTGGAGAGGAAAGTTCTGCATACTCATTGTGTGGTGGGCACTTGAGTCTACACAGGGGGTGATCTGCACCCACACACATGAGGGCACATAAAACAGAATCTGAGTAAATTCTGGAGATTATGGCCATGCTAAATTCCTGATATACAGTTATATAAGAAGTTACCCCCAAAGAAAATGAGTAAGGAGTATATATAACCTGCCTGTGTACTTTTTTTTTTTTGCATGGATCCATAACTATTTTGAAGTAAAAACTTTAACAATCAGGAAGGGACTGCGAACTCTAACTATAGGTACTGTTGGATGGGCACAATAAAACAGAGGGAAACTGCACCTACGTGAGCTGGCATGAGACCAGTTAACAGGGGACTGACAGAAGAAATCTTAAAACGGCATCTAGGATAGAGCCATTTCATGGATCGCACACATGGAACTGGTTAAAAGAAACAAACACCTACACCCCAGGCCTAAGAAAAGGTAATGTAATGGGTGAGGAGGGAAAAAAGGTAGCAACAAAAATAGAACAATATACACACGTAACAGCGAAGGGGAGTCATACCTGCCTACCCATTGTGCTGGCATGAAAATCATTTCAACACAGAACTGACACCCCACAGCTGACAACTGCCCCCCACTTCCTATCCCAGCATGAAAAGGAAGCTGGTCCCGCTCAGCCCGCCCCACCTAGGTTTCAGCACGCTGACCTCGTGTGCTGGTGTAGCCCAAGGAGCTGCTGACTTCATACTGGTGCAGGTGGGGATGTGGAATCAGCAGGATGTTGGCGCTCTTGCCCAGGGAGCTGTCGTCAGAGGCCTGGCTCCTCACTTCCTCTGAGGGCAGCGCCCGGCTCGGCTGGGACGGGCTGGAGGAGACATCACAGAAGCTGGCACTCTTCCGGCTGTGGCTGTCCCGCTCTCTCACAGACCTGACAGGCAAGAGATTAGCAGTTACTACGAAGCAATGGACACTGGCCCACTAGCTGTTGACTGCCATCAAGTCGAGCACGACTCATAGCAGCCTTATGAACAAAAGGCCTGAAGCCCCTCTACAACTAACAACATTTATCAAAGTTCATAGAGTGTCCAGAGGCATGTGGTTTGGGAAGTGGGTGCCACACTTGCTTCCAAATCTGTCTTAAACTGGGAGCTCCACCAGTACTGTCCACCATGGGTAACCATTATGGCATTTGACACACCAATGGCACAAGGTTCAGCATCACAGCAAACCCAGGTTACCTTAGAACAGCATATTGACAGAGAGTGCAGTACCACTAGAAGAATATAGTAACAACCAACTTTAAATACAAAGGCCCTCCTCAAGGTTTTGTTGACTCTAAATAAGAGGCTTAAATACAAAAACAACCAATATAGTATGTTCTTGTGTACAGCAGATCTGAATCCTTCCCTGTCCTGAGCCAGTCTCACTAATGCTGACACCTACTTCCATTGCCCCAGTTACTGTATCAATCCATGTCAAGTTCAAAATCCCACACTCAGCACTGGCCCAAGCAACTCTTCTGCCCTCAACATTGTTGTTGTGTACTGTCTGAATATCTGATATCCAATCAATAGGAAAAATCCATTCAAGACAACTGGGAAGCTAGAATATGGGACTGGCTTTTCGATGCTATCAGGAATTAATGCTGATTTCATTATATAATGATTATTGTGTCTGTGATATGTGCACAGTACAGACTGCGAGGATGGTGCAGGACTAATTATGCTATCAATCTGTTAAAACACAGGGTCCCTGTGAGCAGGCCTCAACTCAAAACACCTAACAACTATCTATCCATATCTATATCGGTGTTGTTGTTGTTGATTGCTTTTGAGTCAAGCATGACTCATAGTAACCCTATGAACAAAAGGCTTGAAGCCCCTCTACAACTACCGACATTTATCAAAATTCATAGGGAAGAATGTTACTTAGGAAGTGGATGCCACTCCTGCTTCCAAATCTATATATTTCTCTATATCTATACACACACACACACACATTAAGAGGAGCACTGAATATACCATGGACTGCTAAGAGAACAAACAGGTTCATCCTAGAGAGGGTGAAATCAGGTTGCTCCTTGGAGGCAAGGATTCTGAGGCTTCGTCTGACATACTTTGGACATGTTAGAAGGAGGGACATCATGCTTGGAAGAATGGAGGAACAGTACAAGAGAGGGACACCTTCGATAAGATGCATTGATTCAGTGACTGGAGGAATGGGGGTGGGTGTGTCAGAGGCAATAAGGTGGGCCCAGGATAGAGCAGGGTTCAGGGCTATTGTACATAGGGTCATTATAAGTCACAGGCAACTTGTCATCACATAAGAACAACAACAACAACAACAACACATACATGTATCTGTGGCATCCTTGTTTGTTCTAGATAGATACTGAAATATTTATAGCCGGAAAAGTAAACTAGGATGGCCTGGGATTGTTTTAAAAGTGGGGAAAGTAATAAAACAAGACTGGCAACAACACATTGATAAATGGTCACTATAGTCATGTACTTATGAGGTATTGAACATATTCTTAGTAAAAATGAAAAACAGTATAGCCTTAAAGATAACTAGTAAAACATGTATGGGAACTCAAGGAGGAGAAAAGGGGGAGAGGAGGGCTGAGGATGAGTAGGGGTGGAACCACAGGGCTGCACAGTTTGGTGGATGGAAGAAGTGGGGAAAGTAATTGGGAATGATTTGGGCAAAAAGACATGATAATGAAGGGCAAGTTCCAATGGTGATTAATTTTAAAAAACACAATGCATGAGAATGTATGAAACACGATGTGAATGAAAACTAGTGTGAAATACAATGTATACAAACTTAGTTAAGCAAACCAATTTAAAAACAATAACAACAAAAAAAAAAACCCACACAACAATATAGTCTTTACCTATACAACTTCCTAAGGGAAGAACTCTGGACACGGTTGTTCTGTACCATCAAGTCGGAACCTACTCATAACTGACCCTCCAGCAGGTTTTCAGAGGCAGTAAACTACATGAGAACAAACTCCCCATCTTTCTCCAGGGGGAGAAGATGGACTCAAACTGTGTGCCTTTGGGATTGCTGCATTTCTTCTTACCACCAGGCCACCAGAGCGGAGAGACGCCCATTGGGAAACACAACTTTAGAAG
>NW_006399901.1:3023927-3028159 GCF_000299155.1 Elephantulus edwardii | reverse complement strand
GTTCTCAAAAAACAATGTATTTGAATTTTTTAAACAAACTAGTATAATAATTTTTTAAAAAGTGAAAAAAAAAGACATGGCATGTATCCTCAAAGAACATGCAACCAGGGTCTTAAAGGACAGGTCTTGTCACCTTTCTTTTTTTTAAAAAAAAAATAAATAAGACCAGGAATCTTGGAATATTTTCTAGTGCTCAGAAGCAAAGCACAACTGGGCCCCTATGTAGCATCCATGTTTCAGACAGCTGCTTATAATAGCTCTTCTTGTGAGCTCTAAGACTTCTGAAGAGAAAAGTTACGATGTGGGGAGGGAAAAGGCTAGAAAACAAGCATATAACTGTAACAGCTATCAGTTCATGAAGGAAAGAAAAGTCTCTGGCTTGCTGGGAATCAGTAAACTGAAAAGAAATTCTGGGCCCTAGAATCCAAGATCACTGGGTGAGACCACTAAGACGCAGTCCTTGGAATCTGTGAAATGCTTCACTTGGCTAGAAACAGTGTAAAAATTCTTCACAGCACAAGAAACAGCAGAGCTCAAGAGCCTGAAAACAGAATCCCCAGTGAGTTATATAATATGGATTTCATTTGGTTCTTTTCCATGTCAAATGACTTTAAGGCTGCCTTCATGAAGATCTGGGGAGCACTGGGGGCACAGTAGTAAGGAGCTAAACTGAAGGCATATGGTTCAAATCCACCAGCTGCTCTGGTAAGCAATCTCCTCCAGAGTGATACTGCCTCTGCAAACCTGCAGGAGGGTCAGGTATGGGTCAGTTTGATTCAACAGAACATAACAACAACATGAAGGTCAACTGCCAGTGAACTAAGTATTAAACCCTTACCAACTAGATGGCACCCAAACTTGCTCCCAATCGGTATGCTTTCGCATCACTTTGACAAGAAAGTCCTTCATTGCAGAAAAGTTTGGATGGGGTCCAATTGATCCATTTTGTCTTTGGCTGTTCATGTTTTGTTTTGTTTTTTGGTCCTATCTAAAAATCCACCGTTAAAAATCAGGTCTTTGAAGCATTAGCTTCATGCTTTCTTCTAAGCGTTTTAGATATCATGTTTAAGTTAGAGGAAGACCTCTACCAGGCCAAAGGCTTCCCTTCACTTTCTAAGCAATTGTATTTCAACCCCAAAGTTAATCTAAGAGAAAACCTGCAGGTGGCGAGGCGCTGCGCTCGGGATGGTCCTGGCAGCCGGAACACCTGAGCATCGTAGCCATCATAATCTACTTGGATAGGAAGAGTGTTCTCGGACTCTTTGGGAGTCCCCAGGGCTGAAATACACAAGTCAGGCAAATTGTCATCAAAGTACATTTCATACAAGTGCCTCAGAGAGTCACCTGCAAACAGTGCAAGTGACGGGTGATTGTCATCATCTCCCCCAGAAAAAAACAAAAACCCAGATAATTACCTATTCTTTAGGTTATTGAAATTAGATAGCTTATGTATAAATGATAACATAAATAGTGTGGCATTAAATAAAGGCAATATGACTGGAGAATTTCCGTCTTCTGTGATCTTGATTTTAAAAACACCATCTCAGTATGCTTATTTAGTTCTTTATCTTTTACTATCTGAGCCCTACAATTGATCTTTGCAAATGGAAAAAACATGTTTTGTCATGAGCTGCTTTGAAGTTGATGGAACAAAATTACAAGTTGGTTAAGGGAACTTTCACAGGCTCTCATAAAGAGAACTGGGACTCCGGTCTCCCAACTCAGCTGTGAACTATTTCTGCACCCTCATGTAATTTTGCTCCCACAGGTTAGTGGACCCATTTTAGAACTGACTAAAGAAGCTATAAAAAAATACTTACATGTATCACGACCATTCTTTGCTTTCTCAGAGGCGGGCTGTAAAATGAGACAAGTTCATAATCACTCTCTTCTGCTAGAATAGAACTTACCAAAAATGATAATGTGGATCATGCCCTAAACTTCCCTAAGGCTTTTCAGAAGGACAGGAGTTAGCATATGTCACCTACCATGGTGTCAGCACCTCCCAAGTCCTTTACTTCCCACTTTATATCTTACTTCTCTCACAACCTGTCCAATACGGAGATGGCACAGACTCCACTTTACAGAACACCACTTTTAAACAAGGGTATTCTGTTCTAGAGAAGATAATGGGACTCGCTAAAAACCTGCAGATGGCAGAGCCCAAGGCCATCTTGTATCTTCAGTCAGTGCACTGGTGTTCCACAGCCAGGGCCCAGCACTGGTTCAAATCCACCAGGGGATCCTCAGGAGAAAGATATGCAATCTCCTCCCATCTGATTTACAGATTTGGAAAATCCACTGGAAGGTAACTACAAGTCACTTTAGACTCGACTGTATTAAGTCTGAGTTTGAAGTTTTTCAGGACACTTAAAGCTTCCTGTAAAAGGAGCCCTGGTGGTATACCATGTAACATGTCAAGAAGTAACACTATCTGATCTAGAATCCACAAGTCACTCTGCTGGAAAAAAGCAGGCAATTCCCTCCCATAAAGATTTACAGTCTCAGAAAGCCAATGGGTCATCAGTAGTTGGAGCCAACTTGGTAGCACAAGTTTGGAGTTCTGGCTTTAAACTTCCTATTAAGAGCCCTAAGTTCCAGTCTGGAGGCTCAAGTGTGACGAGGTTGGATTCTGGAAGGTGGGCTCTCTTGTTCTGGTGAGGGTCAGGTGTGCACTGCGTGCTTGCTATTCTTTCTTCCATAATCCTATGTGAGCTGACTGGATTGTCCGGGTTTAGCTAATGATGAGCTGTGGGCTGGAAGCCTCTTGTCTAGAGACAAGCATGACCTGGTGGTCAGGCCTTGTATTTAAAGGCAGTTGGGCCCTCTGGCCTGGTGTTGTGTTTGGGAAGAATGTTCTTCTAAGTGGTACAGCACTGGTATGTCAAGTTGCTGTACCTATTCAATTGGGGTTGTTGTGATTGATGCTAAACACTGTACCACTGGTGTGTCAAATGCCATAATGGTTACTCATTGTGAACAGTGTTTGGTGAAGCTCCTACTTTGAGAAAGGCTTGGAAGCAGGAGTGGCATCCACTTCCTAAACCACATGCCTCTGGAAACTCTATGAATATAGAAAAACTATAATAGTTATGGCATAGGTCTTTTGTTCATAGGGTTGCTAGAGTCGTGCTCAGCTCAATGGTCTTTAACACAACAACAACAGTATCGGGGCCCTGGTGCCACTATGGTTAAGAACTTGCCTGTTAACTGTAAAATCAGTGGCACAAACCCAGCAGCAACCGAGAGACGTGTTCCTTGAAAGATTATTGTTTGGCTATTACATTCCATCAAACAGGCTCAGAGCTGAGCCTCCAATGGGTTTTCAGAGGTAGTAAATCCCAAGGAAGGAGACTGCCCATCTTTCTCCCATGAACAGCTGGTAGATTCAAACCACATGCCTCGTCTGACAGCATGACTCCTTATCCACTTGGCCACCAGAGTGCCGTCCTTTAAACATTTCGGCCTAGGAAACTCTATGGAGCAGTTCTAGTTTGTCCTCTAGAGGAACTGAGTCCACTGAAAAGCACATAACAAGCATCCAGTAACAATATTCATTCTTTCCTTTTTATTTCTTTTTTTCAAAAACCAACTCTGGCCAATTTTAATAAAGAAAAATACTACATGATTTATTTTCACCCCTCTGTCTGTTGCTGTTTTGGCTTCTAATGATAACAGAATCTCCTGGATCAATGATAGCCAACGTGCATACCTGGTAGTATTTTCCGCATGCTGTGCCCAGTTCAATATTATTGCCACTGGTAACAACAAGACCTAGTACTCGTTTTCACATTTCCTCAAGGCTGGGTGGCGGTTGTTGAGGATGACCAACCTGGCTTCTCCTTGCCTGATCATCTTCAGAGGCTGCTTAAACCCCAGCATGTATTTCCCACTTTTCAGAACAAGTGGGAGCCTAAAGGTGATCAACTCCAAGGACCTTTTTGTCTTTTTCGCAGCTCCTACCTTCGCATTGTAGGTGTGGGCCGGTCCTCCACCAACAGCTGTTGACAAAATGGCCGGGGACGAATAAAGGCCATGCTTTCCTTTTTAAAAGGCTCATGTCACTACAAGTTTCTTCCACGTTCCACTTTGCCAAAAATGGTTATAGTGAGGGCAAGAGAAAGCCCAATTTTCAGCACTTGACCACTTAACATGGCCTATTTTAGGAGTCTGGCATGTCCCTCCAAACTAACACTTTCTTTTTTTTTTTTTAATTTTATTATTTTGTGTGC
>NW_006399901.1:3021354-3023827 GCF_000299155.1 Elephantulus edwardii | reverse complement strand
GCCTCCTTCTCCGGCAGAGCACCTGGTGGATTCGAACCGTGTTCCTCTGGGATTGCAGTGCAGCTTCTTGCCACTAGGCCACCAGAGCTCCCCCAAACTAACACTTTCTAAGAAGAATGTCGTCTCACACACACACACACACACGCAGAAGGAAGAAACGATCCTAACACTGTTGCTTTTGTAAGGTGCTGTCAAGTACAATTCACTACGAACAATGGATCTGACCTGCCCTATCCTGTGCCATCTTCCTCATCTGATACTTCTGACACAACTAGCACAGCACATGATAAGGAACCTTCACAGAGTTCAACTGTTAGAAACACATGGTTAGAGCACTATGGCATGTTGCCCATACACGTAACATCTTGCATTTCTTTTTTACAACAAAAACTTTTTTTTCAGGTCCTTCAAAGTGCCATTTTTATTGGCTGAACATACATTCCACTGAGTGGATAGTTCCTGGTTTATTTATCCATTCCCTGCTGTTTTCAAGGGAACTCTATTGACCAAGTAGCAAGAAGTTGTGCTACAATCCCAAAGGCACACGGTTTGAGGCCACCACCCGCTCCATAGAAGAAAGATGGATGATTTCCTCCCACACAATTAACTGCCTCTGAAAACCATCCAGAGGGTCAGGTATGGGTTGGTTCTGATTCAACGGTGCACAACCGTAACAACTATTTTCAACTTTTTACTATTATCAACAAAACTAGAACAAGATTAATATTTATAAGATGCCCCCAATTGTTTAGACCATATGACCAAAAATTGAATCCTCTGGTCAAAAGGCATGAGCAGTTCCATTACTCTTCCCCACCGCATCCCCTGCACATTAGTCTCTTATTCAGCATGGAAGGTGACAGTTAAGGTGGGGTACAATGACAAGGTAAGACTCTGATTCTCAAAGTCCCATTACTCGGGATCAATACTCATGGCTGAACTGTGTTCCACAAGGGTTAGGTGTCAACCAGCTACTTACATACCACATTTACCAGTTTTCCCAGCATTTGACACAATTACTAATGTTTTAAACCTACCTGATAACCATACACATCAGAATGCTCATTTTCATTTGAATTTGCATCATTACTAAGATAAGACCTCTCCATTAGGTTTCCTTTTGGAAAACGTGTATCCATGTCTTAGCATCTGTCTCCATCTCCCTATGAGCTGAGTGGTCCTTGTATCTGAGTTAACTCATCATGCCAAATGCTGCTAAATTGATTCCAACTCCTAGCAACCTTCCATTGAGTTTACAATGCTGTAAATCCTTATGGGAGGAAACTGCCCCCCTTTCTCCAGTGGAGCAACTGGGAGGTCAAATGCTGACCTTTTTGGTTAGGAGCCAAATAGGTTACATACCACACTACCAGGGCTCCTTTAAGGTCAATTATATAACCCTAAAGAAACTGCCACCCAAGCAGATAAATGCACACCCATGTTCTTTGCGGCTTTTTTTCACAATAGCAAAGAGTCAGAAACAACCTAAGTGCCCATCAATAAATGGATAGAAAGCCCTGGCATATTCACACAATGGAATACTACACTGCAAGTAAACTCATGAAACATTATTCAAAAAGGTTGACCCTGGAGGACATTATGCTGAGTGAAGTATCTCAATCACAAAAGGACAAGTACTGCATAGTGTCACTGCTGTAAAAAACGGGACTGGCACTGGGGTTGAGGGGGGACTGAGAAAGAGGGGGAAAATATTGTATACTGCGTTGAAACAGGTGAGGGAGAGAACTGATTAAAAGCAATATATGATTAGGTATTATTATCATGACAGGAGTCCAGAATGAAGCATGTATAATGGAGTGCATTTGGGGGGAGGGATTGTATAATAATGAAAGAATTTTTCTTTTACTTTTCAAAGAGTAAATTGGGGGCGGGGGGAATGGGCAGGGAGAAAAATGCAATAATGAAAGAATGGAAATCCAAAGTCTGTAAATGTTCATTAAAATTAATTTAAAGAAAATCTTTCTCATTAAAAAAAAAGAATCAATTACGTAACAATAAAACTAACTCTCATTATTTTCCAAAAATATTTCTTGCAGTCTGGGGTTTACCTCATTATTTAAGTGCTTCTTTAACGTACAAACTGAGAAGCTCTAAGCCCTTAAATTCCATTCATGACAACAGAGTGTCGAGGAGGGGGAGTATCTAGGGACAGAACAACCCAGGGATCCCTCAAGCTCTGATGGTTAGTGAGACTTACCTTCTTTCCTGCCAGTTTTATTCGTGGGGTGAAACTGTTGCAGAAGAGCTGGCTTTTGGATGTGTAAAAACTACAAAATAAACAACAGGACTGTTAAATGAATCTTCTTTCATTAGCAACCTCAAGTCAGTTGACACCTGGCCAAGGGTCATTCCTCTCATGATGGCTCCATTTATCTCAGGTTTCACTGATCTTCTCTAACTTCTACCTAATTAATTACTACCAAATGTTCATATGTTGTCTGGAGACTAAGGT
>NW_006399901.1:3013028-3020546 GCF_000299155.1 Elephantulus edwardii | reverse complement strand
ATTTTCATTGAAATGATTAATAAATTTAAAAAGAGAAAGGAAAAAAAAGAATGAATTTCTCTTTGTTAAAGTATGTCTGTCAGAGCAGCACTAGAGAAGATAACTAAGACAGCTATGAATTCAGTTTTTCAATCGTCATTATTAGCCAGTAACGCTTTGGCGTACTAGGTTTCTCACTGAAGACTATGTGATTATGCATACTAAAGCCTGTGTTCTTGGACCAGGAGCAGACTTTTGCTGACTGGATGAGAACAGTGGCCATATGAGCAGCTTCCCTCACACACCCCCAGCCGCCTTCCTGTTCCCACATCTGAGTGGTTCAGGTAAACAAGGAGTACAGTGTAATGTGAAAGCAGGCCTCAGACCCTTCTAGGCCCGGTATACTAAAGCCACTCACTTAGGGCTTTTTTTTTTTAATTTGTGACAAATATATATGTAACACAATATTTGACAACAATCATCACCTCATCCTTCATCTTAAGTAGCACCAATGGCCAATTTGGAATGAAGAATAAAGTGAAAAAATCAGGAAGATTTTATGTAAATTTTTTTGTAGGTTTCACTTCATTTTACTTCACTGAGTGCCTGACAGAAAACAATGAGTCCACCAAATGGTTCTGCAAGAGGCTTTTATGTAAAATTTGAGGAAGTTGAAATACCTGGATTCTCACACAATTTAGTATATGCTACAGTTACTTGTGACCTAAATTATCTCCTGAACTAAACGTAAAACAATAAAATATGGTGTGTGATGAAACAGCTTTTTTTTTAAAATGGCATTAGAATCTGAATGTCTATTAAAAGATTACATATGGATCCAAAAATAGAGGGCTGATATTGGTCTATAAAATGTAAGCTCAAAGTACTTCTACTTTACCTGAATCATGTTTTAAAAGGCACAGTAATGCAACTATATGATTAGGAAGACCAGGAGCAATCTTATTATGAAACAGCCTTTTTTTTTTCAAGCACTGATTTTATCAGGCAGTACAAATGACCAACATGAAAAACACACATATGTAATATGGAAAACACATCATACACATTGTTGTTGTTGTTAAGTGCCGTCGAGTCACAGGCAACTCATAGCGACCCTATGAAGGAGAGTCCTCAATGCTTGGGAGCCTTTCATCCTCTCTCCAGGTTCATAGGGTTTCCGGAGGCAAGTTATTATGGAAGTGGATGCCACTCCTCCTTCCACGCTTGTTTTAATAGGGGAGCTCCACCCCACTCTCTGTCTGCATTGGGTAGCAAACCATTAATGCATTTGACACATCAGTGTCACAGTGTTCAGCCTCATATACACCTATGTAAAGGAATACCATGGATGACCAGTCACAAAGGTATCTCACAAAGCATCCTGAGCAGAGAGGGGCATACCCAGAGGAGGACAATGACAATGTGACCATGTTGTACTTACTGAACTGGCCAATCATGCCTTGTTCATGAAACTAGCTCTTCACCTATGACCAACTACAGCTGACCAGCAACAACTGTCATATTGATAGCAATGTGGCCCATTAAGAAAGATAAAAATAATGCAAGGCTAAAATTAACATTCCTGATAAGAATTTCAAGTTGGCAAATGGCAAAGATTTGCAACTAAACAGCAGTCAAAACTCAAGACCCTTGTGTCCTGGCCTGAGCCAAGTGGTCTGCTGTATATCATGGTCCCAGACTAGGAGAATGCGGAAAAGGACAGAATGTTCTGGGAGTTCTAACAAGACTTCACAAAGCAAAGGCATTGAGCTGGGTCTTAAAGAATCAACAGATATTCCAGAGAGACGCAGAAACCCTACAGGAGAATGAAAAAGGGTAAGAAGTGGAAGATGAAACTTTGCTATGCAGCCAGCACAAGGAATCAGACAGAAAGGGTGACCAGCTTTGGTTTTTCATTAAAATGACTCTCTGGCTGTGAGATGCTGGCCCCCAGGCCCTCAGGGTTCTTAATGTCTACATCAAAGCCTACCATGTGAGGGTGTACAGAACACTGATACTTTAATAATTTTTGTACATTGGGTCATCAAGAAAGTAAGAGAAAGAAGAAAATCATTAGCCTAAGGCAGTGCTTCTCAATGGGAACAATTTTGCTCCCCAAGGGATCCATGGAAATGTCTGGAGATATTTGTAGTCATCACAACTAGGGGTGGTTGAGTTGTGCTGGCATAATACGGGCAGAAATCAAGAATGCTGCTAAATATCCCACAGGCACAGGGCAGACCCTTACAACAACGACTCCTTAGACCCAAAACATGAGCGTGTCAAGGTTGAGACTCTTGGATCTAAAGGATGGACTGAAGAGGCAAGCCAGTGCAAAAATTTCTGTAATCCTGCAGTAATTTTCAATAAGGACCAAGGCAAGGCAACAACACTGGTACAGTGACAAGTGAAGCCAGCTCTGAGCTGGAAACAGCCTTGTCTCATGTGATGAAAAGGATGGAGATTTGCACAAATGAAGGAGCCTGTCACTGTCTTACGCCTGGGTCCAACGCTGATCTAATCAATGGCTCCCCACCTGTGCTCTTGCCCACAAGAAATGCAAAGAAAGTCGAAATCATCAGCACTGAACAAAACATACAAGAGAGAAGACTTAGGAATAACCATGGAAAGAAGGCCTTCAGAATCTATGTTGCTCTTTTATCACACAAAAGTGTTCTTCTATCACTGTTACTGCCTCACAAACAGCAAATCTTTAAGGAAAGGTTAGAACTTGATTTTTCTGACTAAAAGACTTAAGGCCACAAGAACAACTTAACAGACTGGAAGAGGAGCTGGAAAAGACCTATTCCATACCCTTGTCCTTGAATAGTCATCACCTTGTACCCACCTGTGATTTATCCAGTGAGGAATATTATAGTCATCACCCAGACGAGAATCCCGAGGAGCATTTCGATTATGGAGCTGCAAAGACAGAGCCAGCATGTATGAACATGTTGCTGTTGTTGTGTACCGCAGAGTCGGAACCGACCCACAGGCTCACCCTCCAGTGGGTTTTCAGAGGCAGTTCACCACAGGAAAGTAGAATGCCCATCCTTCTCCTGTGGAGCAGCTGGTGGCCTCGAACTATGTGCCTTCAGGATTGTAGCTTTTTGCCATTAGGCCACCAGAGCTCACCATATATAAAGAAGAATCAGCTCAGGGACAGATGACCCAGTAAAGTAAGTAAGGTAGGCATTGGCTTCCCCGTGCTTACTTACAAAGCTACAGTGAACAATTTCACGCTTGGATGTAGCACATCCAAACCTTTGATGTAGCAACCATATAAATTTGCTCACTATAGATTATGAAGAAAGCACACGTAAAGGCTTGCTACTTCACTTACTGCTACTCTGTCCCTGCCAGAGATTGTAAATTTGAAATCTTTGAGTCTGCAAGAAGGTGCTGTGTGTTGAGAGGGAGACAGATGCCAGCCACACTTACAAGCCAAATCCAGGACGCAGAGAAAATATGAAACTGTTACTATAGATTAGGAAGTAAACCTCAGTAAGCCAGAGTTTACCTTGCTTACTGGGTAGTCTGACACCAGATCATCTAAGAACACAGTTAGGAGGTAGAGGTAGAACCACTCCAGTATTTCTGTTTTTAATTGTTCATAAGATCACTCTCAGGCATTACTAGTTCAGTGCCAGAATTCTCAATTTCCATACAGGATTGAGTTTTACCACCCAGCCATCAGGGAGCTCTGGTGGCCTAGTGGTAAGGAGGTGCACTGCCAACCCAAAGGCACATGGTTCAAATCCACCAGCTGTTCTGTGGGAGAAAGATGGGCAATCTCCACTCAGGTAATTTACCGCCTTGGAAAACTCACTGGAGGGTCAGCTATGAGTTAGTTCCTACTCGATGATACACAACAACAACCAAGTCATCATTAAAGGCTTGAGTGTTGCTATGGTGCTGACCAGGTTTTAGCAGAGCTTCCAGGCTGAGAGACTAGTAAAAAAGGCCTATCTACTTGGCAAAATGAGTCAACAAAACACAGATCTGATCCACATCTGAACCTAGGCCTAGGGCAGGATCAGGCACCATTTGTTCTACTGTATATAACAGGATCATCATGAGTTAGGACTGCCAGGATGGTGGCTATTAACAACAAGATTAGAGAAAGACACAAAATATGGGACTGACTGTGGTGTTGTTGTTACATGCTGTCAAGTTGCTTGCAACTCAAAGCAACCCCATGTACAACAGTCTTGAAATCTGCTCTATCCTATGTCAACTTTACTGTCTCTGACACACCTACCCTCATCAACCCCGTCACTAAGTCAATCCATCTCTTCAATGTCTTTCTCTGTCCCTCCACCCTCCCAAGTATGACATCCCTCTCAAGGACTGGTCCCTCCTTGCAACATGCCCAACATATGTCAGACAAAGCCTCAGAATCCTTGCCTTCAAGGAGCAGCCTGGTTTCACTCTCTCTAGGCCTGATTAGACAATGTAATTTGTTACCTTAATCAGTACTAATTCATGTTAGGAAATAAAATGTGTATAAATGATGACATGAAATTTTAATGACAATGTTATAAACTGAAATGTGTGTGAATGAAAAACACATATAATTTGTAAACTCTCACATAAACAGATTTTTCAAGATGAATGAATAAGGAAGAAAGAAGAAAGAAAAAGAGAGAAAGGAATACGAAAAACACTTGGTGCTGGCCTTTGGTTTTTGTTGTTTGTTGTTCTGTGCCGTCGAGTCGTTTGCGACTCATAGCGACCCTATGCACAACAGCCCTAAATCCTGCTCTATCCTGCGCCAACCGCACTGCCTCTGACACACCCATCCCGATGACCCCAGTCACTGAATCAATCCATCTCATAGAGGGTCTTCCCTTCCTGCGCTGTCCCTCCACCCTCCCAAGCATGATGTCCCTCTCCAAGGACCCGTCCCTCCTGGCAACATGTCCAAAGTATGTCAGACGAAGCCCCAGAATCCTTGCCTCCAAAGAGTAGCTTGGTTTAATCCTCTCCAAGAACAAATCAAAATCCAATTACCTTGAACAGTGGGACCGCGTGTAAGGGCTGCTCTCCCATGCACACTAAATCCACACCAATTCCTATAAAATAAAGGCAAAAAGCTGGAGGTGAGGGAGTAGGCGGAGGTAATCACTCCACTCTACATTAATAATGTTATTTAATTGGGTCAGACTATGAAGCAAAGCCTACATCCCATCCTATAATTAATAAGCCTACACAGCAAGGAGCTCTTTGCTGGAGCTCTCGTGGCTTACTAGTAAGGAATTCGTGCCACCAACCCAAAGTACATGGTTCAGATCCACCAGCTACTCGCAGGAGAAAGATAGGCAATCAACTCCCTTGCATTTTACTGCCTATAAAAACCCACTGGAGGGTCAGCTATGAGTCAGTTCTGACTCGATGGTACACAACAACAGACAAAGGACAGAGGCTTTTGTTGTTGTTGTTGTTGTTCCTCTTTATACACAGTGTTTAAAAAAAATCAGTCTTTGACTGTCTTTCAGGTGATAATTTGTAAAAAGAAGACAATCAAGTGTCTGTTACTAAAAAGCTTTCTGGCCAGGAAGATAAAGGAACTTTAATCTCATAACAGAAAACAACCTGTGTCAATTCCTTAGCAATCAGAGCTTGCTTTCCATCTCCAGCTTGGTGAAAATAAACACATGGAGTTGGAGGGGAAAATACATTATCAGAACACAAAATGGAAGGAGGGCTGGACTAGGTGGTTAAGATGATGCTGCCAATATGGGTTGTACGTACGCTGGCCCTTTGAGACAGTCCTCAAAAAAAAAGGGTTCTCCAAGTGTCACAAATAAGTTATCCAAATTATGGTACATTCACACAATGGAACACTATGCAGCACGCAGGAACAACAATTTTATAAATTACTACCTAACTTGTGAGGGACTGGAGACTAATTCATCCCATAAGGACAAGTACTATTTAAAACCATTATTGTAGAATGAGTATGAGGATCCAAGGGATGGGGAGGGTGAGAGCATAGGGGTGAGGAGGGCCAGGGAGGGTTGATTAATCATAGAGTCGTACAATTTGATTGGGGCGGGGAGTGAGGGAAATGGGAAAGTGCCAGTGAAAAAAAGAATGTATTCAAACTTTGTAAATAAACCAGTATAAAATAAAAATTTTTTAAAAAGAGAAAAAAATAAATGCTTTGACTTGGATCAGGCACACCTTAGTCTTTAAACTGATAACGTTCCTCTTTAGCACTTTAAAGAGATCCTTTATAAAAGATTTTCCCAATGCAATATATATATTGATTTTTTGATTGCTGATACTATGAGTTTGGTTATGGCTCTAAATAAAATTAAATCCTTGATTGAAAAATAAACCCAAAAAACAAACAGGTTCTCCAAGTGTCAAAAATCTTGGGAAAACTCAAGGGAATCAGATACCTACTTTAGAGATAATCAAGTTATGCTAATACATAAAAACTCTGAAAATGACTTGCAGTTAAAGAACAAATTGTTTATTTATGTAGGATGCAACATTTTCCAAACCAAGTTACCCATGAAATTCTTCTTGTCACCCAATACCTACTCAAGGGCTCCTGGTGATGCTTGGAGCACTCTGGGAATCTCTCCCCACTCTGTGCAACTGGAAAGGCACTGAGGTCAAAATGAGACTGTGAGCACAAGGAGACAAGAATACAAACCAGACAGAGAGTTACCGTTATCTATCATCCGCTGCTTGGTCAAGATCATGAGTAAGCGGTCCACTTCAAACACGCCCACCCCAGGTGTGATCACCACAGACATCTGCCCCGTACGGTCAAAGTTGCGGTTGATGTAATGTTTGTCAAACACTTGAAGAAGGAGTAAAAAAAAATGAAGATGTTACAGATTTTCAGAAACAAATCTCTGGCAGACATCTCTGTGCTTTTGGAAAATTTTATCTCCATTACCTGTACAACAAGTGCAACATCCGGATATGAGTTCTAGTGAGACACATGCATGCCTGTCTCTTTCCTTTACATTAAGAATTGCTTGAAAACAAGGTTATGCCTCTGGCACCCGGCCTAAATCCTCATCACTGATGCCTAGTGCTTACCTTAGGTAGCCTGAAATGCTGAACTGTTGTGCTATTGCTTCAAACTAACTGTGAGTGAATCGGTATTGAAACTTAAGAAAATCTAATAATATTTTACAGTAATATTCAAAGAATAGACCAGAATTTTGAGACTTCATAACTTTGTTGTTGTATGTGCCGTTGAGTTACTTGCAACTCATAGCAACTCTATGTACAATAGCTCTGAACCCTGCTCTATCCTGTGCCAATCTTATTGTCTCTGACACCCCTTTATCCATTACCCGAGTCACTGAGTCAATTCATCTCATCAAGGGTTTTCCTCTCTTGCGCTATCCCTCCACACTCAAGTTTGCTGTCAGGGACCTCTCCAGAGTACTGAAGAGCAACGATGTCAGTCTGGAGACTAGGTGTGCCTGATCAAGGCCATGTTGTTGTTGTTGTTATGTGCCGTCGAGTCGTTTGCGACTCATAGCGACCCTATGTACAACAGCCCTAAAC
>NW_006399901.1:3007107-3011849 GCF_000299155.1 Elephantulus edwardii | reverse complement strand
CTCAGTTGGGTCGCCCTTCTTTGGGATGGGAACAAATATAGATCTCTTCCAGTCAGTTGGCCAAGTGGTTGTTCTCCAGATCCAGGCCATAGTCTTCACAATTTCTTGCTCTGTGTCAGAAAGCTGGACAACGACTAGGCATGATAAAAGAAATGATGACTTTGAGCTGTGGTGCTAGAGAAGTGTATTGAATATACCACAGACTGCTAAGAGAACAAACAGATTTGTCCTAGAGAGGGTGAAACCAAGCTGTTTCTTGGAGGCAAGGATTCTGAAGCTTCATAACTTTAGGAAGTTAATTTTTCTTTCTTAGCCTGATGGTTGCCATTCTAAATAGTGATATGTGTTTGACACAATATTTATGAAAGGAGGTATCATACTCTAGCATCCCCAGCACCTGGGTACAGATACACAGGTAGGTGATACACATGGTGAGCCAACCACAGATAATCACTTCCATCATATTCCAGGGCTGGACAGGCACTTTACCCAAGCTGGGGCTATCAGACTCTGCAAAGTACAGGGAATCTTCTGAACAGAAAACAGAGACAGGAGAGCGGGGCAGGAGCCCCCTGTTCTGTGAATTCCTGCTGCTGCGTTTCCCACAGCCACTTGTCTCTGTCCTCCAACATGGCACTCAATCTCCCTGGTTGCCTCATCAAACCCTTGTGTCTTTACAGCAAATCTCTCTTTCTTTTCTATCACCTACTCAGCAGGTTCTTGTTATTTGCAAACCATTCGTCACCCACATGAAGACAGAAGAAATCACACCTTCATGTCAACTATCGTCCCTCTGGAAAAGGGGCTGGCAGTGGGCGAGAAGCACAGATATTAATTTTTTACTTTTCTTTAGTATTTGAATTTTAGTAAATCAAGTTAGGGAGCTCTGGTGGCCTAGTGGTAAGGAATTGTGCTGCCAACCCAAGACATGTCGTTCAAATCCACCAGTTTCTCTGCAGGAGAACCTGCAGGAGCAGTCTCTTCTGATGGGATTTACATCTTCTGAAAACCCACCAGAGGATCAGCTATGAGTTGCTTCCAACTCCATGGTACATAACAACAACAATATGAGTTACTTTTTAAAATGTAAAATATAGTGTAGAATACATATTCTTTTAATTACTCAGAGCACTTGGGGTGAAGGAGAAAGAATGAAAAATAAGAACACCGTTCAGAGTAAAACAAAGAGCCAAGTAAGGGTCTCCCTACTCTTTACCATTAGATTATCATGAGAATAGATTAAAATAGCAAATGAATCTCCCATCACAGATCAAAGAGCAAAATGCTGGTCATGAGAACTATCCGGTCAGAAAGTTCCGATTTCAATTCATGTCACTGGTGGGGGAATTTCATCTAGAGCTGAGTTTCAGGGCTTTAGTAAAAAGAAGTTCTCAGGCATGTGGAAAGGCCACTAGCTGTGATAGGCACAGGGACTTACCATTGAATGACAGATTGATGGCCTCTAGGTAGTTTCCTTGTGCTGAGGTAGAATTGTCTCCTGGAGGAAAACCCTCTGAAGCAAAAGATTCAACAAAGGAAAAACATCTCATGAATAATGAACACCTTACAGAATAAGCAAGAGGTATCTGACTCCATAGGGTCCCCGCCCTCCACTAGGGACAGTCATGTACTTATTACAGTTGGACCCATGTGGTAACAGGACCCAGACCAGACAGAAGCGGAAACTACATGCAGCAATGCCTTCCCTCTTTGTCTCTCGGTTCCCGTCTTCCCTCCTTCCCCACCACAATGTCTCTCACATGGATGCAGTACCTGCCTGTTCCAGTCGCACCAGCACTGGATACTGGATGAAGAGCTTTTTAATGGTCACCAGAAGTGAAGTCCACTCTTCTCTTCTCTCATTCTGCACGACAACTCTAAAAGGAGTATTGTCAGAAAACATCTGTTTCATACCTACTCCATACATTACTTGCTATGCGTCTGAAATTTAGACAATGCATAAGGATGACAGAATAAGAGTCAATGCCTTTGAGCTGTGGTGTTAGAGAAGGACACTGAGTAGCCCACGGACGGCCAAGAGAACAGATATGTCTTGGAGGAAGTGCAAGCAGGGTGCTCTTTGGAGGCAAAGATAGTGAAACTTCATCGTATACACTCTGGATATGTTGTTAAAAGGAGCCAGTCCTTGGAAAAGGACATCATGCTTGGAAAGGTCAGTGAAAGAGAGGAAGACCCTCCACAACATAGATTTGCACAGTGACTGTAAAGGTGGACTCGACTGTGTCAGAGACGAAGAGGATGGCACAGGATAGAGGACGGCAGGGTTCAGACTCACTGTTCACAGGGTCACTATGTGTCCTTGTCCACTCGACAGCACTTCACAGTGACAACTATATAAAGGACAGTAGGTCCCATATCGGATTCCAAGGAGAGAGATGGGATTCTCAGACATAAAGAAAATGGACCAATAAGCAGCAGTGCTACCTATTAATAATAAGTAAGTATCATTAAGTGTATTGTTAGGTGCTGTCGAGTGGGAACTGACACATAGCTGACCCTTCTGAGGGTTTTCAGAGGCTGTGAATCACATGAGAGGAGACGGCCTATCTTTCTCCCTTGGAGCAGCTGATGGATTCAAACTACCTGCCTTTGGGCTGACACCACAACTCCTTACCAGCTAGGCCAGCAGAGCTCCCTAGCACATAAGTAGTGTACAGTAATAAATAATCAAATCAAATGCAACTAACAAGTAAGAACAATGATATATCACCACAATCAACAAAAACAATTCATTGCCATCACATCAGAACCAACTCCTAGCTGACCTCCCAGAGGTTTTCAGAGGCAATAAACCTCTTGGAAGGAGAACGCCCATCTTTCTCCTGTGAAGCAATTGGTGAATTCAAATCCTGAGCCTCTGGGCCGGCAGCACAATTATCTACCTAATAGGCTGCCAGAGCTCCATCATCACTTTATTGAATTGTTGTTGTTGTTGTGTACTGTCAAATCAGATCCAAATGGCACTGGAGGAGATTGCACCTCCTTCTCCAGTGGAGCATCAGATGGATTCGAATCACGTGCCTTCAGGATTGCAGCGCAGCTTCTTGTCACTAGGCCACCAGAGTTCCTTCCACCATCACTTTAAAGGTCACATAAGTTTAAAATGGAAAAAAACGTTTTTTAAAAATTGTCTTGCGATTTGATTCATGTTCAGTGTTGGGCAGAGATAGGAATACTAGGAATGAGGATACAGGGAGGGGGGGCACAGACATACCCCTCTATAGGAATAGTAGGAATGAGGGGGCAGGGAGGGAGGTGCAGACATACCCCTCCAGAGGGAAACAGAGGGCTTCTTTCATTTGTCCTTTCAATAATTATTTACTGAGAACCTCTGCATATCAGCCAGGGGAGTGGATGCAAGTGGGCTCTGCTGTGTGGGCACGAAAAGTCTAAATGTTTCTAACCGGTAACCGGGAGGGGAATCCCGGCCTCTCACTTTGGCATAATAGTAGGTCCCCTTGCCACAAGAAAAAGATTGATAACCCAGTAACAAAACGGGCAAAGGACGTAAATAAACTCTTCAAAAGGAAGACATTCAGAGGACCAACATATTATCAATAAATGCTCTAAATCACCAGCAATCAGAAAGATGCAAATCAAAACTACTATGAGATACCATCATCACCCCCCAGTAGCAGTAGCAAAGTTAACAGGACAGCAAGCACTAAATGCTGGAGAAAATGTGGGGAGATTAGAAACCTCATATACTGTTGGTGGGATTCTAAAATGATACAACCACTCTGCAAGGCAGTTTGGCGTTTCTTCAAAAAGCTGAACATAGAGATCCCCTATGACTCAGTTGTTATATTGCTAGGAATATATCCCAAAGAAATTAGAAATGAGAAACAAAAACAAATGTGTACACCTACGTTCACAGCACTGTTATTCACAATAGCAAGAAATGAAAACAACCCAAATGTCCATCAGCCAACAAATGGATTGAGAAACTCTAGTACATTCACACAATGGTATATCACGCAGCACTAAGGAACAGTGATTCTGTGAAATATCACACAATGGAATATGATATAGCACTAAGTAACAATAATTTTGTGAAATATTGTTTAACATTGTAGATTCTAGAGAGCATTATGCTGAGTAAAATAACTCAGTCTCATAAGGTCAAATATTACATAAGACCAATATCGTAAAAACCGACAGATAACTAAGCAGGGTATGTATACATGTTCAAAAGGGGAAGGAGGAAAATCACCAGGATAGCAAAGTTTAGTGGGCAGATAAGGAGGTGAAGGAACAGGTAAGATTTTACAGGGACTTGAAAAGATGAAGTAGGTAAAAAGAGGAATAGAATTAATTATATCAAATATAATGTATGTGAAAAAAATAAAAACAAACAATAACAAATAATGTATGCAAATGTATAAAACACAATGCACTTGAATGAAACATAATGGATATAAATTATTGTAAGCAAGCCAATAAAAATATAAGGGAAAAAAACTTGGGGAAAAAATATCTAACACTAAAGAACTAGGTAAATTACACTAAAAGTTTACATAATGTGAAAAAATATTGTACAGCCATAAAAATTATGTACTTTTTTATAATTGATGAATATAAAGAAAAATACATGGAGGTTCACTATACTATTTTAAGTATGTATCATTTTCTTACAAACAAAAACAAATCAGAAAAGATGTCCATTTTAAAATGGAATAAATAGGAGATCCAAGATGGCGGCAGAGGCAGAGACAGCGTGG
>NW_006399901.1:2998834-3002776 GCF_000299155.1 Elephantulus edwardii | reverse complement strand
TAAGAACATTCACCATCAACAATAGGAGCCCAAGGGAGTTCTAGTGGCCTGTGACAAGAAGCTGTGCTGCAATCCCAAAGGTGCACGGTTTGAATCCAACAAATGCTCTACTGGAGAAGGAGGAGCAAATCCCCTCGTGTAGAGTCAGATTGCATTAGACTGTACACAACAAGAAAAGAAAACTACGAAATAATAGTAGCCCTTCTGGTACAGTGGTTTGAACCTACCAGCCACTCCACAGGAGAAAAATGCAACAGTCTCCCTTCCATAGTGATTTACAGCCTTAGAAACCCCACAGGGCAGCTCCATGCTGTCCTAGAGGGTCACTATGAATTGGAGTCAACTCTTGTCAATGGGTTAGGCTTTGGTTTGGGGATAAAGGATACTACTACCTGTTATATGAAAACAACTTCTCTGTAAACGTAAAATTATTCCAAAATAAAGAAATTTTTTTAAAAGTTTAGGAAAAAAACCTCTAACAACAAAAACGTATCATGAAGCCCCCAAACATACTTGTAAAAGTCTTCATAGAATCGTCCCTTGTGATCCTGTCGAATGGAGGCTCGGTTCACTTCAGGGAACTCATCTGAATAAAAGGAAAAGCAGTAAGGAGATATGCTGTGTGCCGTCAAGTGGACTATGGCACTGTGACCCTATGAGCGACAGCTCTGAACCTTGCCCTCTCCTGAGCCGACCTCCCCATCTCTAAGACTTGAGTCCACTGTCATAGTTACCATGCAATCTATCTCACTGAGGGTCTTTCCCCTCCATCTTTCCAAGCATGATGTCCTTCTCTAAGGACTGGCCCCTCCTTCCAACTCCCCAAGTAAGACAGTGTTCCATCATCCTTGCCTCCAAGGAACACCCTGGCCTCACGTTCTCCAGGACAGACTTGTTTGTTCTCTTTGCACTCCATGAGAAAACATAAACTCCTATTTTCTCTGCCCGTCCCAAGTTTGGAGATCTCACAGACAGACACAGAATAAATAAAGATAGTAACTGACTACGAAGTGGGTTGATTTGAAGATGAAACACAACGCACAAACTTCTTGAATCCCCTGAGGGACTATTTTCTACGTCATTGTAATGGTAAAAGCAGGAATGACCGGGCAGCATGAAAGGGCAAAAAAGGAATGGCTGATATAAATAGTGGAATGCAAAAGAATACTTGAAGAGAAAGGGACTCACCAGTAGATTTTGCATCATAGAAAGTTCTAGAAAATAGGACCACTGTCACTTCATGACTACAGTTCTTCTCCTGATTGTGAACAGAAAAAAGGGTAGAGAGAACTCAGGAGCTTTCATTTTCTTTGCTATGAAGTAATCTGCACACACACAGTATTTTCGATTCAAGAGGCTGAGTGTCAGTCTACATTACAGTGTAAGTTCATGCATGAAGAGGCTGAGTAGAGCAAAGGGGAAAAGCACAGGATGGGTAGGAGAAGATGCGGCCTGAGCTCCAGGCTCTGACACTTAACCACAAGAGCTTGTGCAAGTTACTTAAACTCCCAGGGAAGCGGGCTGTCAGTGAGCAACAGCGGAGAGATCTTGTCTTCTGGCCCTTGATTTGGGAGGAAACTGATGAGCCCAGTATGAGAGGCTCAGGATATTTGCACCTGCTCATAGCATTTTTTTTATGATGGCATATTTTTTAATCTCTTCAAAACTGCAGTTCATAGTACAACTACTCTGGAAGGCAGTTTGGCGCTTCAGCAGCAAGTGCTTCAGGTCCTCCTCACTTTCAGTAGCAAGGTTGTTATCATCTGCAGGACTTCAATGTGTATGCTGAGCAAATTACTCAAGAAGCTGGACTTAATGAAGAAGAATGTGTCATCAAGATTGTTAAGTCCAGCAGCTTTTCAAATGATTTGCTAGCATACAAACCAAACAGGTTTGGAGAACGGATACAGCCTTGATGCACACCTTTCTTGATTTTACACCAACTTGTGTTCCCTTGTTTTGTTCAGATAACAGCTTCTTGGTCTAGGAATAGATTTCACATAAGCACAATTAAATGTTCTGAGATTCCCATTCTTCTCAATGTTAGCCATAGAGCTTGTTATGATCCATAGAGTCAAATGCTTTTGCAAAGTCAATAAAGCACAAATAGACATATTTATGGTATACTGGTATACTCGATATGTTCTGCTTTTAGCCAAGATCCATCTGACATCAGCAATGATAGCCCTGGTGTCACGGCCTCTTCTAAACTCTGTCTGAATCTCCAGCAGTTTTCTTTTTTTTATTATTATTTTATTTTATTATTTTTTTATGCATGTACCAGCAAATCAGAACTGACTGATACAGGAGGAGATTGTTCTTCCTTCTCCAGCAGAGCATCTGGTGGGTTCAAACCACACATCTCTGCAGTGCAGCTTCTTGCCACTAGGCCACCAAAGCTCCCTAGCAGTTCTCTTTCAAAGTACTGTTTTAGCAAGTTTAGGATGATCTTCAGCAAAATTTTGTTTACTTGTATAATTAATTATACTGTTAGATAATTTCTACAATCTATTAGATCTCTTTTCTTAGAAATGGGAATAAATACAGATCTCATTCAATCAGGTCTTCTAAATTTCCTGGCACAGACTGGTGAACCTGTCCAGGGTTGTATCTGTTTAGCTGAAATATGTCAGTTGGTATCCCATCAACTCCTGGTGCCTTACAGCTCTGAATAAATAGATGAAACTGAGAACCAACAACAAAAAAGCCCACTGGAGTGAGTTTTTGAGGGAGCTCTGATAGCCTAGTGGTAAGAAGTTGTGCTGCAATTCCAAAGGCACACAGTTCAAATCCACCAGCTGCTCCACAGGAGAAGGCTAAGCAATCTCCTCTTGTGTGATTTACTGCCTCAGAAAGCCCACTGGAGGTCAAGTATGAGTCAATTCGGACTCAAAGACATCTAAAAACAAGTAAGTTTTTCCATAACTCATAATATGCTATTCTTTTTTGAAATTAGTTTGGGGATATTAAACACGGAACCCCTGCAATTCTGTATGAAGGTGAAGATCACCTTTTCCATTTTCACAAACACAGCCTTTGTGTTTTGACAAGACTTGCACAGAATTTGTGGGTTGCTTTGGGCAAATAGTCATGTTCCAATCTATAAACATAAAATATCCTCCCATTATTTAGACATTCCTTAATTTCTTCCAGCAATGTTTTCTAGTTTTAGTTTCCAATCTTGTGTATCCTTGGCTAAATTCATTCCCACATATTTTATCCTTTTTAGTGCTACTGTAAACAAATTTTTTTTTATTTCTTTTTGGATTGTTCATTGTTAATGTATAAAAACACCACCAGATTTGGGCTTTTTTTACTTACCTTACACTCTGCAACTTGGTAAATTTACTTCCCAGTGCTAATAGGTACTTGTTTGTGTAAATCCTGTAGAATTTTCTACAGATAGGAAATTTGCAGAGAGTTTCATTCCATAATTTCCAGTTTGATGCCTCTTCTTGACTAATTGCTCTGGTTAGAACTTCTAGGACAATGTTCAATAGTGTGGCAAGAGTGGGTTCTTTCTCCTATTCTTTTACTTAGGGAGAAAGTTTTCAGTCATTCAATCCTGAATATAATGTTAGCTGTTGTGGTTATTTTTGTGGTTTTTTTTTTCTTTTGGCAACAAGTATTCTTTATCAGCTTGAGGTAAGTTAAAAAAAAACCCCACCAAACCCATAACTCATTGCCAAAGAGTCAGAATGGCCTCATCCACTGGATTTCCCAGGCTGTAAATCACACAGGAGGAAACTGTTCATCCTTCTCCCCACAAGCTGTGTGGAATTTGGTTCAAATTCCAAAGTGGTTTCGCCTTGGGGTTAATAGAGCAACTTCCTTATGAACTACGCCAGGTAATTTAAATCAGTAATCTAGCCACTTCAGATTTTGCTTAAGATGCCTCAAACAAAAGTGCCTTCATAGAAACAATGTATTTTTTAAAATATA
>NW_006399901.1:2991995-2998734 GCF_000299155.1 Elephantulus edwardii | reverse complement strand
AAATGCATTGAGTATTTCCACAATGAAATCTAGTAAGGAGGGGGAAAATTACATACCTTCCATTTGGTAAAGAGATCAGCAAGGAAACCGTTCACAGCTTTCTCAAAATATAAATCTCCTAGAAAGAAACAGAATGAGCAGAGGAGGAGGACTATTATTGTTTCTTTCTTGCAATGTCTCCTTTTAATAAAGCAAAGGAATTGGGTATTCAAAGTGAAAACAAATTTGGCTCTATTTTAAAAGAAGATCATAGACTTTCTATCAATCCAAATTTGATCTTTTCCTCACTCAGTGAATAGCTCTATAACTTAACAGAAAAATACAAGATTGCAAAGTTTTCAGGATTTTAGAAGGTGACTTTACTCACAAGAATGAGTATTCTCAACATAAATTAAAAAAAAAATCTGTTAGAAGACAATCTGGTAGACCCCTGGCATTCAGATTTGTCATTTACAGGGTCTGTGGTTCTAAAGCAAATTGGTGACTTCCAGCAAACCTCAATCTGTAGCTTTGCTAACTATCAGTGTGGACTTCATGCACTAGGGGTCAGAAAGGTGGAGACAGTCCCTGCACTTCACAGCAGCTTTACTGTTCTCTTTTCATTGTGTAGGGATGTGAATAAAATGAGATGAATTTATTAGCATAAATTAAAGATTTGAGAAAATTTTTTTTTCCATTAATCCTTAACTATATATTTCATGGGACTCAGATTATTTTCTGGAGCATGTGAGGATTTGTAAAGGCCTAGGCTACATCTTTAGAGAATGTCAAGAGCTTAGTGTTAAGTGATACCAACTTGGGGGTAACCGGAAAGTTCTCCCCAGAGATAAATACAACAAGAACAGTACCATAAATATCAAAATCCCACATTTCACAGCTCATCTGAATAAATATGTAAACCATCGCCGACGTAGACCGAAACACCACCTGGAAAAAAAGGGGCGGAAATTGCATTAAGAGCATTGATGAAAGAATTCTCCTAATTCTGACATAGGAATTTTGCCTTCCTCAAGCTTAAAGTGAAAGATAAAGACACACAACATGTTGTAACATATGTGAACTTTCCATGAAGGTTCAATCAAGAAACAAAACAGAGACTCATATTCTTATCTGGGAAAGTCAAGCAAGTCTCATCCTGAGGTAAGAACTTGAACCAAGAGGTGTCAGACAGTGAGTTGCAGGTTTCAAAAATTGTAATTCATAGCGTTATCTTCTGTTCTCCATTGAGGGTTTCTGGAGGAAAAGTATGATGTTGTTGTTGTTAGATGTTGTCGCGTTGAGTATGCCTCATAGCGATCCTATGAACAAAAGATCTGGACCCTGTTCTGTCCTGCACCATCCTCACACTTCCTGACACATAAGAGCCCATTGCAGCACTCACCGTGTCCATCTACCTGGTTGAGGGTCTTCCTCTCCTTCGCTGCTGACCCTCCACCCTTCCTGACTAAATCACTGGAGCCCTTGGTCAGCCTCTGAAGAAGACTGGTGGGAAGTAAAATGTAAATCTCTCTGACACTCTCAGAGTTCATTAAAGACCTCATTTTCTCTTCCAGAGTGCCAGGAGATATAAAATAATTCCCAGCCAAACTTGCTCTCTTCAAGTTGACTCCCTATCATGTTAGTTGTTGATAGGTGCCACTGAGCCCACAATGAAAAGGCCTCAAGACCCTACAAACAACAGATTGAAAGCCTGCCCTATCCTGTGCCACCCTCACCACCTCTGCTACGCTCAAGCCTACTGCTGCAATCACTGTGTCAACCCACCGCATGGAGGGTCGTCCTCTCTTGTTGTCCCTGTACTTTTCTAAGTCTGATGTCTTTTCTGAGGACTGGCCCCTCCTGACAGCACGAGCAAAGTGTGTGAGATGAAGTTTCACTATACTGCCTCTAAGAGCTTAGATTGTACTCCCTTTAAGACAGATTTGTTTGTTCTTTAAAAAGTCCAAGAAAGATTTCATATTCTCCAACACGGCAATTAAAAGGCATCAAGTCTTCTTCAGTCTTCATTATTCATATCAACCCTTTAAGACAAGGGATTCCTGGGTTATAAATCTTAACAGAAACAGATTGGCTCATTTTTCTCCTGTAGAACAGCTGAGAGTTCAAACTGCTGCTCCTTCAGGAAACTCCCCTGAGATGGGATTAAGGAGTGTTACATTCCACCCTTAATACTTTAATAACTATTAGGGATATCACATAATAGGGAATTGTCTCACAGCTTCCACATTACATCCTTACATGTATGTACTTTAGGGAATAGGACACATTCCACCCTTTCTGGCTTCCCAAAATAGATGTCCTTGTCACATGCAAACTACTTTTACATCATCATATCATCTCAAAAGTCTCATGATCAATTCCAAGTTCAAATTCTATTCTGCAACAAATGTCTCTTGATATGTGAACCTAGAATGCAAGTTATTTACTTTCAAGGAACAAGGGTGACATAGGCATTGATATTTCCACTACAAATGGAAGAAATTAAAGAGAAACAAAGGATGACAGGTACAATCAAGTTAAACATCTACCCAAACAATTATCCTCAAGGTTAATTGAAAATAATAATCTTGAAAAGAATCTTCTATTCTCTGACACCATCTAGGCTGTGGCTCAGCCCTCCAGACTCTGGGTGGCGGCCATGCTCTTTTACTCAGGACAGAGGCCCCATTGGCCTTGATTTTACTTCTCCTTCCAAGCAACTCTGTTGAGCTTCAGATGGCCCCATTCTCCAAGTTCAACGGAGGAGTGATCCTACCTCCTGTGTCCTGGGGGGGGGGGCCCACATTCTTCAGCTCCTGCAGGAAAGACAGCCCTGCTCCATCACCTTTGGACAGAGGCCCCAACTTACTATAGAGGGAATCAAACTGGCAAAGGTCCAGTTCTTCAAACCCTAAGGAATTATGACCCCACAATTCAGGAACTCCAGAAGCACAAAGTATGATTCCACACTTCGAGACTCCAGAGGCTATACAGCCCTGCCCTTTAAGACTAAGGCTGCTCTGTGTCCTAAACTCTAAGGTCTCTAGAAGAACAAATCGAACAAAGCTCTTTAGCTCTACTGGTAAATGCTCAGAAAGCCTTTGCCCAAAGGCACCCAGCTCTCTAGCTCCTTGGCCCTGACAAACCCAGTTTTACCAAATAAATCCTGAAATGTACTCTATTCCACCAGGAAGCCTCCTGTCCAAAGACACTCCTCTGTCTTGCTTCAGGTCATCTTTTATCAGTCTCCATCCATCTTTGCAGAGGACTCCTACTCTATTGCTGCTGTTTCTCTGCCACTGTATCTTGTCGTCTCTAGTGTTAAAATTCTCCTCCTTTCCTTTGGAGACTTCACCAGAATTGCCTTTGTCATCTAACAGTTCCTCCAAGGCAATCAAGACTTTTACTATAAAACACCTTAAAACTCTTCCAGACTCTACTCATTATCCAACTTCAAAACAGTGTCAAAATTTTATATATCTGTTGCAGCAGCTCCCCAGTTCTGGTAACAAATTTTGTCTGAGTTACCTTGCACTGACTGCTATAGCAGCAGTACCGCCGGGGCACTGGCTGGACCTCACATTACCCTGACTCTTCACACTGTTCCTGTTCCTACCCCTGCCGGGTATGACCAAAGGGAAGCTGCCTCCCTTGCCTTTGCTTGACCAGGGCTGGGCCTATAGGAGATGCAAAACTTAAAGACTCCACTTCTCAAATACCTGACTTTTTCTGCTAGGCTACCTCCAACTCATGGACTGCCAAGAGAACAAGCAGGTATGTCTTGGAGAAGTTGTAGCCAGAGTGTTCCTTAGAGGCAAAGCTGATAAAACTTCATCTCATATACTTAGAGAAGGATATCATGCTTGGAATGGTGAAAGGATGGGAAAAGAAAGAAAGATTTTCAACCAGGTGGATTGACACAGTGACTGCAGCAACAAGCTCACATATGTTGGAGACTGTGAGATGGTACAAGAAAGGACAGGACAAATCTGTGATTCATAGGGTTGCTAGGAGTTAGGCTCAATGGCATCTAACAACAACCGCATATTGAAAATATGATCTTGAGAATATCCCACATGTATTTAGAAACGATCTCAAAATATATTTGACACATTGAATAGTAATGACCAGAAGACTAGACAAGCTGTGAAATGCATCACACATGAAGGTTGTTGTTGTTATGTGCCGTTGAGTCCCTTGAGACTCACAGCAACCCTATGTACAAAAGCGCTAAACCCTGCTCTATCCTGAGCCAACCTTATTGTCTCCAATACACCTACTCCTACTACCCCAATCACTGAAATCAATCCATCTATCTCATCAAGGGTCTTTCTCGCCTGCTTTTCCCTCCATTCTCCCAAACATGATGTCGCTCTCCAAGGACTGGTCTCTCCTTGCAACACGCCCAAAGTATGTCAGATGAAACTTCAGAATCCTTGCCTCTGAGGAGCAGCCCAGCTTCACCCTCTCCAGGACAAACCTGTTTGTTCTCCTAGCAGTCCATGGTATATTCAACAATCTTCTCCAACACCACAGCTCAAAGGCATCAATTCTCTATCATCCCTACTCACTGTTCACTTCACAATTGTGAAGACTATAGCCCGGATCAGGAGCACCTTAGTCTCTAGCCTGATGTCATTGTTCTTCAGTACTCTTGAGAGGTCCCTGACAGCTGATTTCCCAATGCAATTAATCTCTTGATTTCCTGGCTGCTGATACCAAGAGTGTTGACTGTGGAGCTAAGCAAACTAAAATGTTAACTATCTCAATCTCTTCACCATTCATACTGACGTTGCCAATTGGCCCAGTGGTGAGGATCTTTGTTTTCTTCATGTTGAGCTTCAATCCATATTGAAGGCTGCAGTCCTTGACCTTCTGCGGCAAACGCTCCAGGTCCTCCTCAGTTTCAGCAAGCAGGGTTGGGTCATCTGCACAACGCAGGTTGTTGATGACTCTTCCACCAATCCTGATACCACATTCCTCCTCATACAGCCCAGCGTCCCAGATGATCTATTCTGCATACAGACTGAAAAGGTATAGGGACAGAACAAATCCCCGGTGAACACCCTTCTCAATTCTGAATAATGCAGTGTCTCCTTGCTGTTTTGATGACTACCTTTTGGTCCAAGCATAGGAGGTTTCACATAAGCACAATCAAATGTTCTGGGATTCCCATTCTTCTCAGAGTCAGCCACAGCTTGTTGTGATCCACACAGTCAAAAGCCTTTGCATAGTCAATGAAGCACAGATAGACATTCCTCTGGTACTTTCTGCTTTTCTGCCAAGATCCATCTAATGTTAGCTATAATATCCCTAGTACCATGACCTCTTCTAAACCCAGCCTACACATCTGGTAGTTCTCTGTTGACGTGTTCCTCCAGTCGTTTTTGGATAATTTTCAGCAGAATCTTGCTTACATGTGATATTAATGATATCTTGTAGTAAAGGTTTATCTTAAATAACTAGAAAGAAAAGACCAAAATGGATACAGAATAAACTGTGAAATTAGCTCCTGAACATACAGAGAATGTCAAGAATGGAAGAATGATGAAAAGAACTGAAGAGATGACTTCAAAGAGAGGGTTGAAAATCCAAAGTCAAGTATCATAATGAAATGTGCAGAGGCTTAGAGTTAGGAAACAAAAGGGGGAAACATGCTCAAGATTTCTCAAGCTGAAAAAAATGAAAGAAAACAAACTTTGAGTTGCAATGCTGTAGGAGTCTATGTGCAAAAGGGAAGATGGATGGGCAGTTTCCTCCTATATGATTAACTAACTCTGAAAACCCACTGAAGGGTCAGCTATGGGTCAGTTCTGACTCAATGGCACAGAAAACACAGACAAAATATTGGATGATGAAAAGAAGATGGAAGAAATAAGCAGTCAGTGTTCAATCACTTCAAAAGGCAGCATATGATCAAGAACAACTGGCAATGAAGGAAGAAGTCCAAGCTGCACTGAAGTCGTTGTCAAAAAAAGACTCCAGAAATTAGTGCACTATCACTTGAGATGGTTCAACATATGCAACACTGGAACGTGTTAGTCATGTATGCCAAGAACTCCAGAAGACAGCTACCTGACCAACTCACTGGAAAACATCTATATTTGTGTCCATTCCAAAGAAGGGCGATCCAAAAGAATCTGGAAATTACATAATATCATTAATTCACATGTAAACAAAATTTTGGTGATGATAATTCAAAAAATAGTTGCAGCAGTACCTCAAAAGGGAACTGCCAGAAAAACAAGCCAAATTTAGAAGACAATGTCAAGTGCGGAATATCATTGCAGATGGATTTTAATTGAATGCTCAGAATATCAGCAAGAGATTTGCCTGTCACTTCCTCAAAACGCTGAACATAGAAATTCCATATGACTCATATGATTCTATATTCCACTACTTGGAATATACCCTGAGAAAATGAGAACTGAGGCCCAAACTGAGATATGTACACCAATGTTCATAGCAGCATTATTCACCATCACAAGAACATGGAAACAGCCCAAATGTCCAACCACAAACGAATGGTTTGAGAAATTATCGTATATTCACACAATGGGGTACTAATGCAGCACGCAGGAGCAATAACTTTGTAAATTATCACCTAACTTGGGAGGGACTGGAGAGCATTATGCTGAGTGAACGCACTCAGTTCCACAGGATAAACATCGTATAAAAGACTGTTATTGTAGAACGAGTATAAGGATCCAAGAGGGGTGGGAGAGGCTGGAAGCAGAGGGATGTGGATGTACAGGGGGAA
>NW_006399901.1:2969233-2991728 GCF_000299155.1 Elephantulus edwardii | reverse complement strand
CCTGAGCTTTATTGACTATGCAAAAGCATTTGAATATGTGGATAACAACAAATTACGGATAACACTGTAAAGAAGGGGGATGCTAGATCACTTAATTGTGCTTAATGCTAGGTACGTACAGAGACCAAGATGCAGTCATTCAAGAACAAGGGTTGCTGCATGGTTTCAAAGCAGGAAATACGTGTGTGAGGGTTATATCCTTTCACCACATTTATTCAATCTGTACACTGAGCAGATAATCCAACCAGATGGACTACATGAAGAACATAACATCAAGATTGGAGCAAGACTCATTCATAATCTACAATATGCAGATGACACAAACTTTTTTGCTGAAAACATAGAGGACGTGAAGTAATTATTGATGAAGATCAAAGATTATCCATGCGTTGTTGGTAGTACAGTGGTTAGCACTGCTGCCTCCAAAGACTATACAGTATTTAGTATGAATTATAAAGAAACAGAGAACTTCACAACTGAGCCAATAAAATAAAACTATGAAAAATGAAAAAATCCTGATGTTTGAAAGAAAGATTTCATTTTACTTAGATCCATGGGTGTAGGCCAACGGAAATAGCAGTCAAGAGATTAAACGACTTAGCAGTCATCTTAGGGTAAAGTTCTGATATGTTGTTCATAGGGTTACTACGAGTCTTAGTTGACTTAAAGGCACCTAATGAAAACAAAAACAAGATGTCACTAATGTAACAATTGGTGTCTCCCTATCTGGAATAAAGAGAGGAAAAAAGTAAAGATGTACAGAATCAATGAGTCCAAAGGACTAATGGATCACTTGAAGCACAAGTTCAGTGACCTTGAGATCAGAAGAAATAGAAGGTGCCCCACTAACCATTCTAAAAGGGATCACAGGTTTTGAAAAAAAGAAATTAATAATAAAGACAAAAGGGATCACAGCAGAAAAACCTGGATAGAATGGGGAGGCGGGGAGAACAAAAGGTAAAAAGCATAAAAAAGACCAGATTCCTAGTCGGATAGAAACTAGTGGACCCACACAAGCCTATGATCTTTAATCACCCTTCAAACCTGGAACAAAACTAACCCCAGGGCTCCACTTTCAGCCAAACAGCAGCTAGGCTGATAAAGGTGAACAATAACACAAAGGAAACACTCACTCCTTAGGATAACTAACCACATAAGGTCAAAGAACAGCATTTGCTCAAGCATAAAGCACAGAAGACAAGAAAGGGTCGAAGCATCAATGAAAATGAAAATCACAGAAAGCAGTGGAAAGGGGATGATTATATTGTGAGTGTCATAACTAATGTTATAAAACAAATCATGTTGAAAAGTTTGAAAGTAAAACCAATTTGCTTTGTAAACTGTCACTTAAATCACAATACAAATAAATACATAATATTTACAACCTTGGAAACCCAACAGAGGGTCACCAGAGTCGGAACTGACTGGACAGTGAGTCTGATATTTTTAAAAGCCTCATGGTATCACCAGTTTCACCTGGGTAGACAGTAGCCATCATGAAATTTTAAGAGTTTTGTTTCTTTGCCTTGTTTTTAATTTCAGGACTTAGACATAAAAGGCCACAAAGATTTTTTTTAATAAACCTTACCCTGGTATCTTCACTAATATAGCCACACATGACCTTCTCATTCTTGACCCACAGCTCACCAGCTTGTGCCCTAAAAGAGAACACACATACATAAGTTATTACAAGTTTCATAACTGAACCAAGAAGAAATAGAGGCAACTCCTTATGACACACAATACTCAGAAATTAACACCCAAATGGCCAGAGAAAACTCCATGAGCAGATGACATACAACAACAAAAAATCTTCTACCTTATTAGATATGTCTAGCAAGAGATCTTAATCTGGGGATTTCAGAGACAACATACAGACCTAAACTCAACTCAAAAAAAATCATTGCTAGGGAGCTCTGGTGGCCTAGTGGCAAGAAGCTGTGCTGCAAACCTGAAAGTACAGGTTCAAATCCATCAGATGTTCTGCTGGAGAAGGACAGGAAATCTCCTCCTGTGCCAGTCCAATTCGACTCGAGAGTACACAACAAGAAAAAAACCCAAAACATTCATTGCTGTTGAGTCAGGACTATCTCATAGTTGACCCTCCAGCAGGTTTTCAGAGACTATCCATTGCAGGGGAGGAGACTGCCCATCATTCCCCCTCAAGGCAGCTGGCAGATTCAAATCAACTGCTGTCCTTATGCTGACAGTCCAACTCTTTACCCACTATACCACCAGAGCTCTGTAGAGGTCCAAGGAAGAGTTTACTGGAATCCATGATCCCATGAAAAGCCCAAGCAAAATCTTCTAGGCAAAGAAAATCTAAGAGATCATATCTTTTTGTCAGAGTCCGTGGCAGGACTTTTTGTTTGGGAGCAGTGAGATATGTTAATGGTGTGGTGAGAATGTTTGGAAAAAGGACAGTGATAACTGTGACACAATATGAAAAACATAATCAACATAGCTGAATTTTAAACACGAGGGTTGTTATATTGGTAATGTTTTGGGGGGGTGTATGTAAAAGCCTATGACATACAAAAAATTAAGAATGACTGATGACTTATTTTGCTAATCTTAGCTCTGATATAATGAGTTTTATGTGAAATAAAACCATTTTATCATCAGGATTAGGAGACAAGTAACAAGTAGTCAGGGGCAAGAGAGGTGTGGTGGCATAATAAATTTATGTTTCAGGGGAGCTCTGGTGGCCTAGTGGCAAGGAACTGCAACTACAATCCCAGAGGCGCACGGTTCGAACTCACCAGATGCTCTGCCGGGGAAGGAGGGACAATCTCCTCCTGTACCAGTCAGATCTGATTTAACGGTACACACGTACACACGTACACACACACACACACACACACACACACACACACACACACACAAATAATAATTAAAAAAATTTAAAAAAAAATAAGTTTATGTTTCTATCTAGTACCATGTTGCAGAGGACACTGATTATCCACCAGGCTGAACTAAAACAGAATTAAGGAATTTAGCACTGAAAAGGGTTAGCAAAAGCTTCTCAGCCAGGGCCTGCTTCCTGTTCTTGTACTGTCCATAGCACTAAGAATAGTTTTCTTTTTTAAATGGTTAAAGAAAAAAGAGGAAGAATATGCAAGAGAGGCCTGTGTGGTTGAAAAAGCCTAAAATATTTTCTATCAGGATCTAGTCAGAAAAAGGTTCTAAACCAATCACCTCATTTTGTAGGTGAACAGAAAGAAAGTCAAAGAAGTAAACTGGCTTGCCCTCGCTCTTCCTGCACTACAGAACTAAATGACAAATTTCCTGACTCCTGGTTTACCTCCTGAAAGACCCCAGCTTGGTATTAGATGGCATGAATCTGGTTTACATTTCTGATACTACCAGTGATTTATTTGTTAGATTATGCTTCAGTTACTTAAGATTTTTAAAAGCCTTTTTATCCTCTAAGAACTCTCAAAAATACCTTTCATAAAGAATGAGTCTTCTTATCTTTCTTTTAGGATAAGTCTTCTAGATTAATCATGATAAAACATGATAAAAGTTCTTGCAAAAGGACACAACTAGAAAACCACCAGTTTGCAACAATTATCGATAGCCAAAACCATAAGGGGTTAAGTTGATAGGAACTTTATAGTGGGGGCGGGGGAGGCTGCATAACCTGATTCCACTACTCAACTTCAACCTTACCAAAAGTAAGTCAACTAAACAGAAATAAATATGTTTGTGTACACAAAAGAAAATTCAAAAAGGAGTTGGGTTACTTAAAGGGAGAAGGATTTCTATTTTATTATAACACTTTCTGTATTATTTGTCTTAAATACTATATTGTATTGTTGGACTTCTAATATACACTTACTGTGAGCAATGAATGTGGGATTTCTATCTTGTATATGCTTAGTGTGAGCATGCTCTTGAATTAGAAAAGGAGTTAAAAACCTTTTTTGCTCTTTTTTTAAAAAAACTAAACTATTGCTACACTTTCAATGAATTAAGAGTGGTGCTGTATAGTTTAAAAGACGGGAAATTAGGAGCTGACATTTTCAGTATTTAAATCTTTTTGTTAATGTGTAAAATGAAAAAGTCTGATAAATAGCTTTTTCCTTTTTATCTAAGGTATTTTCCAATTCTAAAATTATGATTTTTTTTTTTACCTCTCTGTCTTCTGTTACAGAATACCAGGTGGCTTCAGCAACTTTTTCCATTAATCTTAAAATTCTTATAACTTGGGGTGTTGTTTCTTTGTTGTAAATACAACTATGTGATATTTTAAGCTTTGCTCTTGTGGTGGTGGTTAAGTACTGAGTTGGACTCAACTCCTAGCTAACCTTCCAGTGGATTTTCAAAGATAGTAAATCACATGGAAGATGACTGCTCATCTTTCTCCCCAGGAGCAGCTAGTGGATTCGAACCATGAGACTTTGGGGTGGCAGCACAATTCCTTACCACTTAGCCATCAGAGCTCCCTATTTTAAGCTGATATACATTTTATAACGTAGACATTCATACTGAAAGAAATGAACATTCGTTCATTTACACTGCTACGACTTGAAGTATAGTACATAAATTCTACTCCTGTCTGCTAGTTAATCAATAAGACTGATGTAATACTTACCTGATACCAGCAAATTCTACCTTCTGGGTGATATAAGCACATGTGCTGACCTAAAGCAAGGACGGAGAGCGATCAATTCAACAACTGGTCAATATTACTAAATACTACCCGAAAAGATCTCCCAACTTTCTTATTCCCTTCAACATCCCGAAGTTCAATCAAAAATGGAGTAAAAAAATATACTCCATTGGAAAACCTGGTAGGGCAGGTAAAACAGTGAGTTCCTAAGGCTTTGGGAAGTAAAAGCAATGATGACAACCATTAAAAGTAGCCAGCTTCCCAAACATAATATCAACATGTGTACACACACATATAAGCACTTCTGTAGTTATCTGAATAAAGTATCTTTTTCTCTCTCATTTTAGAAAAATTAACCTACCGTACCAAGTTGAATGTGAACAGTGCCTGTATTATGCAAATTCTACCTATCGTTTGTTTCAAAAAACATAAAATGTCCAATATGGAGAATGTTCTTCGACAACTGAATGCAGAACTGTTCCTTTTCTGAAAAAATGTTTAATAAACAATAAGGAAAATACCCCCCACGAGATACTCGTAACAGCCCAGGACCAGCTGCTACCAGCTGTGCAGCCTCAGACAATCAATTGAGCCTCAGGCTCAATTTTTGCAAATCAGAGACAATATTACCCTTGTGGATGTGACGAGTAAACAAAGTGAAGCAAAAATTTGGGGAACTACAGACTCCTACACTATTATAAAATATAACTTTCTATTAATAAAAAAATACAAATAGAAAAAAAAAACCCCTTTCTATTTCAATTTTAAATGCCCAGTAAAAATTGGGAACATTGACAAAACAAAAACTATAAAGAAAAACAAGAAAGAAAGAAGTAGCAGGTTTTTTCACCATCCTGAAGCCTATGAAGGCCTCCTGGGAACAGAATTTCTGAACAACAAAGGTGGCCGGGAGCTGGGGTGCAATGTCACTTGTGTGGCTATAAACACGGTCTCCTCTTGTTAAAACCGAATATGTGTATGCCCGAGACAAAACAGAATTTTACTTAGGTAAGAGGTGTGCTTATGTTTATAAAGCAAAAAGCAATAGAGTGACTAGTGGTGGCAAACCTCATAAAACCAGAGGAATGTCGGAAAGAGAACACGTTCCCATGGAAACAGTGATATGGTTCAGGGCAAATTTCAGGGCAACCCGCCCTCTAACGCCACTGGACACAGAATTCATGCAATACTGTATCCCACACGGATTTAAATTTATTGAAAAGTAATTAATAAAGTATGATTTTAAAAATACACAGAAAAGTTTATAATAATTGTCTGCAGATAGTGAAAACAGAAAATTATTTTATACTCTTCTTCCTATTGGAGCTTCTAAAATCAATAAGCAAAGATTACTCATATAGAGGAAAAAGTGAGATTTTTTAAAAAACAAAATCATTATCTTACCAAACTTTTCTTTAGTCGCCACATATCCCCACGGCCAATATACTGATCCTTAAAGGTTAATTCCACCAGGTCAAGGGTCACATCCTAAAAGGGGATAATCAAATAAAATTCTCTCAGCATTATTCTGCTACATTGCACCGTCCTAAGAAAGTACCCTGTCATTATGGAAAAATCCACTTACAATATAAGGAAATGATTACTGCAAAAAGCTGGAACATATATAAGGTGGAAGTCAATCAGAGAAGAAAAACTCAAGTATTAGCCATAAGTCAAAAAAATAAGCAACAGAATAGTGGTAGAACTGTACTCTATGAAAGGTGGAGAATTTTTGAGACCTGGAAAAAACAGGCAATCCCATCAAAGTTCTTACTGTTACAAGTCATACTGCAAAAGATGACTCAGCAGCAAAACCCTGATAAGACAAATTTTGTCCTTTCAAATATGACCCTCTGGTCTAGTTATAAGAAGCTGCACTGCAGTCCCAAAGGCACATGATTCAAATCCACCAGCTGCTCCACAGAAGAAGGATGGGCACTCTCTTCCCATGAGATTTACTGCCTCTGAAAACCAGCTGGAGGGTCAACTAAGCATCAGTTCCAATTCAATGGCACACAACATCAGATGATAAGTCAATAACTGTGTGGACAGAAGTTGGATCACAGCTTATGGAAAACAGTACGATTACTTGATTCTAACACTCAAACATGTTAATGAGAAAAAAAAAAGAAAAAACCAAACATGGTATTGAACTGTTTTATTTCTCTAAATAGCTTCAATGATACTTTCTGAATGATGATTTTATCTATTACCATCTCATTTCTAGAAGATGAGTGAAAAGGTCTAAAAAAAAGATTAGTACCTGAATAGAAAATATAAGAAGCCCTATTGGAACAGAGGCTAAACACTCAGCTTCTAACAAAAAGGTCAGTGGTTTGAACCCAACAGGGCCAAGATGCAGCACTCTGCTTTTGTTCCTGACTACAGCCTCAAGAGTCCTTCCTTTCAGTCAGCTCTACCTGGTGTCAAGGTAACTCAATGACAACAGTTTTTGGTTTTGGCTTTCAACAGACAATATTACATACAGTTTCTTAAACACTCACGGATAGAACCCTATTAACACAAGTTTTAGTGGGGGTTTTTTGTGGGTTTTTTTTCCCTATTAACACAAGTGTTACTCAAAAAGGGGAAAAAAAGGTGGTGAGAAATTCCTACATGACCTACACTGTTGTTGTTGTTGTTGTACACTGTCAAGCTAGAACTAACCCATAGCTGACCCTCCAGTGGGTTTTGAGAGGCAGTTAATCCCATGGGAGGAGACTGCCCCTCTTTCTCCTTCAAAGCAACTGGTCGATTTGAACCACATGCCTTTAGGCTGGCAGCGCAACTCCTTACCACTAAGCCACCAGAGCTCTCACCACAACCTACATACTACCAATAATCTAAACAACCTATATAAGCCTACCTATGTAATAATCTTATTACAAGGAGCTGTGGTGGTGTCATTGGACTGCTAACAAAAAGGTCAGGAGTTCAAATGCACCAGATGCTCCACAGGAGAAAGATAGGGAGTCCTGTCCCATAAAGATTTCCAGAATCTGAAACTTGATAAATGGTTGTCATGAGTTGGAATTGAGCCAACATACACAGTGGGTTGCGTTGAGCTTGAGTTCCACCACATAAGCTCTGAAGGCCTAGTGGCAAGTAGCTGCACTGCAATCGCGAAGGCACTCAGTTCGAGACCACCAGATGCTCTGCTCTGCGGCAGAAGGATAGGCAATCTCCTCCCATGTGATTAACTGCCTCTAAAAACCCACCAGAGGGTCAGCTATGGGTCGGTTCCAACTCGATGGTGCCCATTAACAACAAAGCAACACAAAAAGGAACTTCAACAGCACGGTGCATCACATGCTGGGCTATCACCAGAAGGCTGGTAATTCAAACACAGCCGGGCTAGAAGGGCAGGTGGCTCCCATTAAGATTTACGGCTTCAGAAACAATACCAGGTGTCGATGACTCAGAATCAACTTGACCAAGTGAAGTTTAAAACTATACAAGCAGCACCCGTGGAACTGTGATTAAAGCACTCACCTGCTAAGCTGAAAGTGAGCCGTGAGTCCACCAGGCTCTCTGAAGAAGGGAGACGAGGTGATCCACTCCGGTGAGGATTTACCATCTTGGAAACCCCAGGGGACAGTTCTGCTCTGTCCTCCAGGGTCTCTGGACCAGAAACGACTCACTGACCATAGGTTTGGTTTTGGGGTAACATTACGCAAAGCTGCCTAGGTGGCACAAACAATCCATGCTGGATAACTAACGTAAAGGTTGGAGGTCTGAATGCACCCAGTTGTAGCACTGGGAGAGACTGGCTACCTGCAGTCATGAACACCCAACAGGGCTGTTCTACTCCACAGCACAAGCACTGCAGCCTTACTTAAATGCCATCAGCTCAATGCCAATTTACCTAGTGCTTCTTTATAGCATTTGTGACTTTGGTGAATTTTTTTTCCTTAAATTGTGATTTGAGTGACAGTTTACAAAGCATATTGGTTTTTCATTCAATCATTCACATACACCTTGTTTCATAACATTAGTTTCAGAACTCACACAGTGTCTAATCAGCCCCTTACAGTATACACTGAATTCTCTTCATCCACCTATTGTCTGTTACCAATTTATTAGTTTTTATCCCTTTCTCCCTGGTAACCACCCAAGACTCTACCCATATGCCAAGCTTTCTTCAGTTTTTCATAACAACGGTCTCTGTTCATAATTTGCCCTTTTGTGTTTAGCAGCCTAATCTTGAGGGAGGGTGTTAATCACTCAAAAAAGATATTCAAATGGAGTACAAGGGCCCACCTTGGGGTCGACCACGTTCACATAGACATCCTGGTAAGGGCGAAGCCTGAACACTTGAGTCACTGTTTGGTCCACACTGATAGTTTCTAAAAGAAAGAAAAAATTGTGATCAGATAACACCTTGGAGATTTAGATTGTTGTCGTTACGTGCCCTCGAGTTGCTTGTGACTCATAGTGACCCCATGTACAATAGCCCTGAGACCTGCTCTATCCTGTGCCAACTTTACTGTCTCTGACACACCTATCCTCTTTATCTCAGTCACTGAATCAATCCATCTCATTGATGGCTGATACTCTGAATATTGAGACATTTAATAAGTAATGCAATGGATCATCTGCCATCCATAAAATATATATATATTCTTTGACTTCCAGGTACTTGCAATTGGGAGAGTTCCCTGCTCTTCAAGTGAAACAACGAATCGAAATTAGACCAAAGCATAAGCAGTTAAAATTAAGAAAGAAGAAAAAAAATTTTAAAAGCAACATAAGATAATTCACAGAGCTGTGAAAATTTAAAAGGCAAAGAGTTTTTCTTGCTTGGCATTGAAGGGAGAAGGGGTGGTTAACAAATTTTTCAGCAAGTCCTTGAGTACGATTAGTAAGAAACAAACAGTGGCAGGAGATGCGATAAAGGACACTGAGGATTTGGATTTATAGAAATCTTTTCTATTTACTGTGCTAATATCCGTTTTGCTTTTAATTTTATTATTTTTGGGGGGTTTTCAATTCACATGTGTTTCTCATGGTCACTACCATGCATTGTGCCTTACAAAGATGTATAGAAATCTTAACTGTTAAAGATTTTGGTTTTATAACATTTTTCCCCATCAAAACTGAAAAATAAAGGAGTAGCTGACATCAAAGTCTTACAGTTTAAAACCAAAAGTTAGAGGGTAATTTTTTTCCTCCTCTTCCTAAGGACTTTTTGAAGGGAGCTCTGGTGGCGAAGTGTGTAGGGAGCTGCACTGCTAACGGAAAGGTGGCACCTCTCTGGCGGTTCAAATCCACCTGGAGAAAAACAGGCATTTCCTCCCCTGACATTTACAGTCTCCAAAAAACAGCAGAAGGCTTAGCTATAAACTGGTCCCAACTCAACAGTAACAAATTTTTCATTTGTAAGTATCTTTAAGGAATCATAGTATTGGTTATTAATTAATGCTTTGGTTCTCTGATCAATGGAATTTGCATCCAGAATGTATAATACCATGAAGGTTCCTCTACCTACTGTTCAGGCAGTCTGATACTAAATTTCCTCACCACTCAAGGCTTATTTGGGATATAGAGAAAGTTCCTGGAAACTGTATCAGACAGTCACCTTGATGTTTATTTATGATCCGTCTTTGCCCCGCTCAAAGAAAACATTCAATAAATATTCTGTGGAAACTATCATATTTAGGACCCTCTCTCTGTGCTGCCAACAGGGGCTGGGTTTTATTTTCTGCTTTATTTTTTTACTTCAGCTGTGGGAAGAATATCGTTCATGAAGAATGCAAAAAGTCATTAATTACAATGAAAGAAGAAGAAAAAACACACCAAAATGGATGTCAGAAGAGACTCTGAATATTGCACTAGAGCACTGAGAAGCCAAAACAAAGGGAAGACATCAAGAAGTTAAGGAGCTGAATAGAAGATTTAAAAGTGCTGCTCAAGAAGACAAGGCAAAATATTACAATAAAATGTGCAAGGAGCTGGAGCCAGAAAATCAAAAGAGCCAAACTCAGCATTTCTTAAGCTGAAAGAACTAAAGCCCCAAGTTGCAATGCTTAAGAATGCTATGTGCATATATCACCCAATTGCACAAAGCAAATTTGGAGGGGGGGGGGAAAGAATGCTATGTGCAGAATACTGAATGATTCCGAAAGCATTAAAAGAAGATGGAAGGAGTATACAGAGTCTTTGTACCAAAAAGAATTGGCTGAAACAGAAGAACTTCAAGAAACAACATATCATCAAGAGACAGTGGTGATGAAGGAGGAAGTGCAGACTGCTCTGAAGGACTTGGCAAAAAATTAAGACCCAAGAATTGATGGAATACCAATTGTCATATTTCAGCAAACTAAATGCTGCCTTGGAGGTGCTCACTAAGTTGTGCCAAGAAATCTGGAGGACCAACTACTTGGCCAACTGACTGGAAAAGATCCACATTTATTCCTATTCCAAAAAAAAGGTGACCAGAGTGTGGAAATTATTGAACAATATTCTAGGTGGTACAGCACTGGTCTGTCCATCTGCTGTACAGAGGTAACTCATGGTTGCTGTGATGCTGAACACTGTGACCCTAATGTGTCAAGTGCAATAATGATCGCTCATGATGGATAGTGTTTGGTGGAGCTCCCCAATTAAAACAAGCTTGGAAGCAGAAGTGGCAACTGCTTCCAAAATAGCTTGCCTCTGGAAACTCTATGAACCTGGAGAAATGATGAGTTATAAAAGTGTTCAGGTCTTTCGTTCATAGGGTCGTTATGAGTCACCTACGACTTGACAGCACTTAACAACATCACTAATATCACACACTAGCAAAATCCTGCTGAAGATTATCCAGAAAAGACTTGAACAGTACAATGACAGAGAACTACCAAAAATACACGCTGGGTTTAGAAGAGATCATGTCAGTAGGGGCATTACTGCCAATGTCAGATGGATCTTGGCAGAAAGCAGAAGAATGTGTGTTTCATTGACTGTGCAAAGGCATTTGACTGTGTGGATCACAATAAATTGTGGCTAACCTTGAGGAAAATGGGAATCTCAGAACACTTGATCTTGCTTATACGAAACCTATACTTGGACCAAGAAGCAGTCCTCAGAACAGAGCAAGGAAACACTACATGGTTCAAAATCAGGAAAGCAGTGCATCAGGGATGCATCTTGTCCCCATGTCTTTTCAATCTGTATGCAGAACAGATCATTCAGGAAGCAGGGCTGTGGCATCAAGATTGGAGGAAGACTCATTAATAACCTATGATATGCAAATGACACAACCTTGCTTGCTGAAACTGAAGAACACTTGAAGCACTTTCTGCAAAAGGTCAAGAACTGTAGTCTTCAATATGAATTGAAGCTCAACATCAAAAAAACACAGGTTCTCACTGCTGGGCCAATTGGCAGCACCATAATAGATGAAGAAGAGACTGAGGTTGTTACCAATTACAGCTTGCTTGAATCCACAATCAACACTCTTTACACCAGCAGTCAGGAAATCAAAAGACTAATTTCACTGGGAAAATCTGCTGTCATGGACCTCTCCAGAGTGTTGAAGAGCAATGATTTCAGTCTAGTTACAAAGGTGCCCCTAATCCAGGCCACGGTCTTCTCAATTACTGGTTATGCTCCAGAGAGCTGAACAATAACTAAGGATGACAGAAGAAGACTATATATCTTCGAGTTGTGGAGAAGAGTTTTGAACATACCATGGACTGCCAAGAAAACAAATCAGTCTGTCTTGGAGAGGGTGAAACCAAGTCTCTCCCTGAAGGATAGGATTTTGAAACTCCACCTCACTTACTTTGGGCACGTGGCCAGAAGAAAGCAGTCCTTTGAGAAGGACATCATGCTCGCAAGGGTGGAGGGACAGAGCAGGAGAGAAAGACCCTGGATGAGATGGATTGATACAATAACTGGGGCAATGGGCGTTGGTGTGTCAGAATTAGTGAAACTGGCTCAGAACAGGGCAGGGTTCAGAGCTGCCGTACACAGGATCGTTATGCATCGCAGGCAACTCAATGGCACATAACAACAATAACATACTATAACAGGTTTGGAAGCCTCTGGAAACACAATGAACTTTGATAAATGTTACTAATTGTAGAGGGGCTTCAGGCCTTTTGTTCATAGGGTCGCTATGAGTCGACTCAAAGGCAATCAACAATAACAGCAACATGAAGCTTCACATAATCAAATAATTTTCCAAAGGAAGTCTTAAATCAAGATGGTTTCTTCAATGCCCTCAAGATACTGACAGTAAGGCCTAACACTTAGAGAGGAGACAAAACTGGATAAGAGCAGTATTACGACTTCATCACCTAAGATTGCAGAGAGAGGTTTCTTGTCCCTTCTGGGGAGGTGAAATGTAATTGTCTCAAAGCGAAATGGGAACCTTACCTTTCTGTAAATCTTCTTTAAGGGACTTGACCTGCAGGAGCAGAGGGCTGGAAAAGGAAGCAACAAAGTAGACACTTTCAGGTCTAAGAAGTTTTCCATGCAACCATTCATACACAAGCATTTCGTCTTAACGGCGTCAATGATAACATCCACAATAGAACGGGGTTGTTCTTAAGTACGATTGAGTCAGACGGATCCATAGCTGACTCTAATGGGTTTTCAGAAGCAGTGAGTTAATCATACGGGAGGAGACTGCTCTATACTTTCTCCAATTCCTCCCCATGACTGTTACTGTATTATTTTTTAAAATTCTTTTATTGTGCTCAACTTCTTCTTTTTAAAGAGAAACAATGGATTTCTTTTACATTTGTATTGTTTTTCTCAAGTCTAGTAGCCCAGTAGCAAGAGGCTGCACTGCAATCCCGAAGGCATGCAGTTCCAATCCACCAGCTGCTCCGCAGGAGAAATGTGGAGCCCTCTCCTCTCACGTGATTCACAGCCTCTGTAGACCCGCTGGAGGATCAGCGGTGAGTCAACTCCAACGTACCAGCACGTGACAACAGTCCAATCTACAACCCACAACATAGTGGGCTCACTAGCAATCAGGAGCAGCTTTGAATATGTTGGCCCAAAGATAGTCAGTTATCCTGCCTTTCAAGTGCCTTAGCTTAAATATCTTCTGGCAGCAGTCACTGTTAGGTGCCATCGAGCATGGCTCAGTCACACTATGAATAGATATGATCCCTGCCCTTTCCTGGGCCATGCTCATCATGTCTGATGTACTCTAGCCCATTGCTGCAGTCACTGTGTCACTCCACCTGGTTGAGGGTCTTCTCTTACACTGTCCCTCCACCTTTCCCAGGCATGATGTCCCTCTTCAAGAATAGCCTCTCCTAACAACATACCCAAAGTATGTGAGACAAAGCTTTTCTAATCTTTGCCTCCAAAGAGCACACTGGCTGCACTTTCTCCAAGATGTATTTGTTGTTCTTTTGGCAGTCCATGAGATAGTCAGCACTCATCTCCAACACCACAGCTCAAAGGCAGTAATTCTTCCATCATCTTTACTCATTGTCTAGCTCTCAGTGACTGAAAAGACCATGGCCTGAATCAGGTACATCTTGGTCCTCAAACTGACACTGTTCCTTCTCAGCGACTTGGAGAGGTCCCTAACTGCACTTTCCCAGTGCACTCCGTCTCCTGATGTCCTGACTGCTGCTGTCTCACTCCCTTGATCCTAGCAAGTCACTCACCTGTACTCATCATTGGGGTGTGCAATCTCCACAATGTCGCCAAGCTTGATGTGAGGAAATACTTTCGGGTTCACCACCAGCTCATCATCTAAAAGACAATTCAGTGATCTCAAGCAGAAAATAAGAGTCACTTGGATTTCAGGGAGGCTGCGTATTCTCACTTCAGGTCCAACCTACCGTATCCTGTTATTACTACCTTTACTGATAGATAAGCTTCCATTTTCAACTGAGATTTAGAAGAACTTAAAAGACTCAGATGGGACTGCAAAGCTAGTCAACAGTTGAGGGGGGATATTGTTGTCAGAGCCCATGGTCTTTCGGCTACTCCACTGTGTATTTGGGGATCAGTCCCCCCCAGGAGAGCCCTTTACTTCCTCAAACACAATGTGGATGCCATATATCAAGATACCAACTAAATGGCCTGAGTCCCACCGTCACAATACAATCCCTTACATAACTACTATGTTCAAAGAATTTGTCCAAATTCTGCCTCAAGGTGACCCTCACATGAAATCTTAGATTTAACAGAAGTCGAGGAAATGACCTAGGAGACCAAGACAGACTATTACCTAGTCCAGAACTCTTAACTGAAACCCCCCACCTTTCTCACGCTGTTTCCAAAGTCACGCCAAATAAGACAGTCTGGTCTCTGCAGGGCAGAACCTGACCAGGGCAAATTATCGAGACTCAATTCCTATTAGGCTCACATAAGACTCTCAACAAAATAGAGAAGAAATGGTTGAATATGTTTACCCCTTTGTCATCAACTCAGTAACTTTCAAATATACCAAAATGAAAACCTGAAGAGACTGAATGACTGCTTCAATTTTAATTTTAGGAAAAAAACCTGGTCTTCAATTATGGTAGGACTGGGACAAACAACCACATCCAGATTTCAAAGGAGCCCTGCTGGCACAGTGGACTGTGAACCAGAGGTCAGTGATTTGAATCCACAAGCCATTTTGCAGGCAAAAGGTGAGGTGATCAGTTTCCATAAATATTTTCAGCCTTGGAAACCCCATGGGGCAATTCTTCTCTGTTCTCTAGGGTCACTTTGGGTTGAAATGGACTCAAAGTCAGGACAGTCATATTTCAAAAACTGACAAAGGAGATTAATCAGAACTGGCTTTGACAAGCACTGTGGCAACTGGACAATTAAAACAGACATTTGAGGGGGGAGAAGAAAGAACTGGGGAGGAGGGTAGAGAAAACAGTGCAACAATGAATGAATGAGAACCCAAAATCTCTGTAAATGTTCATTAAAACTAATAAAATTTAATAATAATTTTTTAAAAAACAAATATAATGAATAAGACAAAACAAAATAAAAAAACCTATTGCCATCAAATCTATTCCGATTCATGGCAACTCCACACACTTCAGAGCCCCAGTTGTTTCAGAGGAATTTCTTGCCTAGAATCTTTACAGGAATAGGTCACCAGGCCTTTTTTCCGTGATGCCCAAGAGTGGATTCAAACCACCCATCTTTTTTGGGTGGTTTTTTTTTTTTCTGAAATTTTATTACTTTCTCTTAAAGGGTTTAAAGTGAAACAGAGGTAAACGGAGAGCTAAGGAGAAAGGGAGGGGTTCACCTGCACCAAGCACAGAGACCAGAGGGGGTTAGATCTTTAAATGACCTCCCTCCCACCGAGAGAGGAAGCATCAGGAGACAGGCCCAGAGAGTCAGAGAAGAAGATGAAAGAACTTGCCTGCTACCTGGCAGGTAACCGGAGAGAAATGGTCACTTAAAAACAGTCACTTCTGACTCACCAGATCTGAAGAGTGCAGATCTCAGCGGGACCTCCAGGATGAAACGCACTAAAAGCAGAGTTCTCTTTTATGTCTTCACCACTCGCTATTATTGCCCACAAAGGGGTGAGCTGAGGTGACTGTGGTTAAGTGAACTGACATGTACACAGCAGCAATTTAGCAAAACAAGTGAAAAAGATTTAAGACAATATAATACAGGCATAGTACAATCATTCTGGGAGGCAGTCTGGCGCTTCTTCAAAAACCTTAACATAGAAATTCTGTATGACCCAGCTATTCCACTGCTTGGAATATACCCTGAGAAAATGAGAACTGAGGCACAGAGACTTGGACATCAATGCTCACAGCAGCATTATTCACCATCACAAGAACATGGAAACAGCCCAGATATCCAACCACAATCGAACGGATTGAGGAATTATGGTACATTCACACAATGAAATACTATGCAGCACGCAGGAACAATGATTTTGTAAATCACTACCTAGCTTGGGAGGGACTTGAGAGCATTATGCTGAGTGAACTAACTCAGTCCCATAAAGACAAATGCTGTATAAGACCATTACTGTAGAACATGTATGAGGATCCAAGGAGAGGGGGGAACAGAGGGGCAATGATGGGCGGGGGTTCATCATCAAGGTGGAGGGCATGGGTGAAGGAAAAGGAAAGATCCAGTGTGAAAACTGATGTATACAAACTTTGTAAATAAACCAGAATAAAATAATAATTCTTTTTTTTCTTTTCTTGTTGTGTAATAAAATAATTTAAACAAATAAATAAAATCCAAACCACAGGCATAGCTAGTGAAGACTACGCCAAAGAGTCAAAGTGAGAAAGAAAAGAAAAAAGCAGGCAAGGACCCCCCCCCCCCAGAAAGACAAGGGTGAAGCCAAACCTTACAACAGCATGCTGTCAGCAGACAAAGAGAGAAAGGAGTGGAGCGTCACTAATCTTTAGGTCAGTAGCCCAGCAGAGGTGGTACTATACAGGGAGGGGCCTTAATGTAATGAGCTGGGGAGATGGGGGGGGCCGGCAGGAGGAAACCCAATACACCAAATCTTTGCCATCAAGTCAATTTTGACTAATAACAACCTGATATACCACAGGTAGAAAATGAGGATTTCCAAGGCTGGAGATCTTTAAGGAAAGAGATTGTCAATTATCTCTTATAATGTAGCTGGTGGGGTCAACCAACCAACCTTTTGTTAAGGAGCTGAGTGTTTAACCACTGAGTCACCAGGGCTCCTAATATAAATGGTGGTGGTGGTGGTGGTTGTTGTTAGGTGCCATCAAGTATGACTCATAGTAACCCTATGAACAGCCATCCTGAAATCTGCTCTATCCTGTGCCACCATCCTCATCAACTCTGAGACACTAGAAAATCAATGTTGTTGCTGTTGTTGTTATGTGCCATCAAGTCACCTGCGAACGACAGGTGACCCCGTATATAGCAGCTCTGAAGCCTGCCTTGTCCTGAGCCACTCTCACTGACTCTGACACACCTACCCCCAGTGCCCCAGTTACTGTTATCAATCCATCTACCCAACAAAAATTCAGCCTTGGAAAGCCAAGCACTGAGTTAATACCCTAATCTTCACATATTTCATCCTGCTTCATTTTATCATTTTTGGGTTGTGTATCTCTTTCATCAAGCTAAGAGTTCTTTAGGGACAAGGGACCTTGTGTTCATCTTTATATTTGAAACAGGTATGATATAAATATCTATTTGTTGGTGTGTTTTTGTTATTTTCTTACATTTCTGCAGAAAAATGAATACAGTCCCAAGCTTCATTTGTCTGGTATACACTAAAACGTGATTATACATTATATATACTACATAGACAGTTATCTTTGTTCTTTTACCTTTCTCCCTGAAAGTTATTTCTGTTGTCTCTTTTTTAATCTGTCTCTTCGTATATTAGGTACCAAAACATACAAAATACAGTTACAGACTACATTTTAGCAAGAGCTACGTTTTACATGTAGCTACAATTGATATACTTTTTTTTTTTTTTAAATTTTTTTTTTCTGTGCGTGTACCGTCAAATCAGATCTGACTGGTACAGGAGGATATTGCGCCTCCTTCTCCGGCAGAGCGTCTGGTGGATTCGAACCGTGTTCCTCTGGGATTGCAGTGCAGCTTCTTGCCACTAGGCCACCAGAGCTCCCCACAATTGATATACCTTGATTGCAATAACTGTAATAGTTACTATCTTAAGGACAAGCCTGGCATTGCTAAATGCTTTCCATGCATCAGTCACCTTACTTAATTCTAAAAGCACTCTATGAAGGTTTTTGTTGTTGTTGTTGTTTTTGTGTGCCGTCGAGTCAGATCTGACATAGGAGGAGATTGTCCCTCCTTCTCCAGCAGAGCATCTGGTGGATTCAAACCACGTGCCTTCAAAGCACTTTATGATATAGATACTACTTTACTGTGTTGATAATTCTAGTTCCTGATGATGCAAAAAAGTTTCTTAAAAAAGGAAAACTTACATCATATTACAAAGTACCTAAGGAGCTCTGTTACATATAGGATCGTTATGAACTAGTCGCTAGCACCTAGTAACAAGAATAACAACAAAAGAGCCCTGGTAGAGCTGTGTCCAAGCACTTGGCACATAACGAACAGGCCAGCCATTTAAACTCACCAGTAACTTTGTAGGAAAAGATATAGACACCTGCTTCCTTTAACATTACAGTGTTGGAAATCCTAGGAGGTAGGTCCCCTCTGTCTATAGCTATCATAAGTCAGAATGAAGTCGATGGGAATAGGTTTTAGGTTTGGATGTCCCTCCCTATTCTGTATTTGTATTGCCTCTCAGTGACTAGAAAAAACATAGAAACTATTCTAAAGTTCCTGCGTTAGCAACTACAGCAAGTAAGGGGGCTTGCTCAAGGTGGTGAGGAAAGTTAGAGGCAGGACCAAGACTCAGATCCTGGCTTCCAACTCAAGAATTTGAGAACAGCATGCTCTGTTTGGTCCCCTCTCACCACACCTGGGAGGTGGCCAGAGGCTGCAGCTATGGTCACACCTGTCTCTTGAACACCTAGAATACTCCTTTGTCAATGAATGCAAAAGCTGTAAATGTCATTTCATTAAACGTCCAATTCAGTGCTGGGACTGAAATTTTACACTTGCCAAGGTGTAATAAGCAAAAACCTGCATACGCAAAGGGCAGGAAATGAGAGGCCGTCACAGTGGTCCTACAAAGTCAGGATGGGAATGCTTGTAGTAGGGGCCTCTCTAGTCGAGCCACCCTCCCTGTGACTACAGCATGCTGGGCGCTTCACTCAGTTCTGATGTCGGTGTAACCCCGATTGCCAACACAGTCAGGGTGCTATTTTCCAGGCACTGGACACACAAGAGACCCCGTCCACTCACATAAGAGCCCAAAGAGCAATCAATACTGACCGCTGCCCCCAAAGCCCTTCTTGTGGATGACGAGTTTGTAGACCTTTGTTGTTCTCATCCTGTATTGTTGTTTCCTTCAGCTGATTGAATCCTGGAGAGAAGTCATCGTGCCTCCCTGCCATCGACAAACAAACAAAAAGGCTGGTGGTTGTTACAGTGTGGTTGAGTTGCCTGTGACTCATAGTGACTGTATGCACAGCCTGCCCTGTCCTGAGCCCGTCTCACTGACTCCGACACATCTACCCCCATTACCCTGGTCACTACATCAATCCGTCTCACCCGGGGTCTTCCTCTCCTGCTGTGTCCCTCCACCCTTCTGAGCATGATGTCCTTCTCCAAGGATCAGTCCCTCCTGGCCACATGCCCAAAGTATGTGAGATGCAGCTTCAAAATCCTAGCCTCCAAGGAGAAATCGTTTCGATGTGAGGTCAGTAAAAACACTCAATTGAGAGGTACCATTATCCCTTGGATTAAATCAGTATTGGGATCACAGAGTGGGATGAAGAACGAACAAAAAAAATCCAAGAAAATGAAGAAACCGAAGCCAATTTGGGTCAGTGTCCAACATTCCTTCCATCACATCCCTAAAGGAAAAGATGGGCAGGTAAGTGGGGCTGTCATCCTCTCGTGTCCATCTAAACCTAGAACACCTGTTTATTTAAAAGGACGTAAAATGGATTCGTCCATTCATTCCGTCCATGACGAAAGTGAGGATCAGAGAGGGCAGGGGACTTGGCCAAGGTCACTCGAAGATTAGGATCATGTCCACTGTCCACGTTTCGCCGTCAACATCCCGGCAGGGCAATTGCAAAGGGGACAAGCAGAGATTTAATCGCTGAACCTCCATTTGCATACATTCTTAGCGGATCTTCCTCCCCAGCACCCCCAACACCAACCTGATTTCATTACAGAGGTTGCTAAGACTCAGAGAGGGGCGAGCTCGAACCCCCGGCCGCGGCCCTCCCTGCACGCCCCGGAGCCGGCTCCCAGGAGCGGGCAAGGGACACTCACCGGCGGCTCCGGGGTCTCGAGGGCCAGACAGTCGGCGGGGGCCGCGCACCTCCCCAGCCGGCTGCTGGCCCCAAGCCCGAGTCGCCCGCCGGCCCGCCGCGGTCACCAGCCACCGAGCGCTCACCTGAGAACCCGCGCCGCTCCGGTGGCTCCACCCCGGGGCCCGGCCCCCTTCCCGCCCACCCGGCATGGGCCGCTCTAGCCCGGCCTCCGCTGCGTCTCGGTGACCGCGCCACTTCCTCATCCGGGGCTCGCGCAGGGGCGTGGCGTCGGGCGCGGCCCGGACGCTCGGGTCACTGCTCCGCTGGTCGCAGCGTGCTGGCTCGCTGCCCGCGCGCCCTTTCCGGACGAAATCTATTCCCTCCCGGACTTTTCCAAAGAGAATCTTCGTCCCACACTTTGGTGGTCGTCACCTAGCGCCGTTTTGGTGCGCCTTCCCCGGAGCTCAGCCCGTTTCTTGTTGCACAGTGAAATTAATCATCAGGGGAACTGCTGGGCGCAAGAAGTTTCCGAGAGCACTTTGGTAAAACGCGAGAGTAAGCACGTGCAACTTAGGGACCTGGTAGGAGACTTCCACTTTGGAGGACTTTACAAACCCTGCCTTTAGGGTAGCAGTGCAACTCCCTACGAACAACTAGTCACTAGATCTGAATGTACTGTTGGATTCATAGCGACTCTGAGCAACTGATCTGAACCTTGCCCTCTCCTGGGACATCCTCATGCTGGAGGCCATTGTTAAAGTCACTGAGTCACTTGTCCTTGAGGATCATCGCCTCTTTCACTCACTCTCACCTTCCCCAGTATATCTTTTCCAAGGACTAGCCCCTCCTGATAATATACCCAAAGCTCTCTTATTGTTACCTGCCTCTGAGCAGACTGAGTCATAGCAACCCTATGGACAACGGATCTGAACCCTGCCCTGTCTTGTACCGTTATCATTTTTTTTTAATTTTTTTTTGTTGTTGTTGTACCGTTATCATAATCTACGAAAAACCTGAGCCCGTTTTTACAGTCACTGTGTCACCTTCATCTTGTTGAAGGTCTTCCTCTCTTGTGCTGACCTTCCACCGTTCCAACCGTGATGTCTTCTTCCAAGGACTGATCTATCCTAACATGCCCAAAGTATATATAGGAGACAAAACTTCACCTTCCTTACCTCCATGGAGCACCCTGGTTGCACTTTTCGCAAGAAACTTGTTTATTCTTTTGGCAGCCCATGGGATATTCAGTACTCTTCTCCAGCACCGTAATTCAAGTTGTAAGTGAATCCTAGTTGACCCTCCAACCGATTTTCAGAAGCTGTACAGCACATGGGAACAGATTGTCCTACAGAGTAGCTGGTATACTTGAACTCCCTGACCTTGAGCTGGTAGCACAACTCCTTACCAGAGGGTGTATATGCAGTAAGTTAAAACAAACAAATGCTAAAAAAAAATGCCCAGTCCCACTTAGACCTCTCACTGATAGAATTATCTTAAAGATGTAAAAAGTGTTCTCTATGCAGGAAAATTAATTTCAAATGCCAGTTTATAGTAAGGTGTCATTGTATGCATAGAAACACATGGGAAATCAATCTCAAGAGTTTATAGGGTGCGTTGACCCCTTACATCCCAAATATCAGTGGTGGACAAGCTTAAATGTAAGGGTGAGTGGTTGGATTTTTCTTTCAAAAAGTTGATTCTCAGGGAGGTCTGGTTGCCTAGTAGCAAGAAACTGCTCTGCAATCTCAAAGAAAAGCCACAAGATGCTCCGCTGGAGAAGGTGGGGCAATCTCCTCTGCCAGTCGGATCTGATTCAACAACAACAACAAAGAGACACAGGAATGGCTGTATACTCTGGTGACTCTGTGGCTGCACCGACCTTGCTATTGGCTCAGGGTTTTGGGGGTTTTTTTGGGTTTTTTTTTTAAATTTAGGTTGTTTATTTTTCATTTCAATAAACATCTACAGAGATTTTGGGATTCCATTCATTCATTGTTGCACCCTTCTCCCCGCACAAACCCCTCCCCCTGGCTCAGTTTTTTAAAAAGTTGATTCTCTGCATAGAAAGATGTGCAAATGAGGTGCAAAATAT
>NW_006399901.1:2949352-2967862 GCF_000299155.1 Elephantulus edwardii | reverse complement strand
CCAGATTTCTTGGTACAACTTGGTGAGCACATCCAGGGCAACATCTGTTATCTGAAATACTTCAATTGGTATACCATCTATTCCTGGGGCCTTCTTTTTTGCTATTTCCTTCAAAGCAGCTTGAACTTCTTCCTTCATCACCATAGGCTCTTGCTCATATGTAGATGATAGCATAATTATTATAAAAACAAAAGGGGGGGAAATATGGGAAGCCAATACTAAATATTTGTAATAAACGGAATGCTATTTAAATTAAAAAAAAAACCTATGAAAAAGGAAAAAAGAAAATAGGGTGAATTAATTGTCTCTTTGAAATCAATCTGCAGTCAATGGATCAGAACAAGTGGATGATTCAAATGCTTAGACAATCCTGGAAACTGGAACATACTGGAGAATCTCAATGACTAACTCAGACAGTTTATTAGTAATGAATAATATTATTTTATCAGAGACAGTAAGGTTGGCTCAGGATAGAGCACGGTTCAGAGCTGCTGTATGAGTCACAGGTGACTTGACAGCACATAACAACAAGTATGAAAGAGATATTACAAGTGAATGCTTTCACCCAATAGAAACATATTCTTTCATAATTTAGCAAATTCTTCCCATTTTATTATCCAATTCTATGTCTCTGCACATTCTAATACTTAGTTTTGTCTTCTCAAACTGCCCTTAGAAATCATCTGTTCAGCTCTTTTCCTTCAGCATCTTTCTCCTTTGTTTTGGCTTCTGGTGCAGTTTTTCAGGGTCTCTTCTGACATTCATGTCAATTTTTCTTTGTCCTCTCTCTTTTTAATGAGCTTTTTCTGTCTTCATGGATGAGATCCCTGGTGTCATCCCACAACTTAGCTGGTCTCTAATCATTGTGTTCACTGCTTCAAACTTGTTCTGAAGATGACTTTTTAATTCAGGTGGGATATACTCAAGATCATATTTTGGTTCCCATGGACTTGTTTTCATTTTCTTTGGCCTCAATTTTAATTTGCTCATGAGTAATTGATACTCTGTTCCACAGTCAGCTCCTGGCCTAGTTTTAACTGTTGATAGTGAGCTTCCCTGATGAGTTTTTCCACAGACGTAGTAAATCTGATTCCTGTGCAGCTCATCAAGGGAGGTCCATGTGTAAAGATGCCTTTGCGGATTTTTGTTTTGTTGGTTTGTGTGTTATGTTGTTGTTGTTTTAAAAAAAGGTATTGTGATAAATAAATGATTGTACAAAATTTAGTCATTTGGCCTTCTGCAAACCAAATCTTTATAGACTTAAGGTCTATAATTCCAAAGTACTAGGAACCCCACAAATATTCTTTTTCTAGTTAGAGAATATTCACACAGGTAGGATGTTTTGGGGGTGTTCTAGTCCAACCCTCTAAATTTCGCAGGCAGTTGAGGAAACAGACAAAGGACTCGAATGAGTTACTAAAGATAGTTGGAAACTTATACTGCATTCACCTCCTATACCCACATGTAATTTCCCCCTTCAATACTTCCAGGTATGCTTTGACTTTTGTAATCGTCTTCTCTGAGCATTTGTTTCTCCATCTCTAACCTTTACAGAGCTTCCTTCTCCCAGTGAACATTCCAGACATACATTGGTGGTAGGAATCTTTCTGCTCTTCTCCCAGTGCAATCTGTGACATTTTTATTACCGTGTTTTTCACCACCAAAACATTCATATAAATAATGTACATCCACACCCCCCCCTCAAAAAGAATCTAATGAGTAAGGGAATTGCACAGTTTGCGAAAAGAAAATATATGATGTGTGTATTATTTGTGTAAAGCAATGGTACTTCTTCTTTGATTGATGCAAAAAATATGATTTAAGCATCAATTATGTATGCAGCTATTGGCTCCATTAACAAGAACCAAGCAGACAAGCGACCTGCTCTCATGAAATTTGCATTCCAGTGAGGGAATTAATCATGTCAACCACTATGTCTGTTGATAGAGTGCTGGCCCTATGCTCAGAGGCACCCCATCATTGATTCCTTACTTTGATCAAGAAGGATAAAGAGAGGTTTAACGATTCTACCCAAACAGTTTTATTTCTTAAAAGCAGACAGAGACCAGGCAAGCTAACGTCTGTCTCTCTGAACAAAATGCTTGCAAGATGTATAAAATATTTGAGACAGGAGAGGAGTATCATGTTTATTCACTATTATTATTCTACCAGTGAAAAGTGGACAAGGTTGGAGTTGTGGAAATCAAGTACACAAGCTCAAATATTTAAGATGGAGTACATTACAAAGACTTCTGGGATTGATTGTCCTGACTTATTCTGGGATGCCATGTAGGCACATCTTCCTATGATGCTGGTGTGAGTCCTGCTGAGAGGACTGCATACTTGCTCTTCTCTTATGGAAGGTCATTCAGTGGTCACTGTAAGAGACTCGCTCAAGCTGGTGGTTCTGATAATATGAGTTTAGCATAAATTTGTCAGATAAAGATTCAATATCTTTTCCTGCAAGGAGCACTCTGGCTGCACCTTCTCCAAGACCTATCTGCTCGTTCTTTTGACAGTTCATGGGACATTCCGTACTCTTTTCCAACACCACAATTCAAAGGCATCAATTTTTCTTTCATATTTCTTATTCATTGTCCAACTTTCAGATTCAGTAATTGAAAATACCATGGCTTGGATCAGATGCACCTTAGTCTTTAAACTGACATTATTGCTCCTTAGCACTTTGGAGAAGTCCTTGACTTTCCCTTATTCACTAAGCCCACCAGATAGGTTAAGACCACCATTTCCACTCTGGACTATCCCACCTTCAAGTCCCCTGATTGTCTTTCAGCCAGTTCTAATTTTTCTTGCATCAGCTGTCTAACATTAATTTCTTTTTTATTGGCCAGCATTGCAGCCATCTTTATCTCATGAATTTGATTATTTCCCTAGTCCAGATACTTAGGACTCCCAATGAACCTCTTAACTTTATCTTGTAAGACTTCACTCAAGGATGAGAATATAAAATCTATTTTGCACAACCATATCTTCTCACACTCTCTTCTTTAGTCATGAAATTGCTTGGGGGAGGGGAATCATTGAAGGTATGGATATTGTCCAAGAGTTTAAAATCAAAAGCATTTGGCTTGTAGAAGGCTAAGGTTCGTGGCAGGACTTTAACTCCATTCCCATTTTTAAAATAAGTTCAAACACCATTTGAGGAGTTTTTTCCCCTTTGAACACTACCCACCATGTGGCTTTGCCGTCAGGGAAAACACAGTTGTAACAATATTTTGGACTTCTTTTTTTTTTTTTCAAAACTTTGGTTTTTATTTGACTAAACAGTTTGTCACACAATTATTCGTCGACATTTCGTGTATAACATTAATCAACATTGATTAAAGGGATTAATGAAGTAAACATCTAATCAATGCCTTACAGAGCATTGCCTACTCATTGTTTAACTTCATAACCACTGCTGTCATTAGTGCTAATCATCATCAAAGTAAAATGAAACCAATGACAACTTCGTTCTTTATAATATTGTTCACTGGTGGACTTCTTGTTGTTGCTGTACCACTAGACCATCAGAGCTCCCTGTTGTAACATTATTTTGGACTTGTTGTTGTTGTTATGTGCCCTCAAGTCGCTTGTGACTCATAGTGACTCAGTGTACAACACCTTTGAACCCTGTTCTAGCCTGAGCCAACTTTATCATCTCTGACACACCAACCGCCCCTTACCCCAGTTATTGAGTCAATCCATCTCATCGAGGGTCTTCCTCTCTTGTGCTATCCCTCCACCCTCCCAAATATGATGTTCATCTCCAAGGACTAGTCCTTCCTTCAACATGTCCAAAGTATGTCAGAGAAAGCTTCATAATCATTGCCTCTAAGGAGCAGCCTGGTTTCACCCACTCTAGGATGAATCTATTTGTTCTCCTAGTGGTCCCTGGCTATTCTTTGGAAAGGGAGCTCTGGTGGCCTAGTGGCAAGGAGCTGAGCTGCAATCCTGAAGGCAGGCAGTTCAAGGCTACCAGTTGCTCCATGGTAGAAGGATGGGCAATCTCTTCTCTTGTGATTAACTACCTCTGAAAACACGCTGGAAGGTCAGCTATGGTTGCTTCCGACTCTACGGTGCAAAACAACAACATTCTATGGAAAGGGACATAGTATTTGGAAAGGGGAGGGCTCAACAAAAGAAAGGACCCTCAATCGGATAGGTTCTCACAATAAGTGCAGCAATTGGCTCAAATATGTCAGAGTTGATGAGGATTTATATTTGTTGTCCATAGGGTCACTGTGCGTTATACTTGGCTCGATGGTACTTAAGAACAACAAAGACATGTTGCATTGGTAAAAATCTTCTACGGACAAATACTGCATAAGATTATTATTATAAAAATAGAAGGATAATTAGTAAAACATGTATGGGGACCTAAGGGGGGAAGTGGTGGGAGCAGAGGGGTGAAGATGGGTAGGGGCAAAACCACAGGGTTGCACAGTTTTGTGGGTGGAAGGAGGGGGTGAAGGAAATGGGAAGGGTCTCGAATAATGATGGGCAAGGTCTAATGGTGATTGATTTTATAAAACATAATGCATAAGAATGATTGTAGGAAACATTATATGAATGAAGAAAATAGTGTGAAACACAATGTGTATGAACTTTGTGAGCAAATCAATATAACATACATTTTTTTTTAAAAATGATCAAATTTGGAGTCTCTCTTGGAACAACACTTTAAATTTGGGATTGTTTTCAAAGTTCATGTGAACAGTAGAAATAGAGCTTATATCTGGGTTTACACCCTAATTAAAGTGTGAAGATATTGGCTGCCTGGAATATATCTTGATCTAAGAAAAGAGAATGAACGTTTTCCCCAAACATCTATACCTCTAGCTCTGTTGTTAGCTTGGTAAGCCCCAAGAAGGCATTTATTTTATTATTAGCACAAAGCTTTGAGATTTTCAGTATATTGCTTTTATTCTCTAGACTACCTCACGTCTCTCCTGGGCAAACATTTCCCCCCCTTTCTTCAAAAGTCTCTCAAGTGCTCATTTCGGCAGCACATTTACTAAAATTCGAACAATACAGAGAAGATTAGTATGGCCCCTGTGCAAGGATGACACACAAGTTCCTGAAGCTGTCCATATTTTTAAGCAAATTGGAAAGATCAGGTGTGAAAAACAATGCATATGAACTTTGTAAACAAACCAGTATAAAAACAACAACAATCATCACAACAAAAAGTCTCTCACACCTCCAACTAGTACCAGATCCTGTGCTAGACAATGACCATAGATTAAGGTAAAAAATAGTAAGGGCAAGAGGGGACAATGAAACATTGTATTTTCGCCTAGCCATAAAGCTATGAAGAAATTAAAACAAGCTTGCCAGGTGTTTGGTCTAAATAATGTCTTGAAAATCAGAGAATGATGGGAAAGGAAAGGTACAGTTTATCAGGGGATTAAAAAAAAAAACCTGCCGGAGAACATGGCAGGACCTGAAAGGAACCCAAGCATATTCTATGAGTAACAAATGCTCAGAGCAATTCTAGAATTTCTTCTTTTTAAGGAAAGGATTTTGTAAAAACAACAACAATAATAAAAAAAGGTGTGTTGCTGGCACATCTTCTGTTGGATGACTGCAACTCTCCTTCCTTTGTGAACTCACATAACTTCAAGAAGTCTTCAGGTGCAAGGGAGTCTGGGAGGTGGTGGTAAAACTATGGGATGTTGGTTTCATGCTAATGTAACGCTAGGCTCCCATTGGAATCTGGTTCCTTTCTTTGAATCACTATTTTAACTCCCCTAATCAGGTTACTTGCTGCGCTTTGTGTGAAATTCAGTTTGATCCAGACTTGTTTGTCTTCTGAAAAACAACTTAGTTCTAGGTTTCCAAGCTAATGCCCTTTATATGTTAAGACACTACCCACTGGGTAACAAGTCTTTGATGTTTCTCATTAATTTATCTAACCAATGCTTTTAAGCTAGGGAGGTAGTGGTTAAGGGGTTACACTAAGCAATTCAAAGGTAGGCAACAGGTTGTTTGAATAGAACAGCTGCTCTGACAGTGAAAGATGGGCAATGTTTCCCCTGGAGGGTCAGAAAAGAGTTGGTTGCTTCCAAGGCACATAAAAAGACACAGGTTTTATATAAGTCGCCTAACGTAAGTCGCTTAACGTACAAAAGTCAGTAAACCAGACTGTATGTAAGCAGGCTCCTTTGAGTTTCCTCCATAAGTCCCAATTCCCTAAGAGAGCAGCAGGTGCCACAGGGGTTGTGTTCAACGTTGTGTGATCAGAAGAGCAGAGCACAACCTTAGACACTTTTTCCCAGCAGATGTCAGGCTGCGTGAGTGGAAGCAGAGAGTCTCGTAACATCGCAGCTGTCCAGGACACACAAATGTATTGGAACAGGATGGTGACAGTGGGAATAGAGTGGATCCTCGGATTCAACAGCAGCAAGATCATTACGGGTGTTTCCCTTTAAGATCAGGAGCCGCGAGAGATCCGGCAAAAGGCCAACAGGAGAGTGAGCACCGCGTGAAACCCGACACCGGAAGGGCCTCCTCTGGATCTGCGCGCGCGCCGTGCGGAGGCGGGGCTTACGACAGCCCGCATGGCTGGCTGAGGCCCCGGATGAGGAAGTGCAGGAACCATAGAGACGAAGCGGCGGCGGCGGTGGCGGCCAGAGCGCCCCCCCGGCTCTCGGCTCCTTAGACTCTGATAAGAGTTGGCGGCGCGGGGCTGCGGGGCGGCGGATGCAGGGCTGGCGGGGCGAGCGCGCGGGCCGCGGAGCGGGCCTCAGGGTAAGAGGCTCGGGGGCGGGAAAGGCTTCGGGCGTAGCCACCCCACTTCGCCCTGAGGGGATCCGGCGGTGCAGGCTGAAGGAGAGCCTGGGCCCCTCGCCCGCTCCGGATACCTGGAGGCAGCCGCGGCGACGCTGCGGGCGGCGGAGAGCGAGCGACTCGGGGAGAGAGGCATGAGACCCAGGCGCCGCGTCGCGAGGGGGAAACGGCTTCTCTGAAGTCATGGCCCCGCCGGGGAAGAGAGACTCCTCGTCAAGCTCGGTACGACAAGGGGTCCCCCCAACTTCTCGGGAAGGACGACGCCCCGTGTCGTGGGTGGACGTTCTTGCCCGGGTCGTCAGCAGAGGTGGACTTCGTCCGCAGGGTGCGAGAGGGGGATTCTCAACTTGCTTTTTAAGTCGAGCATAAGGGATCGCTCCCAAACAGGACTGCACCGCCCAGCAGGTGAAGAGGGGAGAATTCTCAACTGGCCGGAAAGGGGTGATTTTCTTGCCTTTCCTCCTTGGTTTTTCCACCAGTACCCCGAGGTAGACAGACGAAGACCCTCAGTTTACAGTCTAGGATTAGCGCGCAGCCGCTGGCCCGTCTTCGGTCGAGTCCACGCAGGGAGCCTGGCTGCTCGCCTCCCCGCAACTGTCTTAAAACGTGTAATGAGAACGGCTTTTTGGAGTGAGATTTGCAGTCCTCTGCCCTCGCCACTTGCCCACTTTGGTGACCTTGACTCGTACTTGCTGCGTCGCCCTCAGCCTCAGTTAACCCATCTCGAATTCGAGTCCACGTTTCCTAGGATTGGAAGGAAGGCAGGCTAAGAGAAAATTGGTAGAAATAAATGCTTAGTAACTTGGGTAAGTTGTTGCAAATACTGGTGCTTTAAGGAAAAAAATGAGATTATCATTTTACACAGAGGAGTGGATTAAAAAATAGATAAATATGGAAAAAAATACGTATGCATCCTTCCCCCCCAACCCCCAACCCGTTCTTGGTTTTCATCCTTTCTCGAAAAAGGGGAAGACTCGACTGATTTAACTCCAGGTAATGAAATCTTTCTGCCAGGAAAGGGGAGACACTTGTGCTCCCCTTCTTTTCTGGGAGAAAGATGGCCCTTCTCTTCCTGTTAAGCTTTGCAGCCCTGGAAGCTCCCTGGAGGGGCGCAGTGAGTCAGACCCAGTTGGGCAGTGAGTTTTGAGTTCTTTGCTCCCCTTGAAATCCTAACCTACTTCACTCCCCAGATTTACTTAAGCAGCCTCACTTAGTAAAATAATCAGAAGAAAATACTTTGCTTTTGCAAGCAGCTCGGTACTCTTGAGATGAAGCCTTTGTCCACTAGCCCGAGTGGTCATTTCTTTGGCTGCACGAAGCTGCTGCCATCTAATCTGCATGTCCCCCCCCCCAAAAAAAAAAGAGATGCCAACTTCTTCCTTTCTCTTTCTCTCCAGAAAAACAAAATTTTCTCTTTCCCTCTCTATACCTTTGACAAGAGAACGTGTGCCTTCTGGATCTTGAGGAGATGGCTTCTTTTTTCCCCCTCTTGGAAAAAGAAAGAAAATTCTTTCTGTTGGTGGGAGTCAGGAGGATTGCCACTGTCTCCGACCCCATGTGGGGACAGAGAATCCCTTTTCTGCTTTCTAATGAAGGGAGGAAGAGGGGACACAGCGCTTCCTGCTCTGAAGATTGCCTGCATACTCCTTGTTGAAGAACTGGGCCCTGCTTAGTACATGGACTTCTCTCTCACACTTTCTGTTTAGAGATCTTGTTTAAAGGGCCTGCTTTTGCTGTCCCTCAACAAGAGGCCCCTTCACAGATCTCCCTCATAGAGGGCCTGGCTGCTTGTGTCTGAATCTCTGGAAAAGAAATCCCCTTCCAAGGTGCAAGAGCTGTTGTGGACTCTTCGGGTCCTGATCATTACTGTTGGGTGGCAGTCTTGACCTAGGACGGACAGTACCCAGTGTTGGTGACTGCTAAGTCTTTTCATTAAGAGCAGGCAGCTTTGCATTGGAAGTTAAAGGGAGAGAGACGTCTCGGGATTGGGGCACATGACTGTTCTTTCCTTGTTCTAACACTTCCCCCCAAACCCCCAGCTTTTTGTTTGTTGCTTTAAATTTTGTAAAAATTCACGACTCAAGTTCTGGAGAGTGAGCAGTTAACGTAAAACATGCCATTTTTTCAGGATTTTAAGACTATGAACATGTGTTCTATAATGAGATTGAGACCTGCTATATTTATCTTCCACTGACAGTTTTTTCTTTTTTAAATTGTTTAGAAAGAACACTGCTAAGCTTTCTGACATTTTTCTATCCTTTTGTATGTTAAAACTCCTTGCCATGAAGTGGGACCACCTCATAGTTGTCCCTCCTGTGGGTTTTCAGAAGCTTCAATCACCCTGGAGGAGATTGCCCATGGAGCAGCTGGTGAATTTGAACCACCTGTCTTTGGGTTGGCTGCATAACTCCTTATTCACTAGGTTGCCAGAATTCCCCTCCTTTTTTTTTTTTTTAAGGGTAACTAGTAACGAAAAAAAAAAATAGTAATGACAGATTTAGTAGAAAGTACAGCTCCAAAGAGACAGACCTTCCTCCTTGGAAGGAATTAAGGAGAAAAGGCCAGAGCTTTCTCTTTTTAATGTAAAGTTTTAAAATTATTTTAAATGGCCTTGAATACTTGAAATGGGGAATTAGAGCTCTGTCCACCCTCTTTAGTGTCTGCATATATTTTTTGCTGAGATAAAGACAAAAGGAAAGTTGTATTTTAAGAGTCAGGATTTTTATGAACTCTTTGAAACGTCTTTAAATGGGACCAGGAAAGTTAAATGATACTTTCAGGTACTAAATGGGACACTGGCCTTTATGCACTGAAAGACCAACCATTAGACTACTTTTTTGTGCTGCTTCTGCACTTGAAATATTGTAAGAGAATTGCTCTCAATACAAAAAGAATCTCTTCCTTTAGTGCGTGAATTTTAATGGGTGTTCCATAAGTATTAGTCCTTTTTTTTTTTTTTTAGGGATACTAAACTCATTCCCTAAACAATTTACTTCTTACCTATGTAAGAATGAAAAGACATTGACAACGGGCAAGGATCCATGTTAGTAAATCTTTGGTTGATTTTTATGCTTCTATCTCAACTGAGGTTAATTATCCTGTGACCTAACCTAATAGACTGGTTATAAATCATTAGTGAGGATTGAGCCATAAATACCCATTTACACTTTACAAGCATGTGCTACTCTCACTCTTTCCTTTTGCTTCTTTTATTTAACACTTTGATGTGAAAACTTGAAAGGTTGAAGCAGAGAGAGTTGACCTTTGGAGAGCTACTGGTGAAATAAAGGGATGCTTTTGAGTACTTGTCCTTTACTACTATGCATTTGTTGTTGGGGTTTTTTTTTTCTATAAGTAACACATATTGTTGTTCTGTACTCTATTCTGAACCAACTCATAACTGACCCTCCAGTGGGTTTTCAGAAACCGTTAATCACACAGGAGGAGACTGCCATTTATCTCCTATGAAACACCTTTTCTGTTTACAGTCTTTTTGATGTTTTTTATTTACAGTAAGTAATGCATACTCATTGTAAAAAAACACCCACCAAAACAAAACTCTACAAACAGATAAAGCGTTCATAGTCCCATCACCAGGGGTAACATTGTTAATATTTGATTTATATTTTTGAAATAATTTTTCCTCTGTCCATTTATATTTTTCTAAAACCAGAGTCTACAATTTCTGTTTTCATTTTGGTGGTTGTTTTGTGCTTGGTTGGTTTGTTTAAGAAAAAAAAGTTTAAGGGAGCTCTGGTGGCCTAGGGGCAAGAAGCTGCACTGCATTCCCGGAGGTGCGTGGTTCAAATCTCTACTGGAGAAGGAGGGGCAATCTCCTGTGCCAGTCAGATCCAATTTGATGGTACACGCATAAATTTTAAAAAAAAAAGTTTAACAAGCCATGTCAGTGACTAGTCAAAGAAAAGCATTATTTCTGCTGGGCTTAAGCTCACTGGGTTCCAGTCACAGTATCAAACCGCCTTGTTTGAAGATCTTTCTCTTTCAGGAACCCGTCTAAATTTCCTAACATGAAAGATCTTTTCCCAAGGATTTGCCTTTTATAAGGCTCTTTATTATTTGGTTAAAATTGAGCCATGGAGTGAGTTTTGTTGCAGATTTAAAGAGGCCATACATAATCTCTGGGTGCACTAGTCTATGCTAGTCCAGTAAGTCTGGCCATTTTATGGTTTTGAATTTAGTTCCACATTTAGATTTAGACTGGCTCTGTGTAGAACTCTGTGAAGGTTTAGATTTAGTTGAGGTTGCTGGACTTGGTGTTCGGTTCATAAAGCGTCAGCTTGCACTCTTAAATACCCCAGGAATACCCAGAGTGCCTGGCTTACTCTTTGTTGACCTTGAAGATGAGCTGGTGGAGTTACCTCTGTTCCGAATATAGAAGTGGTTAGCTTTGAACTAGCTATCTCTCCAACAAAGATCAGTTTTATGGACCTATGACAAGTGAACTTGATGGACCTCAGGCCCCATAACCTGTAACTTGTGTTTGGTTATGTTTTAGAAGTTTATATAATATTGTCCCATTTGACTGTCACGTGCATATATGACTTTAGAAAGATCATGTGCCAAATAGTGTATGATCATGTTCATGTCTGTTCTTGCCTGTCTGCCTGCATGTGCTTGCTTTCCGGAGAAAGATGGGCAGTCTCCTCTGTACGATTTAGAGCCTGTGAAAACCCACTGGAGGGTCAGCAGTGAGTGGACTCTGACTGGACAGAGTGAGTGAGTGGAATTAAGGTTTATTATTGCTGATGTTGCAATATGGTATATATCATAATGAGTACCTTTATAGACTGCTTGTATTTTTTTGTTTTCTTTTATGACATTATACTGATCATTCCTTGAGATACATATATGTGTGTGTATACACACACCCTGCCCTTGAAATATTTTACACCTTTCCCATCACCCATCTTTGTGTCTTTTACCTATTTTTTGAATTTTTCTTGCTTGACTTCCTCTTTTCCCATCCCTACTAACCTTATAAGAGTGTTTCTTTTTGAACGTAAACCTTTAAACCTTTATCTTTTTATAATAGTGGACTCATATACTATTTGCCCTTCCTTGAGTGACTGACTTATTTGACTCAGCATGATGTCCTCTAGAGCAATCCAAATTATACAGGATTTCTGAATCTTGATTATTCTTTAGTGCTGTGTGTACATACCGTGGTCTCTTTATTGGTTTATATGCAGATGGACAGTTGGGTTTTGTCTGTCTCTTTGCTGTTGTAAATACTGCTGCAGTGAACATGAGTGTGCCTCTGTCTGTTGGTGTGTAGCTCTTATTTCTTTGGGCTCCACACTTAGTGAAGTTCCTTGATCAGATGTTATTTCTCTTTGCAGTGTTTTAAGGAAGCACCATACTGCTTTTTCCACAGTGGTTGCACCCTTTTACAGCCAGCAATGTATGAGAGAGGTCCAGTCACTCTTCACCCTCACCAGCATTTGTGTTTTCCATCTTTTTTTTAAATTTTGCCATTGCTGGGTGAGGGAACTCTGGTGGCCTAGTGATAAGAAATTGCACTGCCAGTGCAAAGGTATCAGCACAAGGTTGAATTTGCCAGCAGCTCTGCAGGAGAAAGGCAGAGAATCTCTTGCACAATTTGCTGCCTCTGAAAACCCACTAGAATCAGCTTTGGGTCAATTCTGACTTGATGGTACACAACACCAACAACAGCATTACTAGAGTGAGGTGATAGTTGTCTTGTTTGGTTTGCATTTGTTGAAGTTTCTTAGTCTTTCATACTTTGGGCATGTAACTAGGCGAGGCTATTCCTTGAAAAGGGACATCATGCTTGGAAAGATGGAGGGTCATTGAAAGAGATGACATGGTGACATCAGCAATGAACTGTAGTGATGGTGAAGATGGCACATGTTAGAGTGGGTTCATAAGGTCTCTGTGAGTCATACTCCACTCAAAAGTTCCTAATAACAGCTACTAGTGACTCATAGTCCGCTCTCTGGCACCTAACAACAGTGGTGGATCATCTTGAGCATTTTTTAATGTGTTTGTCGGCCATCCGAATGTCTTCTTAGATGAAGTGTCTTTTTATGTCTTCTCCCTGTTTGTAATTATTATTGTTATGTACCATAAAGTTGAAGCTGACCCTTCAGTGAGTTTTCATAGGCAGTTAATCAATGACCCTTTTCCCACTGAGCAGCTGGTGGCCTTGAAGCTCATGCCTTCAGGCTTACAATGCAATTTCTTGCCACTAGGCCTCCAGAGCTCTCTATTTTGTAATTGGATAGTCTTTTTCTGGTTAAAGTTAAAAGTTTTTAAATATTGGATTAGTCCCTTGTCAGAGACAAAATTGCCAACTCTTCCCCCTTAAACTGTAGATTGTTAGATTTATTTCTACTCTGATATTTTTGACCATGCTGTTTTATCCAAAATAGCATTTTTAAAACTTTAATGTCTTATTAAAAGTTAATTGTTATTGCTATCTTGAATTACTGATAATCTGATAAATGACTAAGTTGGGAGATAGAATTTGTTGAGAAGAGTTTGGAAGCTGAGGATAATTTTAACTTGCTGTTCTTCCCTTGCATCTAACTATCACTTCATTTGTGAGAGTTCCAACTGAAACACTTAATTATTGTCTGTACTACCACTGCAGAGACAGCTCAGAAATTTGAGGGCCAAGAGGATGGAGTCATAGTCAGTTCCATAGTCAGTATGCCTAGTTACTTTTCAGAGTGAAAATTCTTAGGATTTTTTTTTTAATTCTTAGGATTTTTGTCTTTAGAAAATATGTATATCAAGAGGTGATAGATAGCCTTGTGAGGTTTCCTTTTTGTCAGTTGAAACTTATCTTTCAGTGACCAAAGCTTTAAAATTCCTTTTGGAGGCCAGTTTACAGAGTAGCAGACACAAGGAAAATAACAACACTGTTTCTCTGAGGGGTATCAGTATTGACTTTTCTTCATAAAGCTGTTTAGTACATATTTGTTTGCACTGTAAAAACACTACGGGCAATGTGCAGATGGCTGAGTCTGACCTCCACTAACTCCACAAGGGGTAAATGTCCCCCTCTGCAACATCACCAATACAAACCTGATTCCCATCAAGCCAGACATTTCCTGCACCCACTTCTTTCAATTCTATTACCAACAGTCTCTCCCAAGGTGCTCTCACTATTCCGGAGTCCCCTAATCCATTGCAGTGAGCACACAGAATTTACCGACTGTATTCATGATTATAGGCTTTATTAGGAATTCTGTAGTCAGGACAGCTTTTCAGATGTTCTTGTGGGTTCTTTGCTACAACCTCATGACTCAATAAGTCAAATTGTACAGCTTCTACAAATCAGTGTCTTAGAGTGGAAACCTACTCATAACTGACTCTCCAGGGAGTTTGGAGGCTGTAAATCCTACGGGAGGAAACTGCCCGCCTTTCTCTCCTGGAGCAGTTGATAGATTGGAACCACCAGAGAAGTGCTGCCTTAAGGTTAGTTGCACAAATCCTGATGGACTACACTTAAGAAGCTTTTTCAGACCTGCCAATTATGATGTCTCCTCCCCATCCTCCAGTAAGCTTGGACCTTAAACTTGGGCAAAGGCCCTCGGCTCTGGTTCCCTGGGGTGTCAGCCCTAATTCAACTCTGTCGCCTGTCAGTCTCTGGATTTCCATTGCTGCTCTTGTCTAGGTCCTGGTCTGACTTTTGCAAGAATCTGTGGTCCAAATGGACATATGTTAGGTTCTTCAAGTCTTCCTTACTTATAACGAGATTCTCATTTTCTGCCTCTTAACCTGCCCAGGATTTTGCTTGACAGGATGGCAAGATTGAACAGTCCCCTCATTGATAGTCTATATACCTTGTTTGCATATTCCTGTCCAAAAAAGACTGTTCACCTAAGTAACAGCACAGCCCCATTCAGTCATCTTGCTAAAGTCAACACAAATGGCTAAAGAAATAATTTTGACTGCTTCACAGTGCATGGGCCAGTGCTGAGCAGCATCTAGAACAAAGTCTTGAATGAGGACAGTGGGAGTAGCATGGAGTGGGCCTTACTAGAGATACGACAGGAATTGAAGTGACCAGTGCTAATATGCATGTCAAGTGGAAGGTCAAATATCTGGGGTTCAAGTGAGAGCTTTAGGATAATGATGGTACCATTACTGGAGAGGTAAAAGGATGAAGAATAAACATAGAGATTTACTGGGGAAATATTACTTACCCTTGGTTCATTCTCATAACTTTATTTTGCACGTAGTAGTTTTGTTATTAGGGGCCATTGAATATGCTCTGACTCATAGCAACCCTTTGTACAACAGATTGAAATCTTGATTGATCCTGCACCGTCCTCACTATCTCTGCTGTGTTTAACCCGTTGTTGCACTCACTGTGCCAGTCCACCTTGTTGAGGAGCTTCCTCCTCACTTAGGCTGACTCTTCACTTTTCCAGACATGCTGTCCTTTTTTCAAGGAGTCACCCCTCCTTGTAACATGCCCAAAATATATAAGACAGAGTCTCCCTGTCCTTGCCTCCAAGAAGTACCCTGGCTGTACTTCTAAGACACATTTGGTTGTTATTTTGGCAGTGTATGGTATATTTGATGCTCAGTGTTAACACAGATATATCAGTTCTTTGACCTTCCTTATCATTGTCCATTGTGTGGACAGTGGTGTTCAGTGGAATAACTGGGTTTTATTTTAGATGTTAAGTTTTTTGGGTACCATCTTTATATGTGAAATGTAGGTCAGAGGAAGATTTTTTAGGAAAAAGATTAGGAACTTTTTGGTTTTGACAGTTGTATTAAGATGATATATAATAAAGACTTTTTTAAGCTATTGAGGCTAAATTAAACCCTAAAACTAATACTCTAAGAGAATCTTTACATCTTGAACTTAAATATCTCCATGTTGTTTTATCCATCATACAGCCAGAACTGACCCATAGCTGACTCTCTGGTGGGTTTTCAGAAGGTTTTAATTGCACAGGAGGAGATGCCCATCTTTCTCCTGCAAGGCAGCTGGGGGCCTTGAACCATGTGCCTTTGGGATTGCAGTGTAGCTTCTTACCACTAGCCGCCAGCGCTCTCTAAATATCTCCATATACATCCTTAAAACAATTTGTAAAAGGACTAACAAAGGGGGAGCTCTGGTGGCCTAGTGGCAAGAAGCTGCACTGCAATCCCAGAGGAACACGGTTCGAATCCACCAGATGCTCTGCCGGAGAAGGAGGCGCAATATCCTCCTGTACCAGTCAGATCTGATTTGACGGTACACGCACACAAAATAAAAATTAAAAAAACAAAAAAACAAAACAAAAAAAAAAAGGACTAACAAAAGACCTACAACCCAATACTGCTGTAGAGTTGGATCCCACTTAGAGTGTAGAAGTGGCCTAGAGGATTTCAGAGGCTGTACATCTTTATAGGAGCAGACTGCCTCTTCTTTCTCACCAAGGAAACACTAGTGAGTTAGAACTTCTGACTGTTTGGTACACAGCCCACATTTACCCCAGGGCATTAGGGCAAGTACACATTCACTTATACATCTGCCTTGGATCTAGTTGATAGACAACAGCAGCTCCTGAGGTCAGATGAGCTATTGGCAAAAGAATGAAACCCTGCTGAATCCTGCATCGTTCTCACATATCAGTTGTGCTTAAGCCCATCCTTACAGTCACTGTGTTAGTCCATCTCATTGGGTACCTCCCTCTACTTCACTGATTTGCTACTTTTCCAGGCATAATAACCCTGTCTTAGCACTGACCTATCTTGATAACGTGCCCAGAGAGTACTTGAGACAAAGTCTCAGCATCTTTGCTTCATGAAAGCAGCATTCTGATTGCACTTTTTCTAAGGCACATTTTTTTAGCAGTCTGTGATTTATTCAGTATTCTTCACCAGCTCCACAATTTAAAGGCATGCATTTTTTCTTCATTCTTTTTCTTATTTGTTGTCCCAGCTTTCATATGCATATGAAGCAATTGAAAATACCACAGCTTGGGTTATGTGCATGTTAGTCTATGTTAAACTGACATCTCTGCTCTTTGGGATTTAAAAGACTCTTTGCAGCAGGTTTACCAATGCAGCAGCATTCAAGGCAGAAAAAACTGAAGATTCAAGCCTCAGGTTGCAGGCTAAAGACTATGCAAAACTATGGACAAAACATTGAATGATACATTGAAGGTATCCATAAAAGATACAAGGAATACACAGACTCATTGCACTAAAGAGAATTGGCTGATGCTCAGGAGGTTGGTATGATCAAGAACCAGTGCTACTGCTGAAGGAAGAACAAGGTGCACTTGAAGGCATTGGCAGAAAAGAAAAAAAAGAATTGACAGGACACCAACTCAGATGTTTGAACAAACAGATGTGGCCCAGGATGTGCTAACTTGTATGTGCCTAGAAATTTGGAATACAACTATCTGACCAACATCCAACAAGGTGATCCAGTACCATGCTGAAATTATTCTTTATCACATTAATATCACAAACTAGAGCAGTATATTGACAGAGCTGTCAGATTCAAAGGAGCATGTGGAAGGAGGATTTAATTTAATATGGATCTTGATCTTGATTTAAAGTAGAGAAAACCAGGAAGATGTTTTTCTGTGTTATATTGACTATGCATAGATACTTGATTATATGAGAAATTAAGGATAATATTACAAAGAAAAGGAATTAAAGAAAACTTAATTGTGCTTATGTAAAATGTATATAGAGAAGCAGCAGCAGTAGTTTGAATAGGGGCTATTCCTTAGAGAAGGACTTGATGCTGGGAAGAGTTGAGGGTTGGTGAAGGAGAAGAAGACTCTCAACCAGGTGGATTGACATGGTCACTGCTGCAATGGACTCCAGTGTGTCAGGAAGTGTGAGGATGGAACAGAATAGAACTGGGTTTTCAGATCTTTTGTTCATAGGGTCACTATGAGTCGTACTCAACTCAGTGGCACCTAACAACAACAAAGTTTGAATGGAATAAGAAGATACTGCATGTTTTAAAATCAGGAAAGTTGTGTGTCAGGATCGTAGTCTTTAAATAATCTGAACAGGTAGATTATGAACAGTGCAGCTTTAGGATTGTAGAAAGACTCATTGTTTTTGTTAGGTGGGGTGTTGCTGCTGCCTGCCAGCAAATGGACAGCAACAGTAGAGAAATCCAACTGATTTTTGTGTGTTGATCTTATACCCTGCTACTTTGCTGAATTGGCCCATGTTTTCCTCTGTGAATCTTTCAGGTTTTCTAAGTACACTATCATATCATCTGTATATAGAGATAGGTTTACCTCCTCTTTGCCAATTTGTATACTTCTTATTTTACGTAGAATTGGTGACAGCTCTTCTCTGACTGTTTGATAGAGTTCACTAGTAAACCACCTGGTCCAGGTATTTTGTGTGGGTTTATTTTTTTCTTTCCTTTTTTTTTTACTTGTTGTTGTTATGTTGTTTTGTGCCGTCAAGTCGTTTCCGACTCATAGCGACCCTATGCACAACAGCTCTAAACCCTGCTCTATCCTGCGCCAACCGCTGCCTGGGTGGTAAAGTCCCAAAGCCCTTGGCAGGCTCCTGGGAGGGCAGGCATCTGGGTCACCACAGAGACCTGGCTTCTCCACCAAGGATGCTTAGATGTTGCCCTGGATGTGCTCACCAAGTTGTACCAAGAAATCTGGAGAACAACCACTTGGCCAACTGACTGGAAGAGATCTATATTTGTTCCCATTCCAAAGAAAGGTGACCCAACTGAGT
>NW_006399901.1:2943053-2948235 GCF_000299155.1 Elephantulus edwardii | reverse complement strand
AGGGGAAGACCCTCTATGAGATGGATTGATTCGGTGACTGGGGTAATCGGGATGGGTGTGTCAGAGGCGGTGCGGTTGTCGCAGGATAGAGCAGGGGGTAGAGCTGTTGTGCATAGGGTCGCTATGAGTCGGAAACGACTCGACGGCACATAACAACAACAGCTGTTGTCAAGTATGTCTTGTAGCAACCCTATGAACAACACATCTGAACTCTGAACTATCCTGTGCCATCCTCAAACTTTTTGACACTTTAGAGCCCATTGGCAGTCACCATGTCAATCCACCGGGTCGAGGGTCTTCCTCTCATTTGCCAACCCTCTACATTTTCAAGCATCATATTCCTTTCCAAGGAATAGCCCTTCCTAGCAGCCTACCTGAAGTAAGTGAGGCGAAGCTTCATCTTTGCCTCCAAAGAGTACTCTGGCTACACCCTCTCCAAGACATATTTGTTTGTTCTTTTGGCTGTCCATGGGATGTTCAGCACTCTGCTACAACACCAAAGGCATCACATCATCTTCTGTTATCCTTATTTATTGTCCAGCTCTCAGATGCCTAGCAAGTGATCAGAAAGACCATGGCCTGAATCAGACACATTTTAGTCCTCAAACTGATGTCATTACTCTTCAATAATTTGACAAAGTCCCTAACTTCAGACTTTGCCAGTGCAGTACATCTCCTGATTTCTTGACTGCTAATACCAAAGGTGTTAATTGTGGATCCAAATAAAATGAAGTCGTTGACAGTTTCAGTCTTTCCCCCATCTATCATAATGTTGCCTCTTGGTCCAATGGTAAGAATCCTTGTTTTCTTGACTTTGAGATGCAGTCCATGTTGAAGACTGTATTCTTTGATTTTTCTGCAACAAGTGGTTCAAATCCTCCTCACTTTGAGCAGTCAAGGTTGTGTCATCTGCATGATGCAGGCTATTGATGAGTCTCTCTGATCCTGATGCCACATTCCTCTTCATAGAGTCCAGCTTCTTGAATAATTTGTTCAACATACAGATTGAATAGGTATGGAGAGAGACTACAACCCTGACACACTCCCTTCCTAGTTTTAAACCATGTAATGTTCCCCTGCTCTGTTTACACAACAGCCTCCGGGTCTAGGTATCAGTTTCACATGAGCACAAATAAGTGCTCTGGAATTCTCATTCTTTTCAGTGTTAGCCATAATTTGTCATGATTCACACAGTCAAATGCCTTTGTTTAGTCAATAAAACATAAATAGACATTCTTCAGGTATTCCTTACTTTGAGCCAGGATCCATCTGACATCAGCAGTGATATCCCTAATATTTTGGCCTCTTCTAAATCCTCCATGAACTTCTGGTTGTTCCCTATCTATTGTGATATTAATGCTATTGTTTTATAGTTTTCACTTTCTTTTGGATCATCTCTCTTGGGAATGGGAACAAATAGGAAGCTATTCTAATCCATTGGCAGACAGCTGTCCTCCACATTTTTTGGCATAGACTAGGTGAGTGCATCCAGGGCTGCACCTGTTAATTGAAACAAGCCCGTTTGTATCTTGTCAATTTCCAGGGCCTTTTTTTTTCTTTTTAATTTATTTGTTCTTTTTATTTATTTATTTATTTTTTAAATTATTTTGTGTGTGTACTATTAAATCGGATCTGACTGGTACTGGAGGAGATTGCCCCTCCTTCTCCGGCAGAGCTTCTGGTGGATTTGAACTGCATATCTCTGGGATTGCAGTGCAGCTTCTTGCCACTAGGCCACCAGAGCTCCCCAGCCTTCTTTTTTGCCAAAGCCTTGAGTGTAGCTTCCACTTCCTCCTTCATTACCATTGGCTCCCGGTCATATGATACTTCTGAAATTTTCCACTATCAGTTCTTTTGGGTATGGTGATTCTGTGTATGCCCTCTCATCTTCTTTTGATGCTTTCTGGGTCATTCAAAATATTGCCCATAACATCTTTTAGATTTTGCAACTTGAGACTCATTTGTTTTTCAGGTCTTTCAGCTTGGGAAAGGCAGAATGAGTTCTTCCCTTTTTATTCTCTAATTCTAGCTCTCTGCACATTCCATTAAAATACTTTGTCTTTGAGCTGCCCTTTGAAATAATCTGTTCAGCTCTTTTACTTTAGTATGTTTCCCCTTTGTTTTGGCTTCTCAATACTCTAGTGTAATTTTTAGTCTCTCCTGACATCCATTTTGGTTTTTTCTTTGTCCTGTGTCTTTGCTTTCTTCATGGATGATAGCCTTGATATTATCCCATAACTCCTCAGGTCTTCGATCATTGGTGTTCAATACTTAAAACCTTCCTTTCTTTATTGTGATTTTAATGAAAATTGCAGTACTGTTGGATTTTCATTCATTCATTGTTGCACATTTTCATCCCTACCACCCTGTTGATTTTTTTTTAATTAATTAGTTTATTTTTCATTTCAGTGAACATCTACAGATATTTTTGAATTCCATTCATTCATTATTGCACTTTTCTCCCCGCCCACCCCACCCATTGACTTTTTACAAAATATTCATTCACTGTTGCATAATATCCCCCCTCCTCTCTTGAGTTAGTTTTTGTATAATGTTCTTTCCAGACACAGTTGGTGATTACTTTTTCTATTTCTTTGAAGAGTTATGATAAGAATTGTTCTATATTTGTAGATGGTTTTTGGTACTTTTTTAATTTTCACAATGTTAAATCCATCTACCTATGGACAATGACCAGGGAGGATAGAAGGAAAATTGATGCTTTGGAGCTTCGGTGTTGGAGAAGAGTGCTGAGGATGCCATGGACTGCTAAGAAAACAAACAGATTCCTTGGAGGCAAGAATTCTGAGGCTTCATCTGACATACTTTGGTCATGTTGTAAGGAGAAACCAGTCCTTGGAGAAGGACATCATGCTTGGGAGGGTGGAGGGCAGGCGCAGGAGGGGAAGGCCCTCTGGGAGGTGGATTGACTCGGTGACTGGGGCAATCGGGATGAGTGTGTCGGAGACAGTGAGATTGGCACAGGACAGAGTTTAGAGCTGTTGTACATAGGGTCGCTATGAGTCACAAGTGACTCGCCGGCACATAACAACCACCACCACCTATGGACAGCTAGCTCATCTTTGACAAAGAGATGAAAGCTGTATTAAATGGAGGAAAAAAAGTTTTTTTAACAAATCGGGTGGTGAAACAAGATCTCTATTTGCAGAAAATTCAAACAGTCCATACTTTAAATGTTTGTTGCTATTGTGTACTGTCGAGTCCAAACCGACCTATAGCTGACCCTCCAGAGGGTTTTCAGAGGCAGTTAATTGCTCGGGGTGGTGGTGGGGAGGAGGGAGGTTGCCCATTTTTCTCCCATGGAGCAGCTGGTGGTCTTGAACCTTGTGCCTTCAGAATTGCAGTGCAGCTTCTTGCCACTAGGCCACCAGAGCTTCCTAAACATTTAGGTAGATGGATTTATTTCTGGGTTCTTAATTGTTTTCCCTTGGTCTTTGTATCTGTTACGGTACCAGCACCAAACTATTTGATTTCTGTGGCTGTGTAGGAAGGCTGCTTGCTTTTTCTTCACAGGACATTTGCCTTATCTAGGCTTTTCTTCCTTTCAATAGAATTACTTTTTCTATTCCTTTGAAGAGTAATGACAGGATTCAATAGGAATTGCTCTATATTTGTAGATTGCTTCTGGTAGTGTTATAATTTTTGTTAAATCTTGTAATTCATCCATGCTCATTGCTGTTGAGTTGGAGCTGACTCATAGTGACCTCCTCCAGTGGGTTTTCAGAGCCTGTAAATTGCATGGGAAGAGATTGCCCATTTTTCCCTTGGAGCTGAAGGTGGATTCAGACCAACTTGTCTTTAGGTTAGCCATGCAACTTCCTATAGACTCAGCCACCAGAGTGCCCTTCATACTCATTAGCGTGCTGTGTTCTTCCATTTACGGAGATCATTTTGGAATTTGTATTAGTGTCTTATAGTTGTCTTTTGTATTTCTACTTAGTTACTCCTGAATATTTTATCTTTTGTGTGACTATCATAAATAATATTTTCCTTATTTCCTTCTCAGAGTTTTCTTTGTTACTGTAAGGAAACCTGACTGGGTTTTGTATGTTGTTTTTAGATCCTGTCACTTGGCCGATTGGTTCAGCTGTTGTTGTGTTGTGTATCGTTGAGTTGGAACCAGCCCATGGCTCCAGCAGGTTTTCAGAGGCAGTTAATCACACAGGAGGAGATTGCCTGCCCATCCTTCTCCCAAAGAGCATCTGGTGGATTCGAACCACATGCCTTTAGGATTGCAGTGCACTTTCTTACCACTAGGCCACCAGAGCTCCCTGATTGGTTCAGTTAGATCTAGTCATTTTCTTGAGTCTTTGGGACTTTTTAATATAGTATCATCATCTGTGGATATTTCTACTACTTTCTCCTTTTCCAACTTTGATGTCTTTTTTATAATTTTCTCATCTTACTGTTTTGTCTAGTACTTCTAGTCTGTTACTGAATAGAAGTGATGATAAAGGGCATCCTTGTCTGGTTCCTGTCTGCAGGAGAACGTAGTCTCTGCAATCTCTCTCTGTTGAGAGTAATAGAAGAGAGAATTTCTCTTCTACTTTATTTTTTTTTAACTTGTGTCCATTGAATTGGATCTGACTGGCACAGGAGGAGATTGTCCCTCCTACACAAGAGCATCTGGTGGATTTGACTCCTGTGCCTTTGGGATTGCAGTGCAGCTTCTTGCCACTAGGCCACCAGAGCTCCCTTAGAAAATATTATTATTATAACATCAGGTAAAGGTGTTCTATTTTATCAAATGTCTTTTCTTTATTGATATAATCATGTGGTTCTTTCCCTTGTTTTATTTATGTGATGCGTTACACTGATTCTTTGTCTTATATTGGACCATTCTTGCATATCTGATATAAATCCCACTTGATCATTATGAATGATTTATTTATGTATTTTTTACCATTGGGCCAATGGCAGCATAATGATAGATGGAGAAGAGGTTGAGATTGTTAAAATTTCAGCTTGCTTGGTTTCACAGTCAACACTCTTTACTAGCAGTCATGAAATCAAAAGACAAATTGCCTTAGGGAAATTTATTTTCAGAGACCTCTCCAGAGTGCTGAAGAGCAAGGATATCAGTCTAGAGACTTAGGTTTGACCATTCCAGGCCATGGTCTTTGACAGAAGAATTGATACCTTTGAGTTGTGGTGCTAGAGAAGA
>NW_006399901.1:2884522-2941188 GCF_000299155.1 Elephantulus edwardii | reverse complement strand
TGCTTGAGTCTTTTGCAGATATTTTTCCAATTTTGCCAACACCATTTGTTAAAAAGGCTGTCGTTCCCCCACTTCACTGATTTCATCTCCTTGTCAAAGAGATTTTGAGACTCTTATCTCACATATTTTGGTAGCCAGGAGGGGCCAGTCTTTGGAGAGAGATACACTTGGAAGGGTCAAGGGACAGCACAGGAGAGGAAGACCCCGAATGAGATGGATTGATACAGTAACTGGGGTAATGAGGGTAGGTGTGTGAGAAATAGTGAGATTGGCTCAGGATAGAGTAGGGTTCAGAGCTGTTGTGCATAGTGTTGTTATCAGTCTCTCGTGACGTGATGGCACATAACAACATAGTCTGTTAGCTAGCATTTTGTTCAGGCTTTCTACATCTATGTTCATGAGGGATACTGGGCTAGAATTTTCTTTTTTGACTGGTGTCTTTTATCCTTGCTTGCTTCGTAGAATGAATTCAAGAGTATCCTATCATTTTCTGTATTTGAAATAGCTTGGGTAGAAATCATGTCAGCTCTTCTCTGAATGTTTAGTAGAATTTGCTGTTGAAGACATGTGGGCCAGTAGTGTGGGTTTTTGACTTTTGGTTTTTTGTGTTGTATGTGTTTTTATAACCTCAATTCATAATTAGCTTTTAGAACATTTATGTTACTCTTGTAGCAACTACTCTGTATTCCAGACACAAACTCATACTGATTTACTTTTTATCTCAGAACTGTTGATTTTTGACTTGGAGCAACTCACTGTGACAGTAGACTTGCCTATAGGGTTTTCCACCTTACAGTATTATCAGCAGGTGTCTGCTCTTCTGAAGGAGAGGTAGGCCTGAATAAGTGGCCTTTTGAGTATCAGCTGATGGCTTAACCATTGAGCCATCAGGGTTCAGTGCTTATTCTAGACATTCTCTAGAAATGAAATTGTGTAACGTGGCCATTTGTGACAGTCTTGTTTCTCTTAGTATAATGTACCATTGTCTGAATAGAGTGCATTTTGTTTATCCATTCATCAGCTGATGGACATTTGGTTTGTTTCTATTCTGGCTACTGTGAATAATGCTGTTGTCAGCATTTGTGTATAGGTTTCTGTATGTGTTTCTTTTACATAAGCCTGGAGTGATGAAATTGCTAGGTTGTGTGTTAATTGCATAAAGGGGTAGTTTTGTTTCATCCTCATAGGAAGGAGGCTGCAGGAATAGGTGAAGTCATCAACAAAGTGAAATCTGAAGGAGGGAAGGTTATCGTGAATGAAATTTTGGAGAGGGTTGCTCTGCATGAAATTTTGGGGACCACCTACACCTTACAGTGGACTTGGGAAGAACTGGGCAGGGCCAGAGAGATGCAAGAAGTTGATCTTCTTTTAAAAAAAAAAGTAATTCCACTTTATCTCTGCTTAACATCCCCACCCCCACATTCATACACCAAAAAATGGTCTTAAAGCTGAATCCAGGAGTATTCCATCATTTTCTGTATTCTAAATAAATTAGGTAGAATTCATGTCATCTTTTCTGACAGTTCTTTTTAAAGCTGAATTGTCTCTGGAAGTGTGATAAGACTAAGTATGGATGGTATTTCTAAAAAGGATACATTTCCTTGTCTTTGTATATCTCTAGCACTGTCCTCTTATACAAAAGTTTCTCTCTCTTTGCTGCCTTTTGGGGTTCCGTTTATCAGCTCTCCTGACCTTCTTAAATTTTATAGAGCAGCATTCTGTCATTTCTACCATTTGTATTATAGTGCAGCTTGACATCCTTTTACCCTTTTAGGGAGGATTTCGTAAAAGCATGAAGGGCACTCAGGATGTGAACATGATGTAATGTCCATCAGAGATTGAGAAATCAGGAGAGCAGCAAAATCGTCCAAAATGAAATTTCTTCCATTTCTTCAGGCTTGTGTGGGTCTCCTTATGCTTTTATCCAAGTTGCATGGGGGACCTTTATGTTTAAGGAGGAAAAAGTACAAAACCCCGGAATACTCAAGGAGTAATGACTTAGGAGAAGAGCTATGCTTCTTTCTTTTTTCTTTTTTTTTTAAACAATGACAGTGTGCTTCCCCAGATAATTAGGGGAATAATGAAAATAGAGACAGAAGGAACAGAGTTGTAAAGATTTATGCAGTGTGTGAGAAATTCCCTTCTGTTTTCTTCAAAATGTCAATGTGGACATTTGTGAAAAGGTGAAGCATCTCAACAGTTGAAGCAATTTGGGACCATCAATGGATTTAACTTGCATGTATTGCATTTATTTGGGGGAGGATGTGAACATTAGAAAGTGGTAGGATTAGAAATAGAAATTGGCTGGCTTTAGTAAATGTTTCTTTCTGTGTGCATTTGGACTGGTTAAAACTCACTGCCATTAAGTCAGTTCTAACTCATGGTGACCTGTTGGGTTTCTGAGTCTGTAAATCTATATGGGAAGACACTGCCCATCTTTCTGCTCCAGAGCAGTTGATGGGTTAGAACCACTGACCTTTTGCTTAGTAGTCCAACATGTAAAATACTCTACCACCACAGCTTCTTGAAATGAATACCTTCAATTAGTCCTTGTTTTGAAGTCCTGAGTACTTTCCATCCTCTTTATCCAAATTGGTAGGGGTAGGGCAAGCATCAAGGATGAAGGCAAACAGCAGTGTCACTTTGACTAGCCAGTTTCTGTCTCTGACAAAGTGGATTTTGTTCAGAAAACGGCATTAAGGCCTGCAGACTCAGCTTATGGATGTACCATTTTCTAGCTGTGTGTATGTTGACCACTCACTCAATTAACTTTATTAGCTACTTGTTGTTGTGTACCAAGAAGTGGGAACTGACTCAAAACCCTTCAGTGGGTTTTTCGAGGCAGTAAATTGCATGGGAGGAGGTTGCCCGTCTTTCTCTGTCAGAACCTCCATTGAATTCAGACCTCATTCCTTTGGGTTGGCAGTGCAGTGTCTTAACACTGAGGTTATGAGCTCCCTCATAATTTAGATAGAAATAACTCAGTGAATAAACCATATTCCAACCACCCTGTGGAAGAAATGAAACATGGTAGAAGCTTTTTTATACCCTCTCCTTTGTGTCTCACCTGTCTTTGTAATATTTTAGGCAGGTCACTTTTAACTTCCTCAGGTGCGATGTTAACTTCTATAATGGGGAGCGTGATAACGGCTCTACTTAAATCACAGAGTTGTTGTGAGCACATGGAAAATCTCAAGGTGTTGGGTTAAGGAATGTTTTTTCCCTGTAAAAGTAGGTAGAAGTAGAGCTGTTCTACTAAAGAGCTGGTATCTTGTTCTAGATTGGGCAGCTATAGTGCAGGTATTTTATAAGCAGTAAAAGAATGTAGGTTTGTTTTCTCCATATCCTCCTTTCAGAGTTCCTGAAGAAAAGCTGTTGTGTTGCGTTCTTCACAGGGAATATTCATTCATTCACCGGGTATTTTCCAAGTGCCTAATGTATGTCAGGTACATGCCTACAATGTCTGCACTAGACATTGGTGATTACAGTAGTGAACGAAGCAGGTAAACTTATGCCCTAAAAGCAAATAGAAAATCACTTTTGTTTTGTCATGTATATGCTTTCATATTTTTGTTGTTGCTGTGTACCATTGAATTGGAACCAACCCATAGTTGATCTCCCAGCAGGTTCTCAGAGGCAGTAAATTGCACAGGAAAAGATTGTCTTTCTCCCATGGAGCAGCAGCCAGTGGATTCGAACTGTGTTCCTTTGCTTTGGTAGCACAGTTTCTTATCACTTAAGCCACCAGAGCTCACGTTTCACATTTAGACCTATCTTGTTTCTATCTAGGTTTACTGACCCTTTTGATTTAAATAGAGAATTAATTATAAGGCAGAAATTCACTTGAGATAAGTTTAAAATGATAAAAGTTCAAGGTGTTTTTTTCCCTAGAACCCAGTTTGTCAAGGAGACATTTTTACATAAAGTGGTAACATTTGATGTATATAGCTTTTCTTATTTTAGTTAGTTAGAGCTTAGGGAGCTTTCTTCTCTCCTGTCAAGCTTTTAAACTTTTATCCCTTCCTTTGATTTGTGTCAGGGTGAACCGTTTGATGTAAAAGACTTGGCTCCATAATCTGCATCTGCCCTAATGCTGTCATCCGGAGTAGAGACTCAGCCAGTTCCACTTGGTTCCTCCATGTCTGCTGTGGTACAGGAATTATACTCTGAACTCCCAGGGAGTGTCTCCAAAGAGCTTCACGGTGACTGTGAGCCAAGTGGGATTCCAGATGTAAAACCCGGAACCTCCAGGGCCCTTAACAGTCAGAATAGGACATTGCCCTTGGAACAGCAGAGGACTCATGTGGAAAGGTGTGGCGAAGAAAAAGCGGAGACCTTGGATGATGGGGGTGAGCTTGGGTGGTGCGGGCTGGTGGACTCCACAGCAGGAGGCTCTGTGACTTCTGGGATTTTGGATAGGGAAGCAGAAACCAAGGGCATGGAGCTAAAGGTCTTCAGAGATCAAGGGAACCCGGAAGAAGTTGTAAGACACCCCAGTGAGGGAACAAAGGAAGACCCCAGTCAACATTCCACAGTTGCTGAAGAAAAGATCAGCCCAAGTCAGGTAAGAAATAAGATCTTGATTTAATTGAATGGATATGAATGACAGCTTTCCAAAGTAACCCTTCACTTTATAAAATGACAGTTAGTTCATGACTTAATCTTGGAATATTTAAAAAATAGTGATTTGGGTGCTAACTTTCTCTTAATATTATTATTAAACATTTGTGTCATACTAGAAGAGGAAAAAAATCACTTCTCAGAAGCAGCAGCAGTATTTGAGATGTGCTGCTTTCTTGGGATAGGCCTGTGAATGCTAAGAAATGATGGGTACTTATCTTTTCAGTTTGGGAGTATTATAGTTAGGGTGGAGTGAGATGTCAGCCAGAATCTCTTGAGAGGAGAATGATTTCCTAAACTGGATTCCCCAGAGGAATCACTGCATGTTAGGAATTGGTCCTTAGCTTTGCTGATCCAGAAACTTGACTTCTTATTTAATAGTTTAGGATTGATAGTCTTCAAAGGACTGACCTGCACTAACCCCCCTCATGAGAAACTAAAGTAGAAATCAGAAGGTCTGTTGCATTAATAGATAATGAAAAATGGAATAGGGATTTGGAAGAAATGATTATGCTAACTAGTGTGCCAGCCTGTGTTCTTCCTGTAGACAGATGTACATGGTGGGGATGAGGGACTGATTTGTCTTGGTGAACTTGAGATTTGAGTAAAAGGACTTAGTTAAATGAGTTGAAGGGTTAGTGAGTTTGGATCCTATTGGACCCACATTCCTAAAAGAATGTGTGTATCTAGTTGATAAGAAAACATACTCTCTGCTAAGTAATACCCTAGACCACGGATCAGGAGGTGTTTTCTTTTTCTCTTCTGGTGAATATATGCAAAGCAGATAATAAATCCATTCAACAGTTTTTCCATACAAGTCAGTGGCATCTATTACTTTCTCCCTGTTGCGTTCTGGTACCCTGCACAGATTATTAGATTGACTGGATTTACTGCTCTGTAAACTACTTCTGTTTGCTTTAGAATTAACTGTTCTTAATTTGATCTCATATAATCCTTTTAAAGAATGCATTGCTCACAGACAAGCATTCCTGAGTCATTCAGTTAAACTGTTGTTTACTTTGATTGGCAAACATTTTTGGAAAAAAAGACCACATTAAAAACAAAAAACTAAAAACTTTTATCTCCAGAGGTTTCCCCCCCAAACACCTTATTTAGGTAGATAACATAGTTTAAGAGTAGCCTGTATCAAGAATGGTTGTATTCTGGGTTTTCTTAACACATAAGTGAATAGAATCTTTAAAAAAAAAAAAACCAACCCAAACCGCTTAAGTATTTTAAGCTGTGTTGACCCTGTGATTTCTGTTGGGACTAGAGACATCTCCTAAATTACAAGCAAACTCTGGTTCTAAATTTGTTTTAAGTTGGATTTATACATGAATTGAAATAGTTAGGTACACTTTGTATGTAATCATAATTAGTCAAAAATACTTTTCTTAGTGTATATGTGCCTTTTATAAATTAAAAATAAAGGTACACACTTCCGGACATACTAAAACATCTTTGACATAATAATACAGTAGTAATAGTAATGATATTTTGATGTCTAAAAGTAGCATTTGTTTGCTGTTATAAACCATTTTATGTAATGCAAAATTTTAATATAATGGGCTTTATGGAATTTGGGTTGATTCTTTAATAAGTAAATTGGATTCTTAGTGTATTAAATAGATACTTGAATATTTGTAACCTGGGGGTGGTGCTCTGCTGTTGTAATACGAAACCAGCTTTTGACAATAATGTAAACAAATGTTCCAGTAAAACTTTATAAAAATGTTGCTGACCATTAGCCTGTAGTTTGCTGGCCCCTGCCCTAGACCCACTGATAAGTTGAAGCTCTCAGGGTTTCCTAGTTTACATAAAGTTCTAATCCTCACTTGATAAATACATAGGCTACAGGGCAATTGATTGTATACTAATTAGAAATGAATGGAGTTTTATGGTAATAGCTTAGGATGTTATGTTATTAACTCTTACTTGTGGTGACCTCACATTATAAATATAAACAGTTATATAAGTAAAATAACAGATCTGGATCTGAAAGTTCTTGACTTCTTGATATGTAAGCTGAGTATGTATATTTAAGTTGTTGCTGAGTTCTACCTGGTCAAAAATGACCCATACCTGACCCTCGAGTGGGCTTTCAAGAGGCATTAAATTGCACGGGAGGAGATTGCCCATCCTTTTCCCTTGGAATCCACCAGCAGCTGGTGGATTTGAACCACATGCCTTTGAGAACACATATATATCACCTAATTTGAGAACTAAAAGATGATTGCCTCCTTCTTTTTTCTTAAAATTGATATTCTTATCCCGCTCCACTAGGAGTAAATGTGGTTTTGAAATTTGATAGATAGAGATGTAGCATTTTACCTACAGTAGCAAAAAGCTGCACTGCAATCCTGAAGGCACGTGGCTTCAGTCCACCAGATGCTCCACTGGAGAAGGCGGAACAATCTCAACAACAGAGGAAAGGCACATAACAACAAAAAGAAAGGTAGCATTTTGTATGTGGATCCAAAAGGTAAACTATTGGGTATGGAGAGGTAGAGGTAAGGTATTTATGGGGAAACAGAAGACCTACAGATTTTGTTTGCTCATTAGAATGGAATTTTATACATCAGGTGAATGCTATTTAATTTTGGTTAGCCTACAAGTAGGGTAATATCACAGTGTCTTATGTAAGAGTATATAAAAAATCAGGAATGTGTTCATGGCTAAGAGTTCACACCCACATGACACAACCTGAAAATAGGCCATTGGAGACCGAGTCACTGTGTGTCTGACTTAAGAAAGAGAAGAAATGAGAAAATCGACAAGTCTTGGGAGGAAGGCTGCCAAGCAGAAATGTTGGGCAGTTAAATATGGAGGAGAACTTGGGACAGCAGTAACACTTAATCATTGTGAGGTCACAGAATCCTGTGGAAATCTAAAAGCTGCAGGCCTCTCAAAAAAGCAAGCATGCCATTTATATACCATTTCGTAAGGATCTCAGATCCCTTGAAATCTGTCTTTCAACCTCAAGGTAAAAAATTACTAGATTGGCTGCGGGACAGTTTTACGCTGGTCTGTATGGTTGCTGTGAGTCAGAGGTGACATTTTGACAGTGAATTTGGTTTTGATTGATTTTAGGTAATTTTGTCTATTTTTGTTCTTTGAATTAAAGATGAACTAAAACCCAATATAAAAATAAGGAAAGACTTGAACAGACTATATATGTGCACACACGTTTGCATATGTAGAAATTGCCCTTAAACATGAAAAGATTATTACTCTCACTCATAATTAAAGAAATGCAAATTTAAGTAACTGGATATACTACTCTTTTTTTATCCTACCAGTATTGAATGTACCATGGACTGCCAAGAAAACAAACAGATTCATCATAGAGAGGATTAAACCAGGCTGCTCCTTGGAGGCAAGGATTCTGGGACTTCGTCTGACATACTTTGGACATGTTGTAAGGAGAGACAGGTCTTTAGAGAGGGACATCATGCTGGGTAGAGTAGAGGGACAGCGCAGGAGGGGAAGACCCTCTATGAGGTGGATTGATTCAGTGACTGGGGTAATCGGAATGGGTGTGTCAGAGGTGATGAGATTGGCACAGGATAGAGCACAGTTTAGGGCTGTTGTACATAGGGTCGCTATGAGTCGCAAACGACTCGACGGCACATAACAACAACAACCAGAGTAATGAGAAAGAAAACATTTGCTAGCAAGACTTGTGAGGTGACATGCTCATACCTTGCTGGTGGAAGCACAGACTGATGCAACCCTTCTGAAGAGGAATTTGAAAAAACCTAAAAGACTATCTGTCTTGACCAGTTGGCTTACTACTTCCATATCTAGGAATCTTTCCTGAAAGGAATACCCATAAGAGTATGGAAAATACATAGACACCAGATTAACCTTTGCATTATCTAAAGATAATGTATTGTTGATCATCGCTATCGATTCTGATTCATGGTGACCCTATGGATGCAGCATAGAGCCTCATGAATCCATCATAGAATTGCTCTGTAGGAGTTCTAGGGCTATAATCTTTGAGAAGCTATCACCAGGCTCACTTAAGTGATGCTTTCTAGCTACTATCACTGTTATGATCTCAGAGTATTGAGGGTGACCTAAATGTCCACATATCAGAGATGTTGCTAGGTTTCATCTAGTCATTTCTGCCCTGTGTACACAGCTAAGCCTTGCCTGATCTTGCACCCTCCTTACAACCTCCACTGTGCTCAAGTCCGCTGTTGCGCCACTGTATCCCTCTGTCTTGTTGAACAAATTATGATGCAGTCATACAGTAAAATAGATACTCCACAGTTGTAATAAAAGTGAGGACTCTCATGTGTTGTCAGGAGTATTAGGCTGCCAAGAGCACCTCAAAGTTCAGTGGCATATGAGGAAGACCCACTGGGCTTGGCATATAGTTTTAGCTAAGAGGCACAATGAAAAGCATCATTTACAGAGCAGAATGCAAAATTGTTGTTTTGTTGTTATATGCTGTTGAGTCGCTTGCGACTCATAGCGACCCTATGTACAACAGCCCTAAACTCTGTTCTGTCCTGTGCCAATCTCATTGTCTCCAACACACTCATCCCAATTATCCCAGTCACCGAATCAATCCATCTTCTAGAGGGCCTTCCCCTCCTGCGCCTGCCCTCCACCCTCCCAAGCATGATGTCCTTCTCCAAGGACCAGTCTCTCCTTACAACATGATCAGAGTATGTCAGATGAAGCCTCAGATTCCTTGCCTCCAAGGAGCAGCCCAATTAACCTTCTCCAAGATGAATCTGTTTTCTTGGCAGTCCATGGTACTCTCAAAACTCTTCTCCAACACCAAAGCTCAAAGACATCAATTCTCCTTCTATCCTCCCTAGTCGTTGTCCAACTCTCTGACGCATAACATGTGATTGCAAAGACCATGGCCTGTATCAGATGCACCTTAGTCTCCAGAGAGACACTGTTGCTCTTGAGTACTTTAGAGAGGTCCCTAACAGCAGACGTTCCCATTGTAATACACCTTTTAGTTTCCTGGCTGCTGGTGCCAAGGGTGTTGATTGTGGAGCCAAGCAGACCAAAGCTGTGAACAATCTCTATCTCTTCTCCATCCATCCTGATGCTGCCAGTTGGTCCAGTGGTGAGAATCTTTGTCTTCTTGACATTGAGCCTCAATCCATATTGGAGGCTGCAGTCCTTGACCCTCTGCAGCAAGCGCTTCAGGTTCTCCCCAGTTTCAGCAAGCAGGGTTGTGTCATCTATATAACGCAGATTGTTGATAGATCTTCCACCAATCCTGATGCCTCATTTCTCCTCATGGAGCCCAGCCTCCCAGATGATCTGTTCTGCATACAGGTTGAAAAGGTATGGAGACGGGACACATCCCTGGCATACGCCCTTCCCAATTTTGAGCCATGCAGTGTTTCCTTGCTCTGTTCTGACGACTGTCTCTTGATTCAAGTATAGGTTTCACATTAGCACGATCAAGTGTTCTGGGATTCCCATTCTCCTCAGAGTCAGCCACAGTTTGTTATGGTCCACACAGTCAAATGCCTTTGCATAATCAATAAAGCACAGATAGACATTCCTCTGGTATTCCCTGCTTTCAGCTAAGATCCATCTAACATCAGCTGAAATATCCCTCGTACCACGACCCCTTCTAAACCCACCCTGGACTTCTGGCAGTTCTCTGCTAATGTGCTATTCCTGTCGTTTCTGGATAATCTTCAGCAGAATCTTGCTTGCATGTGATATCAATGATATTGTTCGATAGTTTCCACACTCTGTTGAGTCACCCTTCTTTGGAATGGGAACAAAGTTAGATCTCTTCCAGTCAGTTGGCCAAGTGGTTGTTTTCCAGGTTTCTTGACACAACTTGGTGAGCACATCCTGGGCAGCATCTCTTAGCTGAAATATATCAGTTGGTATACTATCTATTCCTGGGGCCTTATTTTTTTCTGTTTCCTTCAAAACAGCTTGAACTTCTTCCTTCATCAGAATTAGTAAACAGAAAAGCTGCATGATTTGAAGTACAGAGCAAACTAGACACAGACTTCCAAGAGTTTTGCCCCGAGTTTCTAGTCACATAGGTGCCCTCTGTTTAGGGTACACTCACACTCCAGACTCAGAAGGAAAGCTGGTGTTCAGCATAAACAGATGATTTGTACAAGTGATCTAAACACAGAGAGCCATATAGCATTCAGAATGGTAGACATCAGCTGCCAAAATCTAGCTTCTCAGACACCAGTCAGAATGAACCCTGCCAGCAGACCTTTCATAAGGGTAGCAACTTCATGCCTGCTGTATGAATTAATTTTTCTATACCAGCTTACACTGTTTGTGTATGGTATCCTCTCCACTTCCTCACACATGTGAGGATATACTTTTTTTTTTAATGTGTGTGTGTGTGTGTGTGTGTGTGTGTACCGTCAAATCAGATCTGACTGGTAAGGAGGATATTGTCCCTCCTTCTCCAACAGAGCATCTGATGGATTCGAACTGTTCACCTCTGGAATTACAGTGCAGCTTCTTGTCACTAGGCCACCAGAGCTCACTGAGGATATACTTTTAAGAGAAAAGTACAAAGAAATATCTGTAATTATCTTCCCTTTCTTGTAAGGAATAAAGGAAAATAAACATACAATTATTTGCCCATTTACACAAAACTTACCTATATACACCTGTAAAGAGGTCACTTAGGCTGAGTCCTCTGAGAAGCAGAACCTATGTGTGTGTGTATGTATGTGAAGATATACCTGAAGGAAATGACTGAGACTCTTAGGCTGGTAAATCTCGAAGTCTGCGGCACATAGCTTCAGAGACTGACCAGTGTAAGGTTGACAGGAACCAGTGTGGGGGTAAGGCAGAAAGCAGAGAGGTGAGGGGCCAGATGCAAGATCCAGGTAGAACAGAAACCAGGTTGGCCCCTCTAGACTTCCTTCCTTACTGGATGTAGACCACACCCATAGTGAAACTCCCCCTTAACTGATCATAACAAATCATATCAAAGAAATAATTACACTACATCAATGACCCCCTCACAGGAGCCAAACCAGAGAGCCATAAGCAGCCAAGTAGACTCAGCCATAAAGCTCCATAGAAGGATTACTTAAAGGGAAGTATGTGAGAATGGAGTGGAAAGGATAGAGGCATGGGACCAGAATAGAAGGATAAAATAGGCGTAATGACACTACTGAATGTACCTTTTTCTGTAATTGTTGTATCATGAACCATGTTGATTTCCCTTGTACATTCTCATACCTTAGAGATGACCGCAAGTCTGGCTCCAGAGCACCACAACAGAGCAAATACAACTGTAAAGTGAGTCATGCAAAATTTTTGGTTCCTGGTGCATGGAAAAGTTAAGTTTACCCTATGCTGTAAATAAACATAGCATAGAGTGTTTATGGTGTTCTGGTGGCTGAGTGGTGAGAATTTGCACTGCAATCCCAAAGGCAATGTGATTCAAATCCACGAGCTGCTGCTCTGTGGGAGAAAGATAGGCAGTCTTCCTGCCATGTGATTTACTGCCTCTGATAACCTGCTGGAGGGTCAGCTGTGGCTTGGTTTCAACTTGAGGCAAACAACCACCACCACCACCACCCTATGCTGTATAATTCAATAGTATTATCAAAAAGTTTGCAATATTGTAAGAATTACTAAAATTAAAAGTGAGTATAGCTTCGCTAGAAACCTTCATCTTGTCAAAAGAAGAAAAAAACCCAAAGACTGCACTATGAACATACAAACCATAATACAGCAGGAGAAAAAAAACTGCAGTATGTTTGTTCTCAAAAAAGAAAATTATTAAACAATCAGAGTATGGGGTAATAGAGAATTGAATATAAAATATAAAGGAATCTGGGTGTATTACAAATGACTAAAAACCACAAGGAGGAAGAAGAGTGACATTGGGAAGCAGTATTTTGGCTGTGTGCTAGAAAGCTAAATTAAAAAAGAATTATATAAAAATCAGTTCTTTCCAGTTCACTCATGGCTGATGACATGAAACTAGAATGGGCCCAGATTATAAAATGAGACTCTACTGGAACAGAAAAATAAGGGGTCACTTAAATTTCCCTAGTTAGAAACCTTATCGCCTTTGTAGAAAACAATAATAGTCTTTGTTATATTTTGTTGTTTTGTACCATTAAGTCAGAACTGATCCATAACTCAGCCTCTGGCAGGTTTTCAAAGGCAGTTAATTGCACAAGAGGAGATTGCCGATCCTTCTGCATATGTTACATAGCAACCAGATTTCTTGACCAGCAGAGTCAAACAAGGATGCCTAGCTTGAAGGTGAGGGTTGAGTTCTCTGTACAGTACCAACAGTAATCTACTCTCCTATATCAGCCTGAAAGGGCTTGCCATACCATTTCTGATTCTACTGTGTCAGGACTTGGACCCATAAATTTTCCTATTTCATTTATTAAACTAGTATATACACATTCTGAGTATTTGGATCTGTTCCAGTTTTGCCATACCATCCATGATTAAACTGGTTGGAACCAGTTCATAGTGTTTTTCACAAGGTTATGACTTAATTCCTAAACATCTGTGAATTCTGTGGTTGAGCAAATGAGTACATATATTGTGGATAATGACAGCCAAGCTTCTCACTGTCAGAGATAGGATTTACAAATAGAGGGGAACAAGCAAAAAATAAACTAGTATTTCATTGGAATTGAAATTGGAAGGGTCAGGTTGAATTTAGTTTTTAATAGACTTAGCAACATGCTTGGTTGAGGTGTGATCCAGAATCAGTGATATCCCATTGCAGTGAGCACATCAAGTGCCCAAAAGGAACTGAAGCTCCTTGGAGAAATGGCTGATCCCAGGACTGAGATAAGGAGAAATACAAATGAGTTTTGTAAGAATTAGACATGTCCCCCATACTATGTGTTGTGAATCCTGTCCTACATACCTGTGGTTGTAATTCCATTTGGAGATTCTCTTTTTCTGTTATGTTAATTACACATTTGTATGAAGTACATTTTAAGGCTTTTGCTTCTAAGAGAAAGCAGCAGATAAAGCGCAGAAGCAGTTAATAGAAAGTGGTTGTTTTTTACCATGGAATCAGAACCAACTCATAGTTGACCTGAACCTCCAGTGAGTTTTCGGAGTCAATAAATCACAGAGGAGGAGATTGCCTATCTTTCTTCCTTGGAGCAGCTGGTGGATTTGAACTCCATACCTTTGGATTGGTAGTGCAACTTCTTACCTCTAGGCAACCAGAGCTTCCTAAGGAACAGAAACTGAATAGAGACACAAAACCTAACCCAAGTGCCTTCTAAAACCAGTGCCTTGAATTTGGACTTTGTCCCACTAATAGTGAGAAAATATATTACTGTTTGTTAAAGCTACCCATTTGTGTTATTTTTGTTATGGCAGCACCAGGTAACCATAACCAGGACACCCTTGGAACAATGGATGATGACAGATAGTAAGGATGGATATATACCAATAAAGAAAAAAGGTTATGGGAACAGGTCAGAAGGACATAGGAAGAACAAAAATATAGGAACCAACCCAAAGAACCACCCAGTGAAGAAGTTTAGAATATGCTGAGTTTAAATAATTATCAATTATAATCATAGATGATTAATTTGCCTCATAACTCAAGTCAGAAACAACTCAACCCTCCATGGGTTTCTGAAACTGTAAATCACACTGGAGGGGATTGCCCTTCTGCATAGTCCTTCATGGATTTGAACTGCCAGAGAGACGCACTCCCTACTGAGTTACTGAACAATCAAATGTTCCTAATTCTGTGTTTACTAAAAACTATATTTATGTTAATAAATAATGATAGTAATGAATTATAACTTTTATTATAAAATAAATATCCACAAGTCCATGCTAATATAAATTGAAAAATTGAATATATTGAGAAAAGAAAGCTCTTAAAATTCTAATCAGTAAAAGTAGAGTTAATTACATTTTTAATAAAAATGAATAATGGGAACATGAAAAAAAATTGCCATTTGGGACCTATGCAGTTAAAACTGTTTTGAGCAAACTCATCAAAAGATTTTTAAAACTAGTAGCTAGTCTTTCATTGTTTTTATTCAGACATTCCTCTAGGTCGTATAGCCCTGGTGTACAAGTTGCCATACCGCGGTCACTTTTGGTTGCTGTGAGGCTGAACACCTTGACACTAATGTGTCAAATGCATTAATGATTGGCTACCCAATGTGGACAGAGAGTGAGGTGGAGCTCCCTGATTAAAACAAGCTTGGAAGGAGGAGTGGCATCCACTTCCATACTAGCTTGCCTCCGGAAACCCTGTGAACCTGGAGAGAGGATGAAAGGCACCCAAGCGTCAAGGACTCTCCTTCATAGGGTCGCTATGAGTCGCCTGTGACTCCACGGCACTTAACAACAATAGTATCAGCATAGAGAGATCAGCTGGCCCAGTGGACAGAAATCGATGCTACCAAGCCAAAGGTGGGTGACTTTTAATCTGCTGCCCTCAGGCCTGTCTTTAATTGTTTCTGTTCAGACATTCCTCTAGGTCGTATAGCCCTGATGTACAAGTTGCCGTAGTACTGCGTTCACTTTTGGTTGCTGTGAGGCTGAACACCTTGACATGGGTGTCAAATGTGTTAATGATTGGCTACCCAATGCGGACAGAGAGTGGGGTGGAGCTCCCTGATTAAAACAAGCTTGAAAGGAGGAGTGGCATCCACTTCCATAATAGCTTGCCTCTGGAAACCCTATGAACCTGGAGAGAGGATGAAAGGCACCCAAGCGTGGAGGACTCTCCTTCATAGGGCCACTATGAGCCTGCGACTCAATGGCACTTAACAACAACAGCAGTAGCTACAAATTTTAATGAGAAACATATGTATAGAGAGACGGCATATAACAACAACAACAGAGAGAATCTCTCAAACTGTTTCCTTAATTTAAAAAAAAAAATTGCTTATTCAAATAATGCCATAACAAGGGAGGCCCAGATTAAGCCAACTAACCTCATTTCACCTCCCCATCAGTGAGACCTTCTGAGACCGTGAGTTTCTGGTTAGGATGCACCAAAAAACCAAATATCACTTCTCTAGCATTTCAACCCTCCAGAATCTAATCAAGAGGAAACAACAGACAAAACAAATCTGAAGGACATTTTCTTCAGAAATATCAAGGACCTGAAAGAGGAAGATGATAAAATTTTTTAAAGGACGCTAAAAAGAAATAGCAACTGTAGGCTGTGGAATAGAATACTTCACTGGATTCTTGTCCAAGAAAAGATTATCTGGGGCAGATGATCAATTTTTAATAAGGTCTGTATGTTAATCAGCAGTATATTCATTCAGCACACCAAATCTATTCTTGAGGTGGCCTCTGATTTTAAGATGAGATATAATCAAGGTTATACTTTGGCTCATGTGAACTTTTAATTCAGCTTTATGTTGAACTTGTCCTTGAACAATTGATGCTGTATTCATAATTGGCTTCAGACTTCTCCATCTGTGAAAACTGAGCTCCTCCATTTAGCAAGGTCTCTGTATAATGGTTATTTATATTGTTGGGGCAAAGTATTGCAATTAATTGATCTTGCAAAGTTATCATCATGCACTTTCCTGTGCCTTTTCTATCATCAAGGTCTATTTTCCTACTGTTGTGTACTGTTGAGTCAGAACTGACCCCATAGTTGACCCTCCGGAGGGTTTTCAGAGGCAGTTAATTGCACGGGGGGAGATTGCCCATCCTTCTCCTGCAGAGCAGCTGATATCCTTGAACTGCATACCTTTGGGATTGCAGCGCAGCTTCTTGCCACTAGGCCACCAGAGCTCCCTATTTCTGATCCTTTTTCCATTATTCACCTTTCATTAACTAGTAATTATCAGTGTGTCTTTACTGCATACTTCATCAATGTCTTAATGCAGAAGTTGGTAAAGATCTTCATTTTCTTTGTCTTCAGTGGTTGCTCTGTAGATTTTGAATAATGCTCATATTAATTAATCTTCTTTGTTGCTGTTATGTGCTTTTGAGTCAAGAATGACTCACAGTGAACCTGTAAACAATAGATTTGAGTCCTGACCTGTGCCATGGATATTATCCTATCATTGGATATTGGTATTGTGGTTCTGGATCTTCTAGGTTATTTTTAATAATGAATGCTGTCAACAACAGTACAAAACCAGTTCCTATAAGGTCAGGCATGTTCCTCTTTCTACTAATTTCTACACTAATCCTACTTCCCTGCTGGGTTCAAAATCCATTGCAGTGACTACACAGACTTTACAGAACCGTACAGTTAATAGTGTTTATTAGCAAAGTTAACAGGCTGTGATTCAGGTTGGCAGCAAGATACAATCCCTCAGTCCAGACAGCTTCTCAAATGTGGGTTCAGACTCTTTGGCCCTCAGCCTCATAGCTTAGGTCACTGTTACAAAGTTCCCTTTGTCCTGCCAGTTGTGGTGGCTTCCCTTAGTCTCCAACAAGTTTGGGTGAAAGCCACTGGCTCTGGCTCCATGAGACAGCAGTTCCAATTCAGCTGTCATATGTTGGACTCTGGTTCTCTGCTGAGGCTGCTGTCACTCTTCTGTAGATTCTGGTCTGGCTGGTGCAGAAATCTTTGCCCCGAAGGACCCACACTGCTTCCTCTTCCTTGTTAATGTTGAGATTCTCAATTTCTTCCATTTAATGGTGAGACTAGCCAGTTCCCTTGTGGATAGACTAACATGCCCTATCAGTGGCTAGGAAAGCCATTTTGAACTATAAACCTTCACACCACACACTGATAGAGCTGTGGTTCTGGATAGGCCTTGAAATGTTACTTTTTACTGATGAATGCAGTGCTGTTTATCTTCAGCTTTGCCTTCCTGACATAGTAGACCGTAGTTGTCTAATTTGAAATGGTCAATGTTCATTATATGTCTTTTCATTTTTTACAGCTTCCAGCTTTCCTAGATTCCGTTTTCATACATTCCAATTACTAGTGTATGTTTGCACCTGTTTTTTATTTCTAATTGTGTCACATCAGCAAATGAAAGTCCTAAAAAATCAACTCTACCTTCCTTTGAGGAGGCAGCTTTTACCCGTTTATATTTTGAATGCTTCCCAACATGGGAGGTATTATATAAGATAGTGTTCTGATAATTTTAATAAAGTTTCACTGGCTCATATTTTGTTGTTGTTATTGTTTGTTTTAGAAGGTTTGCATAATTTTCTTGGAAGTAGAAACCAGAGGAAAAAAAGAAAGTAAACTGAGCAGAAGATGTCACAGGGTGAATTGAAAAAACAAAATATTGCAGTGAAGTGTGAAAAGACCTGGAGTTAGAAAACAAAAAAGGAAGAACATCCCTGGTACTTTTCAAATTGAAAGAACTGAAGCAAGAAAAAAAAATACAGGAAGTCTCCAGTTGCAACGTTGGAGGATTTTGTGGCTAAATATTGAACAGTACAGGAGGCATTAAAAGAAGCTAGAAGAAATACATAGTCACTGTACCAAAAAAAATTAGTTGATATTCAGCCATTTTAGGAAGTAGAGCTAAGGATACTGAATAAGATCTACTGTAGGCATTGCAGAGAAACAAAATTCCAGGAACTGACAGGATACTGGTTAAGATGTTTCATTCTCAGTGGGTACAAAGCTGAATGTACTCACTCATTGACAGTACATTTGGAATAAATACCTGTTCAACTGACTGGCCGAAATGCAAGTTGGGTTAAAGAGGATGTGGAACAAAAGATGTCATTGTGGATATCAGATGGATCTTGATTGAAAGCAGAGATTATACTAGAAAATGTTAAGCTAGAAACCTGTGTTGACTGCAGCAAGGTATTTGCCTGTGTGGATCATAACAAATTAGAGATAGCATTGCAAAGAATGGAAGTTATCAAAATGTTAATTTTGCTCATACGGAACTTGTATGCAGACCAAGAAGCAATCATTCAAACAGAAGAAGGGGATGCTGTGTAAAGGCAGGAAAGTTATGTATTGAGTTTGTATTGTTTCGTGAAACTTAGTTTGTATGCTGAATAGATGATCCAAGAAGCTGGACTAGATGAAGATGAAGAAAAATGGGACATAGGCTTGGAGAAAGACTAACTTGATAGCATGCAATATTCCAATGACATAACTTTGGTTGCTGAACTTGAAGAGAACTTGAAGTAATTACAGATGAAAAAAAACTATAGACAATATGGATTACACATCACCATAACCAAACCATAGAGTGTCAGAAGTGAACCAGGAGCCAGCAACATGATAAACAAAAGATTGACGTTGCCAAGGATTCCATTTTACTTGGGTCCACACTGAGCACCCAAGAGAGCAGCAGTCTTCTTCTTAGAAGTCATTGCACTGTGCAGCTCTATTGCAAAGGACCTCTTTAAAGCATTCAAGGACAAAGATGTCTCTTTGAGAACGAAGGTATGCCAGACAAAGTCATAGAATTTTCCCTTCCCATCATACACGTGTGAGAATTGAACAATGAATAAGGAAGAATGAAGAGTGAATGCCTTTGTAGGCTATCAAAAGAACCAGACTCCGTTAAGGATGCACAACTTTATCTCATGTTATCAAGAGGGGCCAATCCTTCAAGAAGGCCATCACGCTTAGTAATGTAGAGAGTCAACAAAGAAGAGGAAGATTCTCAAAAAAATGAATTGACAATAGTAGGTGCAATACCAGGTTTAGGCACAGCTGTAATTGTGAGAATAGTGCTGGACTGGGGGGTGTTTAGTTTGTTGCATATCAAGTTGCTGTGAGTTAGAAACCTCTTAATAGCATCTCGACTTAAGCCACAACTACAAGTTAACCTCTAAACCTGTCAACAAGTTGACAACAGCGGGTCACTATGATCCTTCTTCCTAATTTAGCTTAATCTAGCAGCTGGAACCTGTCTACAATGGTTGGTTCTACTGGCATTTGAAATATTCATGGTAAAGATTTAGCATTTAAACAACATGCAGGACACCACAGTACTGACAATAAGTAGCAATTGAATCTCAAGAAAATTAACAACAAGCCTGTGAGAACTAAAATATGACGATGAGTCTATTGTACCAGGATTTAGAGACCATCTCAAGATGAATTTGGCTCAGTTGAGACTTAATAGTCAAAGTCCACACAAGTTATAGACTGACATCAAAGCCCCATTACAGGAAGAAAGCAAAAGATCACGAAAATGACAGAGAAAAACCAAAAGGAATGCCAGAAGACACTGATACTTGCTCTGGAATGGAGACCAGCTAAATTAAACAGGTTAAATTCAGGGAAAACTGAACTGAAGATTTAAAAGAGTGGCTTGTGCAAAGACCTGGAGTTAGAAAAACAGACGAACAGAACATACTAAGCATTTGTCAGGCTGAAAGAACTGAAAGGGGGTAAAAAGAATCATCCTTTAAGTAGCAATACTGAAGGATTCTATGGGCAAATATTGAATGATACAGGAAGCATCCCAAGAAGATGGAAAGAACACTCAGGTACTGTCCCAAAAAGAATTTCAGAAAGTCGAGCATCTGATCAAGAGCCAGTGGTATTGAATGAAATAGTCCAAGCGGCACTGAAGGTTGTTGTTATGTGCCGTCGAGTCGTTTGAGACTCATAGCGACCCTGCGTACAACAGCCCTAAACCCTGCTCTATCCTGTGCCAGTCGCATTGCCTCTCACACACCCATCTCGATTACCCCAGTCACTGAATCAGTCCACCTCATAGAGGGTCTTTCCCTCCTGCGCTGTCCCTCTACCTTCACAAGCATGATGTCCCTCTCCAAGGACCTGTCTCTCCTTACAACATGTCCAAAGTATGTCAGACGAAGGCCCAGAATCCTTGCCTCCAAGGAGTATCCTGGTTTAACCCTCTCTAGGATGAATCTGTTTTCTTGGCAGTCCAGGGTACATTCAGTACTCTTCTCCAGCACCACAGCTCAAAGGCATCAATTCTCCTTCTATCCTCCCTAGTCATTGTCCAACTCTCTGATGCATAACAAGTGATTGCAAAGACCATGGCCTGTATCAGGCGGACCTTAGTCTCCAGAGAGACACCATTGCTCTTGAGTACTTTAGAGAGGTCCCTAATAGCAGGCTTTGCCATTGCAATACTTTTTCTTTATTTCCTGGCTGCTGATGCCAAGAGTGTTGATTGTGGAGCCAAGCAAACTGAAGCTGTGAACAATCTCAATCTCTTCGCCATCCATCCTGATGCTACCAATTGGTCCAGTGGTGAGAATCTTTGTCTTCTTGACATTGAGCCTCAGTCCATATTGGAGGCTGCAGTCCTTGACCCTCCTCAGCAAGTGCATGAGGTCCTCCTCAGTTTCGGCAAGCAGAGTTGTGTCATCTGCATAACACAGATTGTTAATATATCTTCCACCAATCCTGACACCACACTTCTCCTCATAGAGCCCAGACTCCCATTTGATCTGCTCTGCGTACAGGTTGAAAAGGTATGGAGATAGGACACATCCCTGGCGTATACCCTTCCCAATTTTGAATCATGTGGTGTTACCATGCTCTGTTCTGACGACTGCCTCTTGGTCCAAGTATAGGTTTCACATTAGCACGATTAAATGTTCTGGGATTCCCATTCTTCTCAGAGTCAGCCACAGTTTGTTATGATCCACACAGTGAAGGTATTAGTGAAAAAACAAGGCTATGGGAATTGACAGAATGCCAATTGAGATGTTTCCGCAAGAGAGTGCAGCCCTAGGAGCACTCTGTACCAAGAATTTTAGAAGGCAGCTGCATAGTCAGCTGGTAAGTGGAAGACAGACTAAAGTTTTGTTTTTACTTGGATCCATAATCAGTTCCCATAGAGTCAAAGCCAGGAAATCAAATGTTGTATTACATTGGGCACATCTGCTGCAAAATCTTCTTTAAGGTGTTAAAAAGCAAAGGATGTCACTTTGCAGACTAAAATATGCCTGACTCAAGCCATAAGGAAGACTGACAGAGAGTTGGTGCCTTTGAGTATAGAGTTGGAGATAAACGTTGAATCTGTCATAGACTGAAAAGTACAGCAGGAATGTGGAGAAAATAGACAAAAAGACATTCAGATGACAAACAAGCACATCAAGAAATGTTCAAAATCCCTAGCTCTAAGAGAATGCAAATCAGAACAACTATGAGATACTATCTCACCCCAGTAAAAACAACAAAATTTAACAGAACAACAAACAACAAATGCTGGCGAGGTTGCTGAGAAATTGGAACCCTTATTCACTGTTGGTGGGAGTGTGTAATATGGTGCAGCCACTATGGAAGGCAGTATGGCGCTTTCTCAAAAAAGTTGGAAATAGAAATACCACTTGGCCCAGCAGTTTCACTACTGGGGATATACGCTACAGAAACCAGAATTGCTACCCAAGCAGATACATGCACACACTTGCAGCTTTGTTCATAATAGCAAAGAGCTGGAAACAACTCAATTACCCATCAACAAACGGATGAATAGAGAAGCTGTGGTATATTCCCGCAGTGCAATACTATGCTACACTAAAAAACAAGGAATTCATGACATAGTATGCAAAACGGATGACCCTGGAGGACATGATGCTGAATGAAATATCTCAGTCACAAAAGGACAAATACTGCATAGTATCACTTATAAAACGGGACTGTTATCAGGGTTGGGGGGAGACTGAGAAACATGGGGTAAATTATGTACACTGCATTGAAACAGATGAGGAAGAGAACTGTTTAAAATGGATATATGATTAGGTATTATTTTCAGACATGAGTCCAGAACAAAGGCTGCAAGTGGAGTGGACTTGGGAGGGAGGGGTTTTACAACAATGAAGGAATTTTTTTTTTTTACTTTTCAAAGAGAAGAGCGAATGGGGTGGGGAGGGGTGGACAGGGTGAAAAGAACAGCAATGAATGAATGGAAATCCAAAGTCTGTAAATTTTCGTTGACGTTAATAATATATTAAAAAAAAAAAGAGAGAAAATGATGTCTTATTGAGTTTGGTCATAAGAATTAAGAGCAACCAGTGCTTGCAGAAGGACATCATGTTTGGTAAAATGGAGGGTAATCCAAAAAAAAGAGAAAAACTTAAATAAATGCATTAATGTGGTGGATGCAGCAATAGTCTCCAACAGCGACAGTTGTGAGGATGGCATCTAAATGGGCATTGCTTTTGCTCTGCTGTACTTAGGGTTGCCATGTGTCAGAATCAACTCTATTTACTAGTATTGATAATACCATGGTTGCGTAAAATTTTTTACTTTTTTTAAAAAACCTGCCATTATTTCTGAATCAAATATTTTAAAATATCGTTAGAGCAAAACCTCTTCCGATTAAAGACAGAACTGAACTCCGTATGAAAGGTACTTTTTAAGAGGCAGACCAGTTTAGAAATGAACTTGGTTGTCTGTGCAGGCAGTGTTAATGATGAGGTTGGGCCCAGCCTGTTTTGGGGATGTAGCCGAGAGGATTCTGGTTTGGACAAAGCAGTCAGAAGTTCCTGTGGGGTTTTGTGATATTTTTTTGGGGGGGAGGGGATTGTCTTTTATTTCTTTAAGCAACGCTCTTCAAAGGTCTTTTCTTTCCGTTGTTTCTCATTTCAAACATACAGGGGTCCACAGTGGCACACTGGCTGTTTTGAGGAGTGCTTGTAGATTACCTCTTTTCTTGTGGTTAGGTGCCATTGAGTCACCTATGATTCACAGTGACCCTGTCTGTGAACAACAGATAAAAGTTTGTGTTATCCTGTGCCGTCCTCATGATCTCGGATAAGCTCTAGCCATCTGTGTCACTCCATCTTGTTGGGGATTCCATCTCTTTCTTTGACCCTCTACCTGTACTTGCTCCCATTTCCCCTGTCTCACTGGAATTGTCATCCAGTAGACAAGGCAGAAGAGGGAGTAACTTAAAGGACACGGGGCTTTCGGTAGGCTAAGTCATCTATGTATAAAGAATGAATTTGACATAAAATGTTAAAATGAGAAAGAAAATACATCCTTTCTATGACTGCATTAAAAAGGCATTTGAAAAACATGTCATCGTTGTGGATCTGGTTTGGGAACATCCAATGGGAAGAGAAATGTCCCTTTGAGTAAGTGTGTGCAAATGACAACAGCATGGGCCTGACCGAGTTGTGAAAGAAAGCATTTCATAAGAAAGCATTTCATTCAGAACCTCACATTTGGAGGACAAAAGGCAGAAATGATGGTGCTTACAAAGGTTTTCAACCGGGCTACAAAGATTGGCCTTATTTAAGAAGGGCTATTATTTGCTGAAGTACAAAGACTAAAATGCATCTGATTCAAGCTGTGTTGTTAAGTACTTTCAAGTTGCCTGAGATTCATAGCGATATATGCACAGTAGCTTTGAACCCTGCCCTGCCCTGTCCTAGCCTGAGCCAGTCTCACTTTCTCTGACGGACCTGCACCCATTACCCCTGTTACTGTATCAACCATCTTATCCGGGGTCTTCCTCTCCTGTACTACCCTTCTGTCCTTCCAAGCATGATGTTCTCAAAGGACACCAGTCTTCTGGCAACATGCCCAAAATATGTAACAGAGACAGAGCTTCAGAATCCTTGCCTCCAAGAAGCAACTTGGTTTCACCCTCTCCAGGACAGACCTGCTAGTTCTCATGGCAGTCCATGTTATGTTTAATATGATATGTTCTCCAGCACCACAAATAAAAGACATTGATTCTTCTGTCATCCTTAATCATGGTCTGGATCAGACAAACCTTAGTCTCTAGACCAACATCATTGCTCTTCAGCGCTCTGGAGAGATCTGGCTGCTGGAGTCAAGAGTGTTGATTGTGGAACCAAGCAAGCTGAAATTGTTAATTTCAATCTGTCATGGTATTGCCAGTTGGCTCAGTCACCTGCTATGCATCTAAAAGCTGAATAGTGAATTAGAATTACAGGAGAAGAATTGATGCTTTTGAATTGTGTTGAGAAGAGCACTCCATATTCCATGGCCTGCCAAAAGAACAAACAAGTATGTTTTGCAGAAAGTGCCACCAGAGTGCTCCTTTTGAAGCAAGAATGGCGAAGCTTAGTCTCACATTCTTAGGACATGTTGCTCTTGGCACCAGCAGCCAAGAAATAAAAAGATGTATTGCGATGGGAAAGTCTGCTGTTAAAGACCTCTCCAAAATACTGAAGAGCAGTGATGTTGCTCTGGAGACTAAGGTGTGCCTGATACAGACCATGGTCTTTGCAGTCACTGGCTATGCATCAGAGAACTGGATAGGGATGACAGAAGGAGAATTGACACCTTTGACCTGTGGTGCTGGAAAAGAGTTTTGAGTGTACCATGGACTGCTAAGAAAACAAACAAGTTCGCCCTGGAGAGAGTTAAACTAGGCTGCTCCTCGGAGGCAAGGATTCTGAATCTTTGTCTTACATACTTTGGACATGTTGTAAGGAGGGACTAGTCCTCGGAGAAGGACGTCATGCTTGGGAGGGTGGAAGGACAGCGCAGGAGAGTACAACCCTGTATGAGTTGGATTGATTCAGTGACTAGGGTAGTGAGGGTAGGTGTGTAGGAGACAGTGAGATTTGGACAGGATAGAGCAGGGTTTAGGGCTGTTGTACATAGGGTTGCTATGAGTCGCAGGCGACTCAACAGCACATAACAACAACGTGCTTGGAAAGGTAGAGGGTCGGTGAAAGAGAGGAAGACCCTCAATGAGATGAATTGATGCTAGGAGTCATACACAAAAGTACCTAAGCACAACAGTTTGATGAGGATACAGTGGTGAGTGTTGACAGTTCACATAGGTGATTTTACATGGGAAATTCAGCATGCTGTGCTCTTTTACATATATGTGTTTAAATGAAATTTTCAGAGTGTTTAACTTTGATACATTTGTTATTATATGCCATCAAGTTGGAACTGATTTATATCTGACCCTCCAGTAGGTTTTCAAAGGCTGTAAATCACAGGGTGGAGGCTGTCCATTTCTCTCCCTCAGAGAAACTGATAAATTTGAACCATGGGCTTTGGGGTTGGCAGCACTGCTCCTTACTAGGCCACCAGAGCTCCTTTTCATACATTTAGTTCCCCTCATCCCATTCCATGGTAGAGCTGAATGTGTAGTAAAAACTTTGATCTCTGAATATAGTAAAAACTTTGATCTCTGAATATAATACTTTTTATTCATGGTTGCAACAGACATATAAAACTTCTGTATCATCTTTTTTAGCTGCAATTTGTGAAAGCCCAGGATACTAACCCCCCTAGCTTTACCCCCACGTCTCTCCCCCCAGGTATTTGAAGATGGACAGACTGGAGAGGGCATCAAATTAGGAAGCTGTTAATCACATGAAACATCTTAGGCTATTTGAAAAATTCGGTTTTTAATGACAATCATGTGCAATTTGTATGAATTTATTTAAGTGAATACATTTTGTACTCAGTGGTCATTAAACTTAACTTTTGACATTAAGAATCTTTGATCCTAGGAGGCATTTGCATGCAGTACTGTGAAAGAAGTTGCTGTTTGTCTTATTGGAAAGTATTCCATTTTCAGTGATTTAAAGGTGAAGAATCTGAACTTGAAGCCTTCACTAGTAAAAGTGGTGGCTACGTGCCATCTTCTTTGTCGGCCAGGCACTGTTGTACCCACAGTGATGATCTGCTGGGGATTCTCAGTTCAGGTTAAATGTGTGACAGAAGTAACCCCTTGGGGGTCAGTGATGCATTTCAGAGAATGAAGTTAGAACTTTACCCTAATTATTTAGGTATTTCTCTTAGATAATTCTTATAAGGGGGTATAAAGAAATGCCTTACCTAGCAAACGTAATTCCCTTATTACAAGTAGCAGTTGTTTTAAAGAAACATTTAATTGAAACATTTGGAAGAAAATTCCTTTGTAAGCTGTGCAAAGGGGGATTTAAAATGACTGTTTTGCTGTTGTTCTTTCCAGGTATGCATGTGTAAGAAGCAGAAGGATTTGTTTACAAATACACTTTCTTTTCCGAGTAATCTTCTTTCTGAATGTAATCATGACGATTGCTAAAAATGCCACAAAAGGGGGGCATGACAGGAAGGCATTAAAAAAAGAAAAAGATAAAAAGCCTTTACATAGGAGTTAGCTAATTTGCGCCGTATTTTGACCCTGTAATTGCATTAGTCAGTGAATCACAATCTCTTTTATAATTGTGGCCACTGTTGCTTTGCTTTGATTGATCCCCAGCTTGAGAAGCTCATGATAGGAGGAACTCAGAGGTACACTAGGCCTGCTAGAGGAGCTTCTGGTGTTCCTGCTTATAAAAACTAAAAAGCACATGTAATACATTTATTAAAAACATGAAATGAACATGATTCTAAGAACTGATCTATAGATAATATTTCAGATTTAACCAGATGTCCTGTGAGGCAAAAGAATTCCTTCTTTTGGTCCAGGGTAAACCAAGATGATTTGTGGCATTCTGCAAGAGTTAATTTCTCAGCCTTAAAGCCTTGGGATTCTTTTGAAGAATGCTGGAGTGTGACTCATGGCAACTCTGTGAACAGCAGACCTTATCCCCATCCTGTCCTGTGTCATCCTCCTCATCCCTCACACCCAAGTCTATTGCTGCAGAGGTCTTTCATCGTTTCTTTTTTTAATAGAATACTTGTCAGTTAGGGTTTGTCTGCTGCCTCTTCTTGAGTAGACAGTGGTTATCATTTTGGGGTCAGGCTCATGGTATTGGGGTGCCTCATTCCTGGAGAGGTGAAGAGGCTCATGCTATCAAGTGCATTCTGCTCAGTTTCACCCCTTATTGGGGTTTCTGATTTTTTTGTGATTCATAAATATCCTGTGCATTCTGCTCAGTTTCACCCCTTATTGGGGTTTCTGATTTTTTTGTGATTCATAAATATCCTGTGACACATTAATTTTGAGATTGTGTCAATATTTCTGTTTCTCATTGAAACCTACATCATGCTTGGGAAGGTGGAGGGACAGCGAAAGAGAGGAAGACCTTCAACCAGGTGGGTTGAGACGGTGACTGGCCATGGGCATGAGTGTGTCAGAGATTGTGAGGATGGCACAGAATAGGACAGGGTTCAGATCAGTTTTTCGTAGGGCTGTACTTGACTTGATGACCCCTAACAACAACATTCAGATCTGGAGCCACTAGTTTTAACATCCGTTGAGTCTGCTGAGAAAGAATTAATACTGTATTAGTTGCCAGATGGTGTTTTCTAGTTCTGTTAGCTTGCTTTTCTCCCCATTTACAAATAGATTTATTTGGGCATCATGTTAGAATTTGCCAAATCTGGAAATGAAATCTTACTCATAAACTATCTGGAAGATACTTATGTTTAGCTTATGCTCTGCAGGTCTACTATTTTCTATTAATTTTAAAATAGAAAGTGAAGCAATAAGCCTGCTTGATATGTGACTATCCAGTCTCATAAGCCTCATCTCTCAGTTCCGGTGATGCTATTTATTCTGGCCTGTGTCTATCTGCATTCACGATTGCTTATGTCTTCCCTCCTCAGTTCTTTTTCCATGACAGATTTTTAGAGGCCAGATAAGCTTTGCTTGTTTTAAAAAGGAGAGGTGCCATAAACATGGAAAGAAAAATAAATCAAAGGTTGTAGCAGTGATTTTACAGATGAGTTTTGTGCTGTAACGAGATCTCTTACTTGCCAATGAAATCATTGCTGAGTTTTTTATTTACACTGCAAGATAGGAGAGAGGAGTGACAGAATAAGAAGTTGAGAAAGGGGGGCAGAAAGGGAAACATTAGTCTATCAAAGTGTCCTAGCTCTTAAACTTAATAGAAGTCCAAGCCAGTTGCTGTATAATGTAACCCATTTTGTTACTACCTCTGTTTCTAAATGTATTCTGCAGGAAGAAACTGATTGTGGCTAGTAGTGATCTTTCCTCTCCCCAGTTTGATTGAAGGAGCATAAAAAATGAACAGCCCATCTAAGAAGTTTAGGGAAGAAATTGTGTGATAAATTCCTTTATCTAGAGAGATTAGGGACAAAAATATGTCAATTTCGTGACATTTTCCTGTCAACTAAGGTAAACTTAAGTTGCAACCATTTGTTTCTAGATTCAGGAGATATTTATGGGGTCTTATAACTGTTGGTTGATGTTTTGAACCTCTGTTATTCAGAACTTGGAGAACTTTTGGCTTTTCGAGGTCAAATTCTAGCCAAATAGAAGTTGTGGTTGATTCTCACATTCTTGTTGTCATCCAGTCGGAACTGGCTAATCCCTGGTATTCTTTTGGGTGTTTCTGAGGCTGTAAATCACAGTGAACGAGATGTCATCCTTCTGCCTCAAGAGACGCTGGTAGATCTGAACTACCAAAGAGGTACAGTCTTTAAGTTAACAACACAACTCCCTATGGACTACACCTGAGTGTGCCACAATTTACTGATTAGACTTCTTGTTGTGTACCATGGAGTTGGAATTGACCCATAACTGACCCTGCAGCAGGTTTTCAGAGGCAGTTAATCATACGGAATGAAATTGCCCATTCTTCTAATTAGACTTACATGAATTTAAAGTTCACTTCACTTCCTAAATATACTTCGCAGATTGCTAACAATTTCCCTGGAGTCACAGAAAAGTCTGAAAGAATAATTAACATTCATGTTCTCTCTGAATCCTTGCTAATGCCGTTATTTTCTTACTGTAGGAGGAGCTCTTGGTACATTCGAGGCAAGAACTTTTATGTGCTGACCTCCCTGAAGATTTTCGAAGGAGCAAAGGTATTTATTTCTCTCAGCTCTTTTCCTTTCCCCCTTATATCACATGCACTGATTCATTTTCCATTTTGCCTTGGGAATACAAAGTCCCTGCTGTGCAAGATGGGCTTAATAATAGAAATCCTTGCTCTTGCCAGTGGATGTGCTTGTGTGATGGAACAATGCCTTATTTTTGACAGTAGTTTGCCTCCACTTTCCTTTTCTGTAACAAGTCCTTGTTGACTGTGTATTGAATCCTTACAACCAATGATTGGTCTGATTATCTATAACTCACCTGCAAGTTTGGAAGTGTTAATGTGTTTGGGACAGGAATTCACCCCAGTGAATTTCTCTGTACCACCATGGAATTACATCATGTTCTTGTTTTTCTGGAGCAGTGAAGGCAGAAAAGTATATACTCAGGTCATCTTGGGTGTTCTCAAAGTAGTTAATCCTTGTCATCTCATTGTGCTCCACAAAACATTTATTAAATGTAGGCATTTGAGATACTATGACCTTCCTTGCTTTCTTGCTAGAAGCTGAGGCCGAAAGAGAAAGATAAACCTAAGATTCCTGCCCTTTCCCCCAGACACCTGACTTTTAGTCAGGCCCTTTAGCCACTATTTATTTTTATAATAAATCTTTTTTTTCCCCTAAAAATAATCTTAAGCAAGTTAAGAGAGGACTCTGTGTATTTTACAGTTATTGTAAAGAGTGGGGGTGTGTGCACGCAATATCATGCTTTCACCTCAAGTTGGAAATAGAAATGCAAGGGGTGGTACCACGGTGGTGATGTTTATGCAGTATGAAGCTTTCTCCTAAAGTTGGAAATAGTAATACTATTTGACCCAGCAATTCCAGTACTAGGAATATACTCTAAAGAATCCAGAGCTGCCACTCAAACAGATATGTGCATACCTATGTTTATTCTGCATACGTGCATACATACACAAGAAGAAAAAAAAAAAACAAATAGGCTAAATTATTTGTTTCTATGCTGGAATATGAGATTTGACTCTCCGCTTCCTGGCTGCCTGAATAGAAAATGAAGCATGAATGATTCCCTTGTGAAAGGATGCTAACTCCAGTTTGTCAACCTGCTTCCTGTTCTTGGAGATTTTCTCTCTGCCTCTGAGGCTTGCTGTCCAGTGTAGATGAAAGGACTTTGTTCTGAAGATGATGGGTGTACTGTACCTAAGTCTCCCCTGGTATCTGAGACTTTTCTTAAGGATTCCAATGAGACAGTTAGGTTTCCACTCTCATCTTCACCCACATGCCCGTGAGATCTTTTAGCAGGACTCCAGTGTCGTAATTGTAAAAATGGCGCAGTAGTGCCATCAGACTGCCTCTTAGAATTGGGGTCCGGTGGAGAGCAGGGAGGAGAATCAAGATCAGCATCCACGTAGAGCTGATTTTTTTTTTTTATTTTACCTTTGGTTTTTATTGTGATCTTAGTGAAAATTTACAAAGCAAATTTATTTTCCTTTCATACACATCTTGCTGTGTAACATTTATTACTGTGTCCACAAGGTAATTGTGTTTTTCCTCACATCCTCCTTGTTCTAATTTCCTTTAATCCTTCTGTCTTCTGTAATTGATTATTCTACACTGTTAGTTCCTCCTTGTGAGTATCACTCCTCTTCTAGACCCACCTACCTGTTGTTGGGCTAAAAATTGAGTATCCCCAACCTTTTTACCAATTCTGTCACCAGTGGTCTCTCCCAAAGCTTCTCCACTTCTCAACTGGGTTTGATGCTTAGTTGCATTATGATATTATGCATATTATGATTATAGAGTTTAAGGACCATAGTTCTAGTTATGAGGTGTATTAGGAAAGTAACAGGTTGCAGTTCAGAAGTAGGGATGACTCCGATTACAGAGATTTGGTTAGAACAACTTCCTAGGCAGGCCTCTCCACCAAGTGGTAGAAAGCTCTCCTGACAAGTGACCAGAGGCATCCTTCTCCATTAGGAAGGAAGCCCCCTGTCCTAAGGGGCTCAGCTTTCTGAATCTGCAGGTTGGGTCAGCCACTGTAGCTGCCTTGCTCCATGGGTCAGGAAGCCCCCTACACTGTCTCAGACTGGTTTCCTGGTTCTACTGCAGCTATTTCTCTGCCTCTGCTTCTCACCATCTTGCACCATATCCAGTGTTATAGCTTTCTGTCTTCTGAGCAGATTCTCAGTGTAGAGATTCTAGGTAACAAAAGATGTGGTTTGCTCCCAGCTCTTGGGGATGGTGAGGTTCCCCTCTGCTTTTGAGATAGATAACTGCAGGGCAGGGAATTATTTGATAAGGCTCTTCTAGCCATAGTCTTTTTTTTAGTTTTTATTGGGTGGGACTATGTAAATGGAGGGGTTTGTGGTTCTCAGGGAGATTAGATAGTTTGCAAATTATGTAAATAATAGGTATGGCACTCTTGTGGGGTGGGACCATGCAAATAAGTTGACTGAGTGGAACACTACTGTGAGGGATAGCTACTTTTGCCAAACTTCTTGGCTTAAAACGAGTCATCGCAAAGAAGGAAAGTGAGAATGTCACATTGTCATCTGGGGGAAACATCAGACCAACCATAACTGAGAAATATTCTACAAAACAAATAGCCTATATTCTTTTTTATTTTATACTGATTTATTTACAAAGTTCGAATACATTGTTCTTCACACCAGATCTTTCCTATTTCCTTCTCTACCCCCACCCATTAAATTGTGTGACCCTATGATTAACCTTCTTCCTCTCCACCTTCACTCCTATGCTTCCATCCTCCCCTTCTTGGGTTCTCATACATGTTCTACAATAATGGTCTTATACGGTATTTGTCCTTAAGAAACTGACTTACTTCACTCAGCATAATGCTCTCCAGTCCCTCCCAAGTTAGGTAGTAATTTACAGAATCATTACTCCTGTGTCCTGCATAGTATTCCGTTGTGTGAATGTACCGTAATTTCTCAGTCCATTCTCTTGTGGTTGGACATCTGGGCTGTTTCCATGTCCTTGCGATGGTGAATAACGGTGCTAGTACAAATCTGTTTGTGCTTCAGTTCTCATTTTCTTAGGGTATATTCCAAGCCGTGAAATAGCTAGGTTATATGGAATTTCTATGTTCAGCTTTTTTAGGAAGCACTAAACTGCCTTCCAGCATGGTTGTACCATTTTAAATTCCACCAACAATTCTTTTAAAGAATCAGAAGGTCTTATACTGAGGAATTAACTCCTCCATATTTTTTACAGTACCTTTGTGTGTGTGCACGTGTGTGTGTTTTCAGTGTCTTTTTTTTTAATGACATTTTTATTTTATACTGGTTAACTTGAAGTTTGTAACACATTGATTTTCACATCCATTGTCTTTTTTTAATTGGCATTTTAATGAAAATTTATAGAAACTTTGGGTTTACATTTCATCCATTGTCTTTAAATACTTCCTGTGTCATTCAATGCTTTGTTTATAAAATCCTCCCTATTGCACCTTGAGACTTGATTTTTTCTTCAGTTCTTTTAATCTGAGGAGGGATAAGCATGTTCTTTCCTTTTGATGTTTTAACTCCCAAATCTTGCACATTTCATTTAATACTTTGTCATGAGCGACTCTTTGAAATATTCTCTTCAGTTCTTTTTACTTCTTTTCTTCCATTTGCATATCTAATTTATGTTCTAATACAGGTTTTCAAGATTCATTTGACATCCATTTTGGTCTTCTTTTCTTGCCTTTTTAATGAATGTCATCTTAACTATGTCTAAGGCTTCAGTCATTGAAGCTAATTGCATCAATCTGTTTGTTTGGGTTTTTTCTAAAGTCTGGATTTTTTTATTTTTCACAATTCATTCGTTTTCCTTTTTTTCTTTCTTGTTGTGTACCATCGAATCGGATCTGACTGGTACAGGAGATTGCCCCTCCTTCTCCATCTGGTAAATTTGAACTGTGTGCTTTTGGGATTGCAGTGCAGCTTCTTGCTGCTAGGCTACCAGAGCTCCTTCAAATAGTTTTTTGAGATGAATTCGAAACTCAGGTACTATATATTCAAGGTTACTTTTGATGCTCGTAGACTTTTCACTTTCTTTCATTTCAACTTGCACTTACATGTTGCTATTTGATGCTGTCAAGTTGTCTATGACTTACAGTGACCCCATAAACAATATATGGAAAGCTTATTCTAACGTGCATCGTCTTTAGTCTCAGCTATGCTCAAGCACATTGTTACAGTCTTCCTCTAACCTTTCCCAGCATGACATCTTTTTCCAAGGATTGGTCCCTCCTGACTTCATGCTCGAAGTATATGAGACAAAGGTTCCCCATTCTTGCCTCAAAAGAGCAGCACCCTGGGTGCACTTCCTCTAAAACAGATTTGTTTGTTCTTCTGGAAGTACAAGGTATATGTTACATACTCTTCATCAATGCAAATCAAAGGCATCATTTCTTCAGTTTTCCTTATTCATTGGTCAACTTTCAGATGCATAGGAAGAAATTGAAAACACCATGGCCAGAATCAGTCAGTCACCTTGTCTTTAGACTGACATCCTTATTCTTTAGCATGTTAAAAGAGGTTCTTTATAGCAAATTTCCCCTAATGCAGTATATCTGTTTGATTTCTTGACTGCTGCTGCCATGGCTTGATTGTGAATCCAAGTAGATGAAATCTTTACAACTTCAGTCTTTTCTCTATTATGATCTTGCATATTGATTCAGTTGTGGGGAGTTTTATTTTCCTAATGTTGATACTTACATAGGAGCAAACTTTTTTCCCTTTCTTTTTTTATTAATTTTAATGAAAGTTTACAGAGTTTTCGTTGTTGTACTTTTCTCCCTGCCCACCCCTACCCCCCAATTAACTCTTCTCTTTGTAAAGTAAAAGAAAAATTCTTTCACTGTTATACAGTCCCTTCCCCCAAGTCCACTCCACTATGCAACCTTCATTCTAGACTCCTGTCATGACAGTAATACCTAATCATATATCCCTTTTAAACAGTTCTCTCCCTCATCTATTTCAATGCCGTTTACATAGTTTATCCCATCTTTCTCAGTCTCCCCCAACCCCAATGTCAGTCCCTTTTTACAACAGTGACACTATGCAGTATTTGTCCATTTGTGACAGTTTTACTCAGCATAAAGTCCTCCAGGGTCATCCATTTTGTATAATATTTCATGAGATTCTTGTTTTTCAATGAAGTGTAGTATTCTGTTGTGTGAATATACCCCAGCTTCTCTATCCATTCATTTGTTGATGGGCACTTGGGTTGTTTTCAGTTTTTTGCTATTGCGAACAAAGCTGCAGTAAACACGGGTGTGCATATATCTGTTTGGGTGGCAGTTATGGTGTCTTTGGGGTATATTCTCAGTAGTGGAATTCTGGGTCAAATGGTATTTCTATTTGCAACTTTTTGAGAAAGCACCATACAGCCTTCCATAGTGGTTGTACCATTTTACACTCCCACCAGTAGTGAATAAGGGTTCTAGTTTCTCCACAACGTCACCAGCATTTGATGTTTGCTGTTCTGTTAAATTTTGCTATTCTGACTGAGGTGAGATGATATAGTTGTTTTGATTTGCATCTCTCTAAAAGCTAGGGATTTTGAACATTTCTTGATGTGGTTGTTTGCCATCTGAATGTCTTCTTTGGTCAAGTGTCTGTTCATATTCTATGCCCATTTTTCAGTTGAATGATTTACTTTTATCTTGTTGTGGTAGGAGCACACTTTTATTTCCTTCATCTTGAACTTGCTCAGGAGCAGTTGCTACTCTCTTCCATAATTGGCCCTTGGACTTGTTCTGATTGTTACTGTGCTTCTCCATTGTGCTTCCATCAATTTAGTCAATTTGATTTCTGTTAGCCTCTGGCCTCCCCTTCCTCCTTTGGACTTTTATACATACCTTACTAGTTATTGTTCTATTTTTACAATAATGATCTTATGCAGCATTTGTCCTTATGGGACTGAATTAGTTCACTCAGCATAATGGTCTCTGGCCTCTCCCATGTTATATAGTATTTTTCAAAATCATTGCTCCTGAGTATTCCATCATGTGAATATACCAAATTTTTTCATTTCATCTGTTTGTTGATAGACATTTGGGCTGTTTCTATTTTCATGCTGTTGTAAATAACGCTGCTGAACATGGGTGTACAAATCTTTGGGTGTGTCTTGGTTCTGTTTTCCTTGGAGGATATTCCTAGCAGTGGAATAGCTGGGCCATATAGAATTTCTATGTATAGCTTTTTGAGGAAACATCAAACTGCCTTCCAGAGTGCTTATACAATTTTATAGTCCCACCAGCAGTGTATGACAGTTCCAGTCTCTCTCTATCCATTTATTGCTTGCTGCCCTGCTATACTTTGCCACTGCTTCTAGGGTGAGATGATATCTCATTGTGATTTTGATTTGCGTCTCTTATTGCCAGTGATTTCAAGCATTTTTTTTTCATGTATCTGTTGACGATACACATGTCTTCCTTTGTGAAAAGTCTTTTCATGTCTTTTGACCATTTTATACTTGGGTTATCAGTCTTTTCCTTGTGGAGGCCCAGTAGTAGTCTGTAAACTTTTGCTATCAAGAGACCCTTGTCTGAAATATCATTGCCAAATGTCATCGTCCCTCTCCAACCCCCACTCAGTAGGTTTTCTTTTCATTTTATTGGAAAAAGTTTTTGATGTGCACACTAGATCTTCAGAAGGGCCCTCCATTGATGGTCCCTCACGTGGTTGTAAATAACATATGTCTGTTACATGTTTTATTCCTCTTTCCTTCCTTTCCCATCCCTGGCAACCATCCAAGAATCATTCTGCATTTAATTATTTCTTTGGCTTCTTAGAATAGTGATTTTATGACGTATTTACCCTTTTGTGACTGACTCCACTCATCGTGATTTCCAGCAGACCCAGCCATGTTATGTAGTATTTATGAAAAACTTTATTCTTTGTTATTGTTGAATACTGTCAAGTCAGAACTAAGTCATAGCTGACCCATTAGAGCGTTTTTCAGAGGCGGCAAATAACATGGAGGAGATTGCCCATCTTTCTCCTGTGGAACAGCTGGTGGATCTGAACCGTATATCTTTGGCTTGACAGTGCAACAGAAACAACAGATAAGAACCCTGTCCTTTCCTGTGTCATCCTCACAATTTCCAACACCCTCAAGCCCATTGCTACTATCATGTGTCAGTCCACCTGGTTGAGAGTTTTCCTTTTTTGCTATCCGTCTATTTTCCCATGTATAATGGACTTCTCCAAGAAATGACCTCTCCTAGTAACTTGCCTAAGTACATGAGATGAAGTTTCATCTGAGTGCACTTTCTGCAAGACTTTCCCTTTGTTCTTTTGGCAGTCCGTGGGATATTCAGCACTCTTCTCCAACAGAATTCAAACACAGCGATTCGTCTTTTGTCATCTTTAGTCATTGTCCAGTTCTCACATGCATAGCAAGTGATTGAAAAGACCATAGCCTGAATCCAGGTGCACCTTAGTTCTCAAACTGATATCATTGCTACACAGTAAGGTAGGACTATGCAATTGTTAAGTGTGGCCTACAAGAAGGATTATATAGCTTTCTAATACTGTAAATAAGATACATAGCACCTTCTGTGTGCAAACGTGCAAATGAAAAGCATAGAATGCCAACATGGAGATTGGTCGGCTTTGCCATCCTGCCAAGGTTAAATCTATCAATCTCAGAGTCAGAAAATTGGAATAGAAACAAAAGAGAGGAAGACCTGAACCGAGATTAACTGACACAGTCATTGTAGCAGTGTGGTCAAGTGTGTCAGAGATGATGAGAATGGTATAGGATAGGACAGGGTTCAAATCTGTTGTTCATAGGGTCACTATGAGTCATACTCATCTCAGCGGCACCACAAAAACACCATCAAGAAACAAGAAGCAGCGAGTATAGTGCTTCCTTTGGGCCAGAGGTTTCTTGAAAGTAAAGGGTGAGACTGAGACACAGCAGTACTGTGGAGGTGAAAGAGAACCAGAGACAGCAGTACTAGATCTGCCAAACCTCAGAGCTAGAGCCCAGTGCCTTGTCCTAAGAGTGAGAAGAACATCATTGGCAAAACGTAAAGAGCTTTGTAACACTTGCCCCAGGCCAGGGCAGGGCCTAGAGAAAGCCACCAGGCTGAAGATCAGAGAAAGCTTGCTTACAAGTATAACTGAGAAGAGACTGTCCTGATGGAAGGATTGTATCCTGAGTGTTTCTTACCCGAATTATAACCTGCTTCTTCCCTAATAAACTCCACAGTGATGAGTTTTTTTCTGTGAGTTCTAAGTGGCCATTGAAATGAATTCTTGAACCCAGTAGTGAAGTAATAAGAGCTATGGGAGGGATGACTGGTGTTAGAATTGTTGTGGGAAGGTGTGGCACATGAGAAGACATGTCTGACCACATAGAAAGTGGCATTGTGTTGCTGCTGTTGATGAGGATCTTCTCCTTTGTGATGTCAGATCCTACTCCAACCCCATGCCTCTGGCACTGTGTTCACCTGGGCTGACGGACTTTTTTCTTTTTAACCAGTTGAAATGTGATTCTTTTCCTTATTAATATATTTCATTGATTGGCTTTTCTAATATTAAACCACCCTTAATAGCCAGTATTGCTAATACCATTTATCTTCCCCCCACTTAATGGAGTTCCTTTCTTTGTCAAATATCAGTTGCCCAACACCCCATGAGAGTCATGGATTGGCTTTTGCAGCCATCTGTATGCTGCAGTAGTGGAAAGAAATGGAGACACTGGGGGAAATTGCTCCTTAACTGCTTTTCAGTTTACACTCTTGATGTCCTTGTCTACCTTTTTAGAGTTCTTAAAATGGTAGGGTACAGATTTCTAGTAACTTTACTTGTGCACGTGAGAAGCTAGAGGATCCTAGACCTGCTCACACTACCATCATCCCAGCAACCCCATATTGGTTTGTTTTTAGCAATGAAAACAAATGTTTACATTTGGAAATTTTATTCCCATTTATGGCATAATCTTCTCATAATTTACATTTTTGATGGTGAGGAGTTTAAGAAGCAGCTAGTTGTATGCGCGGACTCTCTCTCTCTCTCCCTCTCTCTCTGCCTCTTACTCTCTCTCTTTCACTCCTAGATATCATGGAAGAAGTGTAGCCATTTTTAGAAGAATGGCAATACTTTAGGGCCTGGTATCAAGCGAGACCAGTCCTTGGTGAAAGAGATTATTATGACAGAAAGTCAATGAAAAAGAAGACATTAGATAACAAGAATAGACATAGGCCAGCACAGTGGCATTTGCGAGAATGGTGCAGGATCAAAGTGTTTCTCTCCTTCTGCTGGAAGTACGTACAGAGTTTCTTCCAGACTCTCTGTCTCACCTAGCAACAACAGACATTTGGAATTTTTTTATACGCACAAGGTTTTGTATGGATGTTTGTTTTCGGTTCTCTTGGATAAGTACTTGGAAATGGAATTACTGTGTCAGATGTGAATGGCAGCTCTAACATTTTAAGGAATTCCCAGATTTTTCCCCCAGCACCTGCACCATTTTACCTTCCAACAGCTTTCTTTCTGTGAAAATTCCCATTTCTCTGTATCTCCTCCAGCTCTTTTTAGATTCCCTCCCAGCCATCTGAACTGTGAATTGCCACTGTGATTTTAATTTGTACTTCTCTAAATGAGTAGGTCCTTCCCATCTTCTCTCTCCGTTTATTCAGTATTTTACCATAAACTCCATCAGTACTTCAAAGTTTGAATTTTTCCCATTTAGCTTTTCTTTACCTTCTTCTCAGCTTTTCTTCAGCTTTCTCTCAGGTTGAAAAAATACTGACTATATGCTTCCATTTTTGGTTTCCTAACTCTTGATCTTTGTACATTTTGTTACATTAGTTTACTTTGCCTTCTCATACACTGTTAGAAAAAAGGCTGTTCAGTGCAGCCCTTTCATTTCATTGTTTCTTCCATTGCTGTAACTACTGTTCATTCCAGAACAAGTTTCAGTCTCTTCTGATCCATTTAGGCCTTTTCTTTCTTCCTTATCTTTTTATTGATCTTTTTTCCTAGTGTAGTGGTGGTGGTTATGTGCCGTCGAGTCACTTGCGACTCATAGCGACCCTATGTAGAACAGCCCTAAACCCTGCTCTATTCTGTGCCAATCGCACTGCCTCTGACACACCCATCCCAATTACTCCAGTCACTGAATCAATCCACCTCATAGAGGGACTTCCCCTCCTACACGGTCTCTCCACCCTCCCAAGCATGATGTCCCTCTCCAAGGACCTGTCCCTCCTTCCAACATGTCCTTAGTATGTCAGAAAAAGCCCCAGAATCCTTGCCTCCAAGGAACAGCCTGGTTTAACCCTCTCCAGGATGAATCTGTTTGTTTTCTTGGCAGTCCATGGTATATTCAATACTCCTCTCCAGCACCACGGTTCAAAGGCATCAATTTTCCTTCTATCCTCCCTAGTCATTGTCCAACTCTCTGATGCATAGCAAGTGATTGCAAAGACCATAGCCTGTATCCGACGAACCTTAGTCTCCAGAGTGACACCATTGCTTTTCAGTACCCTGTAGAGGTCCCTAACAGCCGACTTTCCCATTGCAATACTTTTTTTGATTTCCTGGCTGCTGGCGGCAAGAGTTTTGACTGTGGAGCTAAGCAAACTAAAGTGGTTAATGATTTCAATCTCTTCACCATCCATCCTGATGTTGCCAATTGGTCCAGTGGTGAGAATCTTTGTCTTCTTGACATTGAGCCTCAATCCATACTGAAGGCTGCAGTCCTTGACCCTCTGCAGCAAGTGCATCAGCTCCTCCTCAGTTTCAGCAAACGGGGTTGTGTCATCTGCATAACACAGATTGTTAGTAGATCTTCCACCAATCCTGATGCCACACTTCTCATAGAACCCAGCCTCTTGGATAATCTGTTCTGCATACAGGTTGAAAAAGAATGGAGATAGGACACATCCCTGGCATACACCTTTCCCAATTTTGAAACCATGTGTTTCCCTGCTCTGTTCTGATGACTGCCTCTTGGTCCAAGTACAGGTTTTGCGTTAGCACAGTTAAATGTTCTGGGATTCCCATTCTTCTCAGAGTCAGCCACAGTTTGTTATGAACCACACAGTCAAACGCCTTTGCATAATCAATGAAACACAGATAGACATTCTTCTGGTATTCCCTGCTTTCAGCTAAGATCCATCTAACATCAGCTGCAATATCCCTAATACCACAACCCCTTCTAAACCCAGCCTGGACTTCTGGCAGTTCTCTGCTGATGCGCTGTTACAGTCATTTTTGGATAATCTTCAGTAGACTCTTGCTTGCATGTGAAATCAATGATATTGTTCTGTAGTTTCCACACTCTGTTGGCTCACCCTTCTTTGGAATGGGAACAAATACAGATCTCTTCCAGTCAGTTGGCCAAGTGGTTGTTCTCCAGATTTCTTGGCACAACTTGGTGCGCAAGTCCAGGGCAGCATCTGTTAGTTGAAATATGTCAATTGGTATACCATCTACTCCTGGGGCCTTGTTTTTTGCTATTTCCTTCATAGCAGCTTGAACTTCTTCCTTCATCACCATAGGCTCTTGCTCATATGTTATCTCATGAAATTCTTCTGTGTCTGCCAATTCCTTTTGATACAGTGACTCAGTATATTCCTTCCATCTTCTTTTAATACTTCCCGGATCATTTAATATTCTTCCTAAAGCATCTTTGATTATAGCAACTTGAGGTTTGAATTTGTGCTTCATTTCCTTGAGCTTTTCTAGGGTGGGGGAGGATATAACATCCGTGATGTCATTCTACAGTTTGATTTTGAGTCTTTATTGTTCAGTGAGTCAAATCTGGTCTTAAGATGAACTCTCCTGGGAGTTGAACACTGTGGCCGGCTGAGGGCAGTGGGGATGAGTGACTGTACTGTGAGTGGCTCAAGATGAATGCCGGAGCCAAACTGTCAGCAAATGGCCCTTTGGATAGCCATGATCTTTGTAAAGGTTTTTCTTGTGTGAAAAATGAACTTTTGCCTAGTCATCCTCTTGAGTTATCAAAAAAAACCTTCCAGCTTGACCAAGATAAAATGCACTTCTCCACCCTAAGGAATATCCAGGCGTCACTTTGCCCGCTGAAACTGCAGGTGGAATTCAGGACTGTGCAGCTGGTTCAGCATCTCCCATTTCTTCTGAGCTGAAACCTCCCACTTGGTGTTCTAAGGGGGAATGATGAGACTGTTGGATTTGAAGATATGTTTAGTGATCCATCACAAAGTGAAGTCATGGGCGAGCCCCACTCGATGGTGGAGCTCAAGCTCCGTTTGCTGTAGAGCAGTGTTCTGCCAGCACACCCAGAAGGCTGCAGGGCACTCAGTTGTCTTCTTGGATATGTGCAACATTAACAGCACTGACACACAGGGGAAAAAAAGATGAACTCTCCTTCACTTGCTTTCCTTGTTGGTTTCTGGCCATGTGATACTGAGCTTCTCCATCATCTTTCTTCAGATGTAGTTGATTTGATTCTAGTGTATTTATTCTACCTGGTGAAGTCCAAATGTATAATCATTTCTCTTGTCGGAGGAGAATTGTGTTTGCAATTAATAAATTGTTGGTCTTTCAAAATTCTCTCATACAATCTTTGGTGTCATGTCATTAAATATCCAAAAAAATGAACACAATACAGTACGTTGAGCTTCTGTTACCATTATCTGTCTTTTGGGCCTAAAGATTTATACATTGAAGTGAAATACTAATTTTTTTAAAAACCCACTCTCCAGATTACATCATACTTTCAGAAATGAAAGTGTTTCAATGAAAAGACTCTTTCCATAAAATTACTATCTGCTCATTTATTTGGGCTTAAAGTTTATATAGTCTAAAAGTCATATAGATAGAATGGATGAGAGGCATAAGGAAATTGGTAGTAATTACTTTTACTAGCTTTTCTGTTTTGATCAGATATCTTCCCGCATACTTGTTAGTTCTGTAGTCAGTTCCAACTAAGGGTGACACCATGTGCAGAGTAGATTGTGCCCTGTGATTTTAAAAAGCAGGGTTCTAGGCCTTTTTTATGAGGTACTTCTGAGTGACTTTGAACTCCTAACCTTTGGCTAGTATGCTGTATTTGACAATTTATTCCTATAACTTATACTCTGTGATCATATAATGACAAAGCTTGGTCTCACATACTTTGGGCATGTTGCTAGGAGAGGCTATTCTTTGGAGAAGAACATCATGCTTGGAAAGTGGAAGATTGGTGAAAGAGAGGAAGATCTTTAATGAGATGGATTGACATAGTGACTGCAGCAATGGTGCAAGTATATCAGAAATTATGAGGATAGCACAGGGATGTGTGTGTATATACTTAGATAATACAGCTTTGATTTTGTTTTCTTAACCTTTTCATGACTTTTAAGAAACTGCCCATATAACATTTTTTTAAGGTTTTTTTTTTATTTTTTTTTTCTATAATTATATTTTATTAATTTTCATAAACATTTACAGAGATTTTGGGTTTCCATTCATTCATTGTTGCACTATTCTCTCTACCCTCCTCCCAGTTTGTTCTTGTCCAAATGCCACAGTGCTTGTCAAAGCCAGTTCTGATTAATCTTCTTTGTCACTGTGTCCTTTGCCATTCCCTATCACTCCTCCCTGAGAGAGACTTCACCCTGAGTCATAAGGAAAAGGGGATGGCGTATTCTCTTAGCTACTTCCTGCTGAAAAGGGACGCTGTGGGTTTCAGGGTGAAGATGTTCTCTCACTACTCTAAAGGGCCCCTTTGGCAGTAGGAAACACATAGACTATTATGGAGATTGATTTTGGAATTTAGATGCACTCTTATTGATTGTGCTTGGCCGTACATGTTCATATCCTTGAAGATGTATCAGCCCATATAACATTTTATGTCTCCTGGGTTTAGAGGGAAGCTCTAGTCCGACCTTCCTCCCCCGCCCCCATTTATTATTAGTTTCAATGAAAAGTTACAGAGACTTTGGATTTCCGTTCATTCATTGTTGCACTTTTCTCCCTTCCCAACCCTTGCCCTAGTATACTACCCTCTTGGAAAAGTAAAAGAAAAATTCTTTTCATTGTTTTACAATCTCTTCCCCCAGGTCCACTCCACTATATAGTCTTCACTCTGGACTCCTGTCATGACAAAAATACCTAATAATTTTCCCTCTTAAACAGTTTTCTCCCTCATCTGTTTCAGTGCAGTATAAATGATTGAACCCATCCTTCTCAGTCTCCTCCCAACCCCGAGGTCAGTCCTGCTTTACAACAGTGGTACCATGCAGTATTTGTCCTTTTATGACTGAGATACTTCACTCAGCATGGTGTCCTCCAGGGTCACCCATTTTGAATAATATTGCATGAGTTCCTTGTTTTTCAATGCAGCATAGTATTCCATTGTGTGACTATACCACAGCTTCTCTATCCATTCATTTGTTGTTGGGCACTTAGGTTGTTTCCAGCTCCATGCTATTGTGAACAAAGCCGCGATAAACATGGGTGTGCGTATATCTGCTTAGATGTCAGTTATGGTCTCTTTGGGGTATATTCCCAGTAGTGGAATTGCTGGGTTGACTGGTATCTCTATTTGCAACTTTTTGAGAAAGCGCCATAACGTCTTCCACAGTGGTTGCACCATTTTACACTCCCACCACCAATGAATAAGGATTCCAGGTTCTCCGCAACCTCGCCAGCATTTGTTGCTTGCTGTTCTGTTAAATTTTGCTATTCTTACCGGGGTGAGATGATATCTCATAGTTGTTTTGATAGTCCCACTTTTAACGTGTGCTTTCATTTGATAGGAGTTTGTAATAACTATATGAATTTGAAGAAAGAAACCTCATCCCACCAACCCCAGCACCCCTTCAGGATATTAATTGTATCAAGATTAATTAATCCCATATACAATTAATATACAATTAATCCCATTAATTGTATCAAAATCATATTGTTGTTGTTATTGTTATATGCCGTTGAGTCGCTTGTGACTCATAGCAACCCTATGTACAACACCCCTAAACTCTGCTCTGTCCTGTGCCAGTCGCACTGTTTCCAATACACCTATCCCGATTACCCCAGTCACTGAATCATTCCACCTCAAAGAGGGACTTCCTCCCTGTGCTGTCCCTCCACCCTCCCAAGCATGATGTCCCTCTCCAAGGACTGGTCCCTCCTTACAACATGTCAGATGAAGTATGTCAGATGAGCCTCAGAATCCTTGCCTCCAAGGAGCTGCCTGGTTTAACCCTCTCCAGGATGAGCCTGTTTGTTTTCTTAGCAGTCCATCGTACATTCAATACTCCAGCACCACAGCTCAAAGGCATCAATTCTCCTTCTATCCTCCCTAGTCATTGTCCAACTCTCTGACGCATAACAAGTGTTTGCAAAGACCATGGCCTGTATCAGATGCACCTTAGTCTTCAGAATGACACCATTGCTCTTCAGTACTTTGGAAAGATCCCTAACAGAAGACTTTCCCATTGCAATACATCTTTTCATTTCCCGGCTGCTGGTGTCAAGAGTGTTGACTGTGAAGCCAAGGAAACTAAAGCTGTGAACAATCTCAGTCTTTTCACCATCCATCCTGATGTGGCAAGAAAATAATTTCCCATTACATTCAAAACCCATTTCATAGCTGAAATCACATATCTTGGAAGAAAAATTCAGAACAGAAAATAATTTGGTTTTAAAAGGGTTTAAAGTGGAGGAGAAATGGAAATGTTTTTCCATTTTGTGTAAACAAGTTTGGAGAGCTTCTTTATAGTGCATCTAAACCCTTTATGAATGGCATTTCTAATCAGCTTAGAGAAGTTTGAGGGTTTTTTTCCATATTTCCTCATGGAAAATTTCAAACTTATTCAAAAGGGTAAAGAAGAATATACTAAGTTCCCACATACTTAACAACATTCACCTTCAGTAATTACCAACTCATGACCAATCTTGTTATTGCAAGTAATCGGGTTACGCCAGAAACTCCATTTACAGAATAATCTCTTTTCTGTTTGGTTTTGTCTGAATTTTCTTTTCCAAAGAGTACTTTTATATATATGACTTACCTAAACTCAAGTAATAATAGTTTTTATCTAATAACTAATATAACCTGTCATATTTAAATTCTACTGTTTTTCACTAAATCATTTTAATACTTTGTGCATCATTTTGCATTGTGACATTTCTGTGCACACATAATGCATTTTAGCTAAATCTAAATATTTGTTAAAAGCAATTAAATTCCCTAAAGAGAGGTAAATAGAAGCTGGGTTATTTCTCTTCCAGAATAATTTTTTGTTTTGTGCTTAGTTACAATTGCATGTTACCAAGTTTAAAATACATGCTGGAACTGTGAAGTATGGCAGTTCCAAATGAGGGGGGGACCTAACATGTAACCTTGAAAATTTTGAGTGACTTTCTTTTCCCCCGTTAGCTATCGATGGATAAAATTAAAAAATTCCTTGCTGTCAAGTTGGAACAGACACATAGCTGGCCCTGCCAGTAGGTTTTCAGAGGCTTCAAATCACATGGGATGAGACTGCCCATTTTTCTCTTTCAGAGCAGCTTTGAACTCTCTGCCTTGGCTCGGCAACACAATGCCTTACTCACTAGGCCACTAGATCTCCCTGTGGCATTAAAAAACCCTAGAAAGTTACTTTTTCTGATTAAAAAATTTTTTTAATAATAATTTGATAATGTCCTATTTGAGCACATCAGATGCACTATGTGAATCTGAAATGAAGTGTTTTTACTGAATTAACATTGAGTTAATTCAGGAGAAAGTTTAATCTACAAACTAGTTATTTTAAATAACATTTTTTTTTTAAATCCATCATATAAGTGCTTATCTCCTTTCTAAGAAGATGAAATACGAGATACATTCCAACTTTGTGATTTAAGATGGCAGATAAGTTCTTCTAATTCTCTTAAATTATTATGGTAATGAGATGATTAGAACGCTTCTGTTGCCTTCAAGAGAATGTGTGTGTCATTTTCTCGCATAACTTCTAAACTCGTATGAAGTCCAGACCCCTCACTCCCTACCTCACAAAGAATAGAATGCGAGTGGTTCGAGTCCTCTGCAGTACACAACAACGACACTTTACCAGCTAGTATTTTTTGAACACTGAGTACAAAGCTTTACTCCACCAAAGAACCTAATCACACGGTAGAATATTAGACCACAATGAGATTAACAGTATGCTGGCTTTCATGTTCCTCAATACCACATATAGTTGAAAAGAAACAACTTGTATTTATGTCACATATTATATTATAGTCTGTACTGTTTTCTCCTTCTCAACTAGAAATTCACGTTCTCTGCAGTAATGGTCTTGAATCAGCCATTCTATGCATTCACTACTTCAATATTTCAGAACTCTTCTTCATGTGTTTTCTGTAAATTGCCCATAGTATACCAGGGTGAACTTAACTTGCAGTACTGATGTCCTCTGTCTTGTTACTTCTAGTAAATGGATGCCTTCATATTCCTTTAGTTGATGGACAAATCCAACATTGGGCTTAACACAAAAGCTCTCATGGCTCCAAGGGGGGAGCAGAGGGATGAGGATGGCTAGAGGGTGACCAACCATAGGGTCACACAATATGATGGGTGGAGGGAAGGGCAGGTACAAGAAATGGGAAGGATCTGGTGTGAAAAACAATGTATACACACTCAGTAAGTAAACCAGTATAAAATAAAAATTTTATTTTAAAATTTTTTTTAAAAGCTCTCTGAACAGTAAGCATTGCATCTTTGTATTTCAGTCTACTTCCTTCAGTGTCCTTAATGTGTACAGTAATAAAAGTAGTATTCCTAGAGCATGGATAAATAAGACTTTCTCCTTCAACTGTATCATCAGTAAACTTAAGTCAGTGGGAAAAGGGAAGTGTGTTATATTTTGAAGTGGATTATTGACACTAATCGAGGATAAGGGTCTAAGTTATTGCTGAAAGTTTGGTTTTAAAAGTTGGCTTCAGTCTGCTGCATGTTATGTGAGCTAGTCCGTGGTTCTGTAGTATTGTTGTTGTTTCTGTATAGGTAGCTTTCTTTTCATAGCAGAAGAATCCAAGCCTAAAAACAATCCAGGTAAAATTGCCTGAATCTCTTATTTTATAGACTGCTGCTTTTCACTGTGGGACGAAAGGGATCTTCAGCTTCATGCTCTCCGTGGTCCGGACTGCAGGCTGGTGGGTGGGAGGACCTACTCCTCGGGTTGGCATCAGCTGCTAAAGGAGAGCTGGTGGACTGTGGGCTTGTAACTAACACGCATTGTCGAAGGCTTCTGGCAAGTGACAGCAGTGGGGAAGGGGAGGGTAGAGCAGCTTGTATCCAGCCACCATGCTTCTACCTTCTTCCTCTCCGCTCTACTGTGGGATGGAAATTTCTTAAGTTTCCAAGTTAGACATATATCTGCATACTGTGTTTAGTTGACCAGCATTTTGTCTAATGAAAACCAAGTAAGTAACATTTAGAGAAAGGCACTTGTTTGAAATTAACATGCCCTTCCCGGGTATGATTTTTTATTTTTTTTATTTTTTTCCAGGTATGATTTTTTGACTCTTGGTATATTTTGCAGCAAAACTGTGACATAGAACACTAACTCTGCAGTTCTCTTTTTGAGTGGTTTGTTGTTATTGTTGTTGCTGCTGCTCTTGGTTGCATGACTCCATTCATGGTGGTAGAACACCTTTTTCATTTGTGTGTTTGCTGCATGTACTGATTTTTGTTTCTTTCTCTTGTACATTAGGAAGTACACAGATTACAATGGAAACTCTGCTCCAGTCTCCTGAAAAAGTACAAGGTATGAAGGTCAATGAGGCCAAGATGGATACTAATGAAGGACACGGGCATGGCAATGTGAGTAAAGATCTCTCCACTGGGTGCAGCGAATACCCAGAAGTAGACAGAATCATGGCCAGTGGTGAGGTTTCCAACACCAGCCCGTTAGTTTCCATAGAGCCTGTAACAGTTGTGGACTCTGGATTAACAGAAGCAACTTGTAAAGAAAAAGAATGTGAAGAATTAAAACCTTGTCCTTCTTCATTGTCATTATTACCAGGGAACAGTGCCATTTCCAAAGTGGACAATGGGAAGGAGCCGTTGTATAGATTAAACCTTGTCTGTGAAGCAGATGACAATCACCAGCACGTTCTCAGCCACCATGATGAAACACACAGTTCTGCACGCGGCAGCCCCGTGTCCATGAAAAGTGTAGTTGTCATAGAACTCTTGGACAAACATGATAAAATTTCATCTTGCACATCCAGCGGACCCGATGTAGACTCCAGAACAACATCTCTAGAAGAATGTGGTCAGAAGGATAATGGCTTGATGGAGGGATCCACTGAAAAGATAGCGACTTCTTGTTTTGATGATCAGAGCAAGAACTTGGCATCCAGAGAGAAAAATGAAGACCCGCTTTGGAACCCTAAGAATGAAAAGGGGCTGCAGTCTTCTGTTAATCCTGCACAAGCAGAAGAGGATGTTAATGGGCATCATTCTGACTGTTCTGGTGATTCTGTAACAGAAAATACTCCTAGTAACTGTTCCATTCCAGGCAGTATCCACAGAGTGAACTCTAGCTCATTAATGACCAGTTGTTTGACTGCAGGCACGGGAGTAAAATTAAAAGAGAATTATTTGAAAATCACTTCAGACATTGAAGGAAGCTTGATCACCCATGAGGACCAGAGAGAAACTTCTGCTCATGTTAGCCATCTAGGCAGACACGATGAACAATGCCATTTTTCCTCATTGATGCAGGGTGAAGAGCCAGAACATGCAGCCACAGGAGATCCCACTGTGTTAAGGGAAAAGATTTACAATAAAGACTCTCAATCCATTGTGACTATAATGCCAGAGAGTCTGATGAGTCCAGCAAATGAGATGTCAGAACCCAGGAGTATTACTGTTCCGGAGCTTGAATCTACATCTGATTCAGATAAAACTCAACAAACCTCAAATAAAGATATTCCACATGGAGGGGAGCAGAGCATTGATTGTGAGCTTAGTGAACTTTCTTCTACTGATGCAGTGGCTGTAAACAAAGGAGAAAGTGAATGTGTTTTAAATCAACAAGTGTCCCTTAATTCTCAAGACCATGTGAAGTTGCCAGCTGACTCCCTACAAAATATAAACAAAGCAACCCTGGGAACAGCAAGTGAGGACTTTGAGGAGAGCCATTTCTGTCCATTGGAGCCTGGAGCAGACAACACTGCTGGTACCCAAATCATTCCCATTAAGACTGACATGAAAGTCATATCTCCATCAGGTCGTAAAACCGGGGGCACCTCTTCCAACACTTCCACCTTAAACATCAACCCAGGAATCCCAGAACTTAAAAAGAGGGTGACAGGTTCTGGAACAGAAGATCTACTACATTCCAAGAAGAAAACAGCCACATTTCCTCAAGAGATCTCTGCCACAAAATGTCGAAATGTTCAATCTCAGAATAAAAGTGGCTGCCATTGTGTAAATAAAAATACGTCAGAGGGCCTGCTGTCTGCCTGTACTCGTGTTGAGTCTGGCACCACCATCCTGGAAGGAGAAAATCCTTTGATAAAATGTGAAGACACATTTCAGAAAAGTGATCACCGCTCCCAAGGAACAAAAAACTCAGTGGAGAATTGTGTTCATGAAGGGAATGAGACCCTGGAGGGAAATGAACTTGACAGGAGAGACACTGAAGATCACCTCCAAGGTTGGATCAGAGAGGAAACAACAGTAGACATGCTAAGTAATGGGGCCCCAGATGCAGTCACTTGTACCACCAGTCACATCAAACACAGTGAGCAACACCTGGAAGGAAGGGGACAAGATTCCTCCAGAGACACTGTGTTTTGTAAAGACAGTGTCTCTGATTGTGTTCCACAGGGACTAAACCAGTCTGCAAACATTCCAAGTCCTGAAAAACTGTTGGACCAGTCTCCTAATCTTACATCCTCCTATTGTAAAAACGTGAACCAAGCAGAAGAAAGTCAGACTCAGAGAGCAGGTGAAGCCATCAACTGCTGGAGAAAGCACAACAGACCAGATAGGTGGAGAAATGAAGAAAAAGCAGCTAAACAGACACAAGATAGTGAGCAGAAGGAAATCATCTCAGAGTCGGACAGAGACCAGAGCTACGACCAAAAGGACTTGGTGCCTCATTTAGGCGGTAATCACCTGCCTTCCTGCGGGAGTCCAAAGAAAGAGGGTTTTAAAAGATCCTTTGAGAGTCATTTGCATTATAAAGACTCTGCAAGCAGCCTGGTAGACACTGTCTCCACAGACTGTGGTGATGAGCCTGGAGAAGGAGTCCTGGACAGAAAGGCATCTGCTGTTGACCAGGACCCTGATTTCCCTGGTGCCTCTGCCTCGACAGTAGAATCTCTTGTTAAGAAAAAATCATGTGAAGAGAAAGTGTGCAGATCTTTAGAAAGCTGTGAAGTAGAATTGTATAGACACTCATGTGCCCTTGAGGCAGAGGCCGATGCCAGGTGTGCGCCAAATGCCGGAACCTTGGCTCCAGGAAATGTGTCTTTGAATTCTGTTCATCATAATCAGCAAGTTAACGGAGCATTGCAGAGAGAACCAGCAGTGATGGGTGAAGGACTAAGTCAAGAGTCTGAGCTCAACAAGGGAAATGCTTTGGAAATTTCTTCAAGAGCGTCAGTGTCTTCTAGTTGCCAAGAGGAGAACTCTGTTCACCTAAGGAGCTGCTTCTCTGAGAGAATGCCTTCGTATCTGTCTGCTCGAAAAAACTCAGCAGCTGATGTTAATAATGCACTGGGTGGCGCAACTAAGCTAAGAAATCGTTTCAAACCAAAAGATGGTGAGATACTTTGTGAAGGTGTAAAAGCTTTCACAGTTCTGCCTGAGAAAAAGGAAGACCCTCCAGGGGGGAGGAGTAGTCCTGGTGAAGGAGCCAGTGTATGTGTAAAAAGTGACAGGCCAAGAGTTTGTTACTCTGATGACAGACATCTGCCTGTGACACTGGAAGAAACTGAAGTGAAAAGTAATGAAATCCGAGAACACCAGGGGGAACCACTGGATCACTTAACTTGCGGGGGGGAGTCCGAAGACGGGATGCCTAGAGAAGATGGTAGTGATGATACGAGCAAGATTTCTCACACCCACTTTATAGGTGACAGGATGGTTGGTTTTGCTGAGAAACAGCACAACCAGGCTTTGGATAACCTGTTGCAGAAGGAAGAGAGACATAAAAAACAAAAAAGAGCACATGCTGTGTTGGAACAGTGCACATCGCTTGATAGCTTGTCTGATGAGGTACTAAAAAAGAACCCCCCTAAAGAAGAAGAACATAAGCCCACTGTAATGAAGGAAACCCCCCTTGCCAAGCTGACCAGGGGCGATACTACTGCAGAGTCTCAAAAGCTGAAAGACGGAAAGGTAGAAAGCGGCCATCATCCACTGAAGAAGGACCTGGAATTGTCCCCAGGGCCCAGGCTTCCTGGCGCCCCTCAGAAAGCACAAGATCCCCACTCTGCCAGGTGTGATGAGCTACGTGGTGCCTTTGGGAACACTTCACATCGGAAACAAGTGCTTCCCTTAAAGAAGCAACCACCTCGAACATGTAAAAGGACTTCCTATCAGGATCTAGCAAAGGTGGGCAGAAAACTGGGGAAAATCCGAAACACCACCCTTTTAAAGAGTTCCAGAGAATCCATTCCCACAAAAGAGCCCAGACTTCTCCATTCATCTTCTCTGCCTCCCCCTGCCCAAGTGGCTTCCGAGCCCATTGTGCCCGGGAGCTTAACTCACCATATACCAAAGCAGTGGGCTGCTCCGTGCCATCTCTTGAGAAAGCTTACCAAAGAATCAGCCTTACTGAGCAAGCTGTCCGTCCTCGCACGGAAGCTGGCCCCAGATCCTAAGACCCAGAAATTGAGATATTGGCGCTGCTCCTCTGAACTCCTTCCAGTGGCTAAAAGTTATAAGAGGCTCCGCTATAGAAGGTTCCTGGATGGCTTCTCCTCGAATACGATGCAGCTGGATCCCTGTTTGGCAGCTAGCAGGTGGAACAAGACACCTGGCAGCAAACCTGTGGCACTTTACCCTCTGGAAGCCATCAAGCTGAACTTGGTAGATTTGAGCCACAAGATGCCATCCCTGCTGTTGGGCTCTGAGATTCTCCCCATGTCCTTGGACGTGAACTCAGGTTTGGACTGCATGGCCGAGGCCTCAGTGACCTTCCCCGAGCACTGTGCCCCAGAAGGGCTTGCCTTAGGAGAGGCCCCCAGGTGCTCAGCGCAGCCTCCCAAGTGGACTTTCTCTTTCTTCTTCTCACACGGCAGTTCTGGGACGGCCACATTCAGGGAAGACACCCACCTGCAGAGTTGGGCCTGCGGCCAGGCTCCCTCAGTTCCCCTCACTCCCCTCCACAGCTCTGGCAGTACCGCCCTAGTGCAGAGCAGAGCTGGTGTCTCTGTCCTCGGCCTTCACACGCTGCTAGCACTTTGTTCCCCTGGCTGTTACCGGATCTGGACCAAAAAACGAAACTTCTCCAACCACATGGCCACCATGCAGAGGCTCTTCGTGACCCAGTTCAAACAGGGCTTGAAAGGCTTACGGTCTCCGGCCTCCATCGCAGATAAAGTCTTCTGCTCTCTGCCCTACTCACTGGGCAGGGTTCTCTCCATTTGGAGCCAGCATGGGCCCTCTGCCTGCCCCCTCGAAATCTCTGCTTTGCATTCAAACCACAGCAAGTGGCAGCCAAGCCTGCAGACGAGCCTTGTCACCGCAAGCAGGTAAAAAACCTGTATTCTTCTTCTTTATAACTGTTTTTATATTTGCAGTCTGCCTCCTGGGAGAGAAGAGGGAGTGAGCACTTGTGCAAATGTGAGGTGATTTGGGAGACTCCTTGCGCCTGCATTTCCTGTTTACCTTGCCAGTTCTCTGCTGAGGAAAGGCTACAGTAGTTCTTCAGTGTAGACTCCTCTTCATTTCCTTGCAACTTCCTTGTGTTCTGTACCATCCTTTTTTCTGTCCATTTCTTTCTTCAAATCTCACTCTTTTTAATCTTGTTTGTTCCTCTCTCTTCCTCTTTATAAAGAAGAAAAACACCTAGCAAGTGAAACAATGAAAAATAATGATCTGTAGCTCTGTCTTAACATGTTTTATATAGCCAGTATCTGACTCATTGTTTGCCATGTAATAGAGAGAAATAATTATAACAAATTATTGATATATAGAGGCATCACCAAATCTAACTACCTCACCACAGTTTCTCTAGAGCAAAGCCTGACATTTACTACCTTTTTAGAATTTACAAATTTAAAATGAATTGGCCAAGCTGTTACGATGTTCTTATTATGTACTGTAGAGTCGGAACTGACTCATAGACCCTCCAGCAGGTTTTCAGAGGCAGTATTGCAAAGGAGAATACCTACCTTTCTCCATTGGAGCCCCTGGTGGTCTCGAACTGCATGTCTGGGCTGGCAGTGCAACTCCCTACCACTAAGCCACCAGAGCTCCCTTTTGGCTAGAGATAAATTCGAAAATACTTAAATCTGTATTTTGTTTCGCTGAATGTATGAAAATTAAACAAGGAGTCTTAACATTCCAGATGACCAGAAAGAAGTTTTGCCCTTTGCAGATGTAAGCATTCTCTTATGCAAACTTGCTCTGTCACTGAAAAGTGACTGGTATGTATAATACCCTGAGCATGTTTGCAGAAAAAAACAACTATATGAAAAAGGTTTTGGCAAAATACTTCTGAGGCTTTGTCTGATATACTTTGGACATGTTTTAAGAAGGGACCGGTCCTTAGAGAGGGACATCATGCTTGGGAGGGTGGAGGGACAGCGCAGGAGAGGAAGGCCCTCCATGAGGTGGATTGATTCAGTGACTGAGGTAATCGGGATGGGTGTGTTGGAGACAGTGTGATTGGCACAGGACAGAGCAGAGTTTAGGGCTGTTGTATATAGGGTCGCTATGAGTCGCAATCAACTCGACGGCACATAACAACAACACCTCAGACTCTGAGCACTGTCGATTGAAATTGAAAGATTAATTTCTGTATGTATTTGTCCAGTATTTTATGTATTTGTCCTGTATAGAAGTATTGTTATGTGCCATCGAGTCACCTGCGACTCATAGCAACCCTGTGTACAGCAGCACTGAACCCTGTTCTTTCCAGGGCCAATCTTACTTTCTCTGACACAGCTATCCCCATTACCCTAGTCACTGAATCAGTCCATCTCATTGAGGGTTTTCCTCTCTTGCGCTGTCCCTCCACCCTCCCAAGCATGATGTCCCTCTCCAAGGACTGGTGCCTCCTTGCAATGTGTATGTCTAACAAAGTGTGTCAGACGAAGTTTCAGAATCCTTGCCTCCAAGGAGCAGCCTAGTTTCACCCTCTCCAGGACAAACCTGTTTGTTCATCTAGCAGTTCATGGTATATTCAGTACTCCAACACCAGCTCAAAGGCATCAATTCTTTTATCATCCCTAGTCATTGTCCAGCTCTCTGATGCATAGCAAGTGATTGCAAAGACCATGGCCTGTATCAGGCATACCTTAGCCTCCAGACAGATACCTTTGCTCCTCGGTACTTTGGAGAAGCCTCTGACAACAGACTTTCCAAATACAATTCATCTTTTAATTTCCTGGCTGCTGGTGCCAAGAATATTGATTGTGGAGCCAAGCAAACTAAAGCTGTTTAACAATCTTAATCTCTTCACCATCTATCATGCTGCCAGTTAAGCCACTGATGGGAATCTTTGTTTTCTTTGTTGAGCTTCAATCCATAGTTAAGACTCCAGTCCTTGGCCTTCGCCAACAAACACTTCATGTCCTCCTCAGTTTCAGCAAACTGCGCTGTATCATCTGCATAATGCAGATTGTTGATGAGTCTTCCTGTAATCCTGATGCCATATTTCTCTTCATAGAACCCAGTCTCTCTGATGCATAGCAAGTGATTGCAAAGACTATGGCTTGGATCAGGTGCACCTTTGTATAAATACTTATATATAAAAATTTAATATAATACTGTCTGCTTCATCTAATACAGCCATAAAATGTCTTAGAACAAATCATGATTTTAATTGATGGTGCAGTTATTATTGCTTATTTGTTATGTCTCTCAAATTGCATGATTGCTCTGTGCTGTAGGCCTGTCACACACTGCTTTGAATTTTGTTACTGTTTTTTTAATTATTTCAAAGGTCACTGCAGGGAGGCTTAATCATTTCACCCCACAAATGATGATTTCCTGTAGTCCTTTTTCTTCTAGAACACTTTCCCTCCTGACTTTTCAGTTTAATGGTTTCTCTCTTTCCCTTACACTCTTCCCCTGGGTTTTTTGGCTTGTTTGTGCTTTTTGCTTGTGGTATTTTTTGCTTGGTTTTTGTTTTTTTAAACCAAAGATAGAGCAGTGATGATCATAGGAACTTTCTTACTCAAGCACTGTGGCAATTGGAAAATTAAAACAGCCATTCAGATGGCGGGGAAGAAGAACAAACTGGGGAGGAGGGTGGAGAGAATGGTGCGGCAATGAAGGAGTGAAAGCCCAGAATCCCTGTGAATGTTCATTGAAACTAATAAAATTTAATAATAATTTAAAAAAAAAAGTCTGCTATTTTTCTGAGCACACTTGAGAATTTTTTCCAGTGTGATAAATTGGAAAACAAGATTTGCTTTTTATAATGTATTATGAGACTTTAGTCACCAGTTCAGAACTGGCCCTCCAGTGAGTTTACAGAGGCTGTAAATCGGAGAGGAGGATTTTTTCCATCTTTCTTTCAAGGAGCAGGTGATGGATTCAAACTGTCTGAGTTTGAATTGGCAGCCCTATTTCCTGTCCACAAAGTTCCCTTTAAAAATAACAGCTTAAAAAAAAAATAACAGCTTAATTATATAGGAACCAACTCTATTAACAGTTTTCTTACATAGCTTAGTTTCATGTTTCCATAACTTTAAAAAAATTTTAAGACTAGAAACTAGTAAGTTTAATGATACTAGAATTATACAGAGCTGAGTAAAATTGTTGTTATGTGCCATCAAGTTGTTTGTGACTCATAGCGTCCCTGTGTACAAGAGCTCTAAGCACTGTTCTATCCTGTGCCAACCCAGCCATCTCAAACACAGTTATTCCCAGCGCTCCAATCACAGAATCGATCCATCTCATCAAGGGTCTTCCTCTCCTTCGCTTCCCCTCCACTCTGCCAAACATGATGTCCCTCCCCAAGGACCAGCCCCTCCTTGCAACATGCCCAAAGTATGTCAGACGAAGCTTCAGAATCCTTGACTCCAAGGAGCATTCCAGCTTCACCTTCTCCAGGACAAACTTGTTTGTTCTCCTAGCAGTCGATGGTATATTCAACACTGTTCTCCAGCACCACAACTCAAAAGCATCAATTCTCTTTCTATCATCCCTATTCACTGTCCAACTCTCCAATGCATAGCATGTAATTGCAAAGACTATAGCCTGGATCAGGCGCACCTTAGTCTCCAGCCTGACATCGTTGCATGTCAGTACTCTTGAGAGGTCCCTCACAGCTGATTTTCCCAATGCAACTTGTCTCCTGATTTCCTGGCTGCTGTTACCAAGA
>NW_006399901.1:2859833-2884242 GCF_000299155.1 Elephantulus edwardii | reverse complement strand
CCCAGAGTCTCAGATGATCTGTTCTGCATACAGATTGAAAAGGTATGGAGACAGAATACATCCCTGACGGACCCCCTTCTTGATTTTGAACCATGTAGTGTCTCCTTGCTCTGTTCTGACAACTGCCTCTTAGTCCAAGTATAGGTTTCCCATTAGCACAATCAAATGTTCTGGGATTTCCGTTCTTCTCAGAGTCAGCCACAGCTTGTTGTGATCTCACAGTCAAAAGCCTTTGCATAGTCAATGAAGCACAGAGAGACATTCTTCTGGTAGTCTTTGCTTTCTGCCAAGATCCATCTAACATTAGCTAGAATATCCATAGTACCACGACCTCTTCTATATCCAGCCTGTACATCTGTTGACATATTGTTCCAAATGATTTTGAATAATTTTCAGCTGAGTAAGATATTTTATATTTAAAACATTTTTAAAAATTGTTGAAGTGCAGCAATGAATGAATGGAAATCCAAAATCTCTGTAAATGTTCATTGAAATTATTAAAATTTAAAAAAAATTTCTGATAGACGTATTCATCAACTTAATTACAAGGGAAAGGTGCAAAATCATTCCTATTTCCTTCCTTTTTCTTATGGTCCTCTCTTCATTTTTCTCTGTACCTCCTTCCTGTTTTAATCCAAAAACAATCTCCCTGTTAGCCTGCTTCCATTCCATTGGCAGGCACGTCATGCTCATGACTAGGAAGTGTCCTCTTTCGAGGTAAGTCAGACTGCCAAGAGAACAAGCTAACTATGTCCTGGAAAAAGTGCAACCAGGGCACTCCTGAGAGGGGAGGATAACAAAGCTGCACCTCACACGCTTGGCACATGTTGTTAGGAGGGGCTAGTCTTTGGAGAAGGACATCGTGCCGGGAAAGGTGGAGAGTCATCAAAAGAGAGGGGACCTTCAACAAGGTGAATTGACACAGTGACTGCAGCAGTGAGTCCAAGTGTGTCAGAGATGATCTGGCACAGGGTAGGGCAAAGTTCAGATCCATTGTTCAAAGTGTTGTGAGGAGTCGTGCTCACCTCGACACACCTAACAACAGCAGATCATTATCATGTGCCCAGTCCCCATGATGGCATTTAAATCTTTCCTGCAGTTCCTCTGCTGCCATCTGTCACTTTTGTTCTTTTGCTACACCTCAGTTAACACCATGTGCCACTTCCAGGTACAGAATTTGCAAGGAGTACTCGAGGCTGTCAGAGAAGGCTAGGCTTCCTGCAAGTGCCTGGCACACAAGAGCTAACCAGGTGTTGATGTTTGACAGAGAAAGCAGAAGGTGTGGGTCAGGGATGACATGACTCTGCCCTCCCGTCGTCCTGCAGAACCTCATACCCAGCTCTCAGAGAAACAGCTCTGTTATGTGAACGTAATCATACAACTGACAATACAGATATGTGATCCGTTTTGTAAAATAGTCAGAATCCTCAGCAAATTTATTGTTCAGAAGTCACTTTGGGTCTTGATCATTTAGCCAACTCCATTCACTGAGTGAAATTGATCTCCTCTGAGCAGTATTTGTTCGGTTCATGACATTTCTTTTTTATCCAACAAACTCAGTTCTTAATGTATTATTCTTTATCAGTGAAATGAGTAGATGGAAATTCTTCCTGTTTTTTTATATATGCAAACCCAAGCTGTCTTCAGAAGCTAATAGACATCGAATGGATTGGAGATGCCATTTCTGAAGAAGGGGAAAGTCTTTAGGCTTAGTTGGGATATAAAGACATCAAATGTGCTAAGCGCAGCGAGTGGACACCTCTCATATTCCTTGTTTTTCTCTCCATGGTACTAGGCTAGAGCCTCCATTCTCTGCCTTGGTACCAAAGTCTTGCTTGATAACAGAAACCCCTGTTGGCAAGTTCCTGCTTTCAGCCTCCGAATTCCAGGTTCCTGTTTTTGATGAGCTGGATGGGGTGACAGCAGTGTGCCCTCGACCACAGAGCAGCTCTTCAGAACAAAAAGAGGTAACTACACAATGCTTGTGGAGTAATGTGACAGTGGCACTGGTGATGTCCGTGATAGCCCTTCAGTATCTTAGATGCTGGCTTTAGTGTCAGCTGAGTACTGGTGATTGCCAAGCAAGGAGAATTTCTACTTGGCCATGAAAGGATACGTTGGCTTTCATTTATGTTGTGTTTGACATTTTTTTCCCCTTGAAGAGCGCTTTTAATGATGTGCAAAGAATTAAACCATAGAGCTGTTTCATGCATCATTTGCTGAGTGATTATGTCTTTCAGTTTTATAACATCGGCTCTTTTAATAGTTGTAGATTTTCATATTGATAACTTCAGTATCGGAACTGAGTGGACAATTCTGTTTTAAATATTTAAAGGAAACGAACAAACAGATATGTCTTGGAAGTGCAGCCCGAGTGTTCCTTGGAGGCAAGGATGACAAAGCTTGATCTGTCATACTTTGGGCATTTTGCTAGGAGAGGCTATTCTTTGGAGTGGGATAATCATACTTGGAAAAGTGGAGGAGCAAGAGAGAAAGACCTTCCAACGAGATGGATTGACATAGTGACAGAAACAGTGGGCTTCAAGCATATCAGATGATGAGGGTGTCACAAAATAGGTCAGGGTTCAGGTCTATTGTTTATAGGGTCCCTATCAGTCATACTTAACTGCATGTAACACAGCAGTTTCTGAAAACACTGTAGGCCAGAGACTGGGGAGCATTACCATATTCTACATAATGTGTTAAGTGGTACCTTCAGTGTTAAAAAAAAAAAGAGAGAGAGATTGTGCATATTTAAAATTTCTTATAACTTGGAAATCCTCCTTCTTAACCCTCAAAAATAGGCAGAGCCAGAGAAGAGGCCAAAGAAAGTGTCACAGATTCGCATCCGGAAAACTATTCCTAAGCCAGACCCTAACCTTACCCCCATGGGCCTCCCTCGACCTAAAAGGTGAGCTCCTTTTCAAATACAACCTAATTTTGCTTTTACGGAAAATACTATGGCCAAATGTTTAAGGACCATATTTTAAGACCCATGCATTCAAAAGGACTATATGGCCAGTGACTTATGTATAAGGATAATGCTTTTTCAATTTTTATTGCACTCATTGTGCTCCAGGTATTGTGCAAACTCTTTGCATACATAATCTCAGCTCATCCTCCAGCAACATTGTAAGGTAAGTTCAGTTGTCATCCTCATCAGTAGGCAAGGACGATGAAGCTCAGTGGTAAAGAAACCTGTGGTAGATCAGAGGTCCACTTGTAGCACACTTTTCTGGTCAAGCACAGATTTTACCTAACTCCGGTACCTAAATTCCAAATATTCTCCAGTTAGATCTAGAAAGGATCCAGAAGCCAGATCCACATTATATAGTGTATTTTATCCCCATTAAAAATTCCATTTTCATTTTTTTAATGATAAGGAATTGCCAACACTTACAGAATTAGTGAAGATTACAAAGTAAAATAGAAAGAAAAAACTGATTACCAGACTATGTGGAATCATTCCAATTTTTCAGTTATATACCCCTTGTACAGATTCCCTATATAAAAACATAAACTTTTTTAAAAACATGTTTTTATACCTTAATTACTCATTCGCAGATGAAGCCTTATGTAACCCTGAGCAAGCATAATCTTTTTGATGCTCAGAAGCTTATGTTAATAAAAACTTACCAAAATTTAAGATTACTTGACATTCCAGTTGATAAAAAATAGAAATAGATCTTTATTTCAGTATTTTCTACATAATATGGTAAAATACAGAGCAATTGCAATGCATCAGTAAAAAAGAGTAAATTTAAAAATACGTATTTATATATGGATCTTTAATAATGCAATAACTATTTAATGATGATGATGGTGACTAATGTTCCACTTTCTCCATAAGAAAAAAAAAGGGAAAAGAACAAACCAGATATATCTTGGAGAAGGTGCAGCCTAGTGCTCCTTCTGTTATCTTGATATAATGTATTTGTTTCTGTAATTAACATTTATGTTTTAACATTATAATTATTAGTGTTGGAGAATGGAAAGAGTAATCTCATTCAGATCTGTCAACTTTTTAAAAAGTTATGTGCTAACAAAAAAGTCACAGAATGGCCTATCATCTGATTCAATTTAAGGATTTATTTAATTTTTGTGAAAGCAAAACACTTGGAGAGCATTTGACTTGGAGAGCTTACTTTCACCCAAGCATTGATGACAGTCATGATGGCTGTATCTGAGACATGTCCAAAAAGTTGTACCAAAAAATGCCAACTGCCTATGAATATGTATGTTCCTCTTTCACTTAGAGGTACCATATGGAATTTTATATAGTATAAGAGGTTGGAAAAAAAGCAAGAATCTCAACACATTTTTTGTCTGTATTTTTTGGCAAATACTTTATCATCTTAAATACAGAGTTAAAGGTTTTAGTACATTACATTTATGACAAATACTTGCCATAAGCTTTTCTGGGTAAGGCTGTATTTATCCAGCCCCTCTGCCAAATCATTCTTAACTTTATTTTTAATAACCATTTTTTAATGTGATTTGATTGAAGATTTACAAAGCACATTAATTTTTCCACCATTTGTACACATTTTGTTCTGTAAGTTTCAGTTGTCACAGTGTAATCACATTTACCTCATTTCCAGTCTTTAACTTTGATTTCCACTAATCCTATTATACCTCTCTGTGTCTTTCCTTACTGTAATGATATTGCACTAATAATTTTTTTCCTTTTTGTTTCTTGTCTTTCCCTGCATCCATATTAATGTGTCTATTATTTGGCTACTAATTTTTATTCTTTCTCCTTCTCCATCCTCAGTAACCATCTAATGATGATTCTTTTTATGTATGTACCCTTCTTTAGCCTTTTATAATAGTGGTCATATACAGTCGTTGTCATTTTGTCATTGACTTATTTGACTCAGCATATCATCCTCTAGATGAATTGTTGCAATGTTTTCTTGAATTCTTTTGTTATTCAGTGTTACATAGTAGTCCATTATGTGAATGTACCATAGTTTTCATTATTAACTCATCAGTTGATGGTCACATGGGTGGTTTCCATCTCTGGTGGTGTTATAATTCTGCATGAACATGGGAGTGCATATATCTGTTTGTGTTGCAAAACTCTTAGCTTCTTTAGGATATATATGTAGTGGTGGGATTGCTAAATCAAAGGGTATTTCTATTTCCAACCTCGTAAGGAATCACCTAACAGCTTTCCGTAGTGGTTGCACCATTTTATATCCCTATGAGCAGTGTGTGGGAGTTCCAGTCTCTCTACACCCTAGCAAGCATGTGCTGTTAACTGTCTTACTGAATTTTGTTATTGTTACTGAGTGAGATGATGATGTCTTACTGTTGTTTTGATTTTGCATTTCTCTGATAGCTAATGATTATGTGAACTAATTTTGTGGCTGATTTTATAATTATGAGCTAATGATTTCCTTATGTGTTTGTTGACCACTTGAATGTCTTCTTTGGTAAAGTGTCCTTCCATATCTTCTGCCCATTTTATAATTGAATTGTCTTTTTTCCTGTTGAAATGCCAGAGTTTCCTGTACATTTTAGAATTAAGTCCCTTCTCAAATATGTCATTGCCAAGTGTGTTCTCCCAGTCTGTGGTCGTGGTGGTACATACTATCAAATTGTCTGCAACTCATCACGACCCTATGCACAATAGTTCTCAACCAGTCTCACCTTCTCTGACACACCTGCATACCCCTGTTATCCCAATCACTGTGTCAACTCATTTCATCCAGGGTCTTCCTCTCTTCTGCTATCCTCCGTCCTTCTCAGTCTGTAGGATCTCTTTTTACTCTTAGAAAAGTCTTTTGATGCATGTACAAAGATTTCATTTTCAGGTGACCTCATTTATCCTCTCCTAATTGTACACATTCAGTTGTGTTTACTAGATTGTTTATTCCATAGATTAAAACTCCTAAGTTTGCATCTGGTTTTTTTTTTCTTTGATGATCTTTGTAGTTTTAGGTTTTATGTCTAGATCCTTGATATCATCTTGCATTAGTGTGTGTATATGGTGTGAGGTATGGATCTTGTTTCCATTTTCTGCAAATAGTTACCCAGTTTCCTTAAAGAGGCAGTCTTATTCCCCCATTTCATATTTTGTCTCTCAGTCCTAAACCAGCTGCTCTAGGTGGGTGGATTTTATGTTTGAGTTCTCACTTGTATTCTGTTATCTGTGCATCTCTTGCTGTAGTAGTGCCAGGCTGCTTCGATTTCCATGACCATATAGTAGGTTTTGAGATCAGGAAGTGAGAGTCCCCCTGCTTTGCTTTGCTTTGCTTCTTCAGCAGAGCTTAGTTTATGGGGATCTCTTTTCTTTTCATGTAAATTTGGTCTTTACTTTTCCCACTCTCTTTGAAGAATGATAATGGGATCATTCTTTCTTTCTGAGAGAGGAAAAGAAAAATCTATTTTCAAAAGTTTATTTTCCATTTCAAACTAATGTCTTAATTTTCATTTTAAAGACAGATTTTACATACAAAGCATTAATAAGTTAGGAACACATCTTCCCCACCCCAAAAGTGACATCCTTGCTCTTTTGCACTTTATTTTTTCTTTAATGTATTTTTATTTTATATTGGTTATCAAATGGAATTTGGAGCACATCTTTTTAAGGTACATTTCTAAGACCTAAAGTGTTAAAAATGTGTAAGTAATACATATTTCATTTGTATAATTAATGAATTAAGTCAACGTAATGCTAGTCTTAAAGTAATATAAATCATGGCTAAAATGATAAATTGAAGAGTGTGATAACATTATTTCAGTAAGTGTGTATACATACATAAAGTAACTGTTAATATGATTTAAGAAGTAAGTAAGAGGCATGTGGAAAAATCAGAAATAAATTCATTCATTTACTTAAAATAGCATGATTGCTGTTATATTTAATGTGGCAGAAAAATATGGCTACAGATCACCTGGTATGGCTGCTCAACAAAATTTTTGTTACTCTTTTTTTCGTTTGTTTTGGGTTTTTTAAAAAACTTTTTAAATTTTTGTTATTGTTAACAAGAAGAAATTATAATGTTTTATAAGATGTAAATCTATAGTAATTGACTTAAAAATTTCATTATGAGCTGATAAGAGTGTACACCTTAACCAAAGAAGTCATTTTAACTTTTATCTGTAGACTAGAAACACTTTTATCTTGAAATACTTGACGGTCCCAGTAAATATTTCAATTACATTTTTTAAAAGATCAGCTATTGAATTCTGCTTTTTTCTTCTTCTTCTTCTTCTTATTCTTGATTTCTCAGTGAGAATTTAAGAACAACCTGGGGGGAAGGAAATTTTGCATTCAACTAGGAATTTTTAGCACTTGAAGCTTCCCCCCCCCTTTTTTTCTTTTTTGTATAGTATCTTTGTCCTTTTATGGTATAGGGCACGAACAAGAAAACGTCACTCTTTCAATCCCATTGCACAAAACTGCTATAATTAGAAAACCAAATACCAATTGCTTCATTTCTTCAAAAGCCACACATCTCAGCGTGACTCTATGTCAGATGGGCAGTAAGTCCTAGATAGGGTTAATCACCAACAGATTGCTTGGAAAGAGTAGTGATGTAATGCCTTACCAAAGTAGAATTCAGCGTGGATAGTCCTTTATATCTGTATGGTTATTCCTTCATATCCATATGAAGAGCTGTTCCAGTAGAATATGTGGTAATGGAAAAACCTATATGAGCATTCAGACCACTACTTAGACATACCACTTTTTGAAAATTAGTTGATTTCCTTGAAACTATTCTTTGGGAAGTTTTCTTAATGCATCATGTAAAGGTGAAGGTCAAGGGTATTCAGTAGTAACCTTAATAGGGCTTTAGTATATTGACCTGCTAACAAAAAAGACTGTGTGTCTCCAGCAGATATAGTATACCAGTGACTTTGAGAGAGGAAGATGGACCCCAAGATGAAGGGCTCTAGGAGTTGGGATCAACTCATTGGTAGGCAGTTTGAGGGGGGTTTTGTAGGCTCTTAGAGTTACTATCTTACATTAGATATCAAGATGCTCTTATGGCCTGGTGGGTAAAGAACTGTACTGCCAACCCAGAGGCATGCACTCTGAATCTGCTCACTGCTCTGCAGGAGAAAGATGGTCATTCTCCTCCTGTGCAGTGTACAGCATCTGAAAACCCACTGGAGGATCAACTATGAGCAGTTTCTGACTCAGTAACAATAACAGCACAATAATAAGTCCAGAGGTTAATAGAAATATTAAACTGTGAGGGAAAGAAAGATGTAAAGAAAATTCTGAAAGGTGTCTGAGGACTGAATTTGTCAAGGGAAGGACAAGCTTGAAAAGGGGTCCTTCTCTCCCATGTGGCAGTTTAGATTTGGATAAGTCGTGGTTTCAGCCCATTGACTGGGTGGCTGGGGTTACAGCTGATGTAAAACTGAAAGCAGCAGCTTTCTGGGTGCAAATGAGAAGTCATGTACACAGAAGGAAGTAACAGTCATCACAGATTGTCAGATTGTCACCTAAGTGGTAAGGTGGGTAGTGTGCCGCATTCACTTAAAGAGAGCCACAGGAGACAAACATCCAGGTGTCAGGGTACCTTTATGGGTGTACCTTTATGGGCGTGCGGGCTTAGGTGTAGTGTCTCTGTCAGGAGGCAAGGTGGTCACTGGGGTGTGGGCTGTGAGATTACAGAGAATCTGGGTGCAAGGCAGGCACCTCCACATAAGAACATGACCAATGGTTCATGCAAGAAAAGAAGTCCACCAGCACCAGCAATGGTTACCCTGTAGTGCTTATGCCTGAAGAACCTTACATTTAACCTTGTATTTTGGGGAAAGGTGAAATGCATAGAGAATCCATTCCATTGTCACCAGCAGGTACAAAAGGGTGAATTTGGAGCTGTCAACTGATAATTGGCACATTCTATTAAACAGTGATGTTTGAACATATCATTCACTTGATCAAGAGGTATTCTTTCTAAAAAGATATTTGAATAAATGAAAAGGCATATATTTTAACAAAGTTAGTGTGGAGAAGAAGCAAGAAGAGTAAGGAAGATTTAGAAAAGGCATGAAATAAGAGGGTATTGGTCTTGGAGGCAAAGATAATGAAACTTCGTCTCACGTACTTGGATGTGTTGTTAGAAGGGGCCAGACCTTGGAAAAGGGGGATCATGCTTGGAAGGTGGAGGGTCAGCAAAAGAGAGGAAGAGCTTCAACAAGATGGATCACTAAGGTAACTATAACAGTGGGCTAAGTATATCAGATGGTGAGGATGGCACAGGATACGGCAAGGTCCAAATCCATTGTTTATGGGTCAGTATGAGTTATAGTCGAGTGGACAGCATCTAACAACCATAACAAGTCTGCAGAAGCAATACATTATAAACCCTAACTTATGCCAGAGCGTAGATATGAATCTGTTAAAATAGAAAGTCTAGAAATGGACAAAAATAATAGGAAAATTCTGTAAATAACAAAGGTGACATCAAGTCAGTGCTGAAAAATAAAGTGTTCTCAAAATGACCCCTAGAATAAATTGCAAAAGAATGACGTTTATATGTAAACAAATAAAATCATGGAAAAATTTCTTTTCTAGCTAGAGTGGTTATCACAGATGCTAAGAGCCATGAAAAGATACAGAATTAAGAACTCAGGCTGAGGAAATAACATCTTAAGGTTAAAGTGACTTGTATGCCAAGGGATTAATTTCTCTTGTCATAGAATGTCTGTATATACATACCTATACAGGGAGCTTGGTGGCCTAGTGGGTAGAGAGTTGCACTGCCAACCCAAAGGCAAGTAGTTCAAATCCACCAGCTTCTCTGCATGCTCCTCCTGTGCAGTTTATACCTTCTGAAAACCCACTGGTTAATAAACTATGAGTTGGTTCCATATATATCTGCCGTATGTTCAACAGCAAAGAGATTTTTTGTTTTTTTAAAAAATGTGCGCATGGCCACAGCAACAATAGCCAAGTGCAACAGAAAACAAATAATAAATGCTGACGAGCATTTGAACCCTCATACATTGCTGGTGGGACTGTAAAATAGTACAACTGCTATGGAAGCAAGTTTGGTGCTTTCTAAGAAGACTGAAACTACAAATACCATTTGACCCAGCTATTCCACTAGTAGGAATCCACCCCGAAGAAAACAGATAAGACACAGATAGATATGTGCACATCCGTGTTTATTGCAGCATTGTTCACAAAAGCAAAGTCTAGGTGTCCATCTATAAACAAATGAATAGAGAAACTAGTACATCCACACAATGGAATATTATGCAGTATTGAAAAAACCGAGAAGATCTCAAACAGGGTACTACATGGATGAATCTAAAGAATATTATGCTGAGTGGATTAACTCAGTCACCAAGGGAAATGCCATAAAGAACTTCTATTACAAAATCAAGAGGAATGTGGCTCAGTGGAGACAACGAGAGGCGGGAAGAACAAGAAGAGAATGGACAAATAAGGAACATCGCATTTGAATTCTGAGAAGATGAGGTTATGAGACATGAGTATTGTTAACTTACAAGTTGATACAGGACGTATGAGAGAATGAAGGGGGAGGGAGGGGAGAAATTTAAGTGAATGAAAAGCCAGTTAAAAATGTGTGTATGTATACTCAGAGCTTCTGCAAATGAAAACACTGGCACCAAAATAAACATAAAACATATGGTCTGTGTCACAAATAGAAAAAAGTTTCTTTTAAATGTTCATTATTAATTTGCTATATGGATTTGATTTGAATACTGTATCATCATGCCAGTTAACATCTGAATGATAATACCAGGTACACTACAACACTGTGTGTAGTACATATTGGCATTAAAACAGACATAAGTGTCATTTGTTTTAAATCAGAAATTCTTCTGAGTTAATAGTTGCTACATTTGAGAACCAAGTATTGTGGAATTGTAAAGGGTTGTATCCTTTATAGTTGAATATATCTGTCAAGATTATCAATGAACCGACTTTTTGACTCATAATTCATATTAAGGATTACCGTGCATGTATTTATCCATAAATAGGAAACAATATGAGTAGAAATATGTTTTATAACAGTGGGGTTTTAATTTAATGAGAAAAGATTGAAAATACAGTGGAAGGCTGGTAAAATAATTGTGGTTTACCCATTCAAAGACTAGAATGCAGCCATGCAGTTTTAAAATAAGATAGTTATATACAAATATGAATAGAGTTCTACGATTTTATTGTGCAAGAGACAGACATTGTCTAGAGAATGCTATCATTGTATAAGATGTATTCGGGGGGGTGGAGAGATAATAAAAAAATTTAAGATATTTGTGTTTTATACAGTTTTTTTTCCAAGTTCACCATAAACATGCCTTTATAAGTGAAAGACATACTTTCTCAAAAACGTAATTAGAAATTCAGTTTTGGTCTTTATAAATTTACTCTAGATCAGGATATAAAAGCTTCTTTTGCAAAACAAAACAAAACAAGGCATCTCATCCCAGCACAATAGTAACAAAATTCAATTAAAACAGTAAATCATTGATGTTGGCAAGGATGTGTAGAGATTGAGACTCTCATACATTACTCATGGGGATGTAGAATGAAGCTGCCACTATGGAAAGTAGTTTGGCTTTTTTCGTAAAAAGTGGAAAATTGAAATACCATTTGATCCAGCAATCCCACTGCTAGGTATATATTAGATATCAACAGATAAGTCACAGCTTTGTGTACTGCAGCATTGTTCACAGTAGCAGAGAGAGCTTAGCAACCTATGTGCCTGTCAGTGAATGGGTGGATAAACGGTGGTACGTTCACATAGTACCATTGTTCACATGGTATATTGAAAAACAAGGAGTCGTCTCTGAAAGACTACATAAATATGGACGAGTCTGAAGGGCATCATGCTGAGTGAAAAAGTCACAAAAGGACAAATACTGTGTAAGACAACTGATACAGAAAGCCAAAGAAAGGTTTACACAGGGGGGGGGGGGGGGTCCTTTTAGTGTGATTACAGGGGAGGGAGAGAGGAGTAAAAAATTAGACAGTAAACACTAAAATAGGTGAAGGAAAAGGCAACACAGAGTAAATGAATGTTTAGACGTTGTAGGTATATTCATTGTTGTATTGTGCCATTAAGTTGCCTGTGACTCATAACGACACTGCTCTGTCCTGTGCCGGTGTCTCTGACACACCTGCCTCCTTTACCCCAGTCAACTGAATCAGTCCATCTCTTCGAGGGTCTTCCTCTCTTGCGCTGTCCCTCCACCCTCCCAAGCATGACGTCCCTCTCCAAGGATTGGTCCTGGCTTGCAACATGTCCAAAGTCAGATGAAGCTTTAGAATCCTTGCCTCCAAGGAGCAGCCTGGTCTCACCCTCTCTAGGACAAACCTTGTTCTCCTAGCAATCCATGGTATAGTCAATACTCTTCTCCAGCACCACAACTCAAAGGCATCAATTCTTTTGTCATCCCTAGTCATTGTCCAGCTCTCTGATGCATAGCAAGTAATTGCAAATACAATGGCCTGGATCGGGCTCACCTTACCAGACTGACATCATTGCTCTTCAGTACTTTGGAGAGGTCTCTGACATCAAACTTTGCCGATGCAATTTGTCTTTTAATTTCATTAGTGTTTTAAATAGTGTGTGAATGATTGAAAAACAAATCGTTAACTTTCACGCAAATCACAAGGTTTGGGTTTTGTTTTTTAAAAAAATAGCTATTATTATCCAGACAGCCATTGTCAGTTGAACAGTTTCTAGGCCAGAAAACAGTTGTCCAAACAAAACCTGTTCCTCCATTTAGAAGTTAACACAAGAAAATAACCCAATTAAAAAATGAGAAAAGCTCTTCAACATTCATAAAGGGATAGTCAAAGGTCTGACAAACACAAAAAAAGATTCTTGGTGTCACTGTCCATTTGGCAAATGTAAATCAAAACCACATGACATAACCATTTTATTATATAGCTGGGATCATAGTGATAAAAAAGTTGGACAACAAGTATTATCAAGGTTATGAACGAGACCAGAAACCTCACTTCATTGCTGGTGAGAGTATAAAGTGATATTAACTGCTCTGTGAAACAGTTCAGTAGTTCCTCAAAAATTTAACATAGGACTGCCATTGTTGTTGTAATCAGTGTACCATCATGTTGGGACCAACTCAGTTTACCCTCCAGCAGGTTTTCAGAGGCAGAAAAAAATCACATGAGAGGAGATTGCCTATCTTCCTTGGATCTGCTGGTGGATTCAAACCACATGCCTTTGGGTTGACAGCACAACTCTATCATTAAGCCATAAGAGCTCCCTACTGTGGTGGTGGTAGGGTAATCACTGAGTCAGAACCAGCCCATAACTGACCCTCAAGTGAGTTTTCAGAGATAATATATCACATAGGAGATTGTTCATCCTTCTCCCTCAGAGTGGCTGGTGGATTTGAACTTTGTGCCATTGGGATTGCAGCATAATTTCTTAAACCACTACACCACCTAACCCAGTAATTCCAAATCTACATAAAAGGCCAGAATAAGTGAAATGGGAAGCACAAATAGAAAACTGTACACCAATGTTCATTACAGTTTTCACAGTAGCCCAAAGGAAAAAACCAAAATACGTCTCAAAAGGTGAATGGATACACAAATATATAGTGTCTATACACACACTGGAATATTACTCTGCCATACAGAAAAATGAAATCCAGATAAACAATTATGCATGATGATTATGGTCAAATAATTTGGAAAAGAACAGTAAATAGTTAAACAACATGAAATTGTAATCAATGACACTGAATTCTACATGGAGAAATTATCAGTGAATGTTTTGGTGTGTCTGTTTTCACAGTTTTAAAAAATTACTGCTTTATAATATATATTAGCATAAGTCAACATCATGTTTCTTGAAAACAATTTTTCATGATGCTTTGAACCAACTTTATGATTAAAACTTATGTAGGGCTAGTCCTATAAAATACCTTCAATTGTGAATGAAAATGTTTGCCTCTATTTCATTATAGAATGGCATGGTCATAAAAAATCTTGGAGATTGATTTTGAAGTGGTATATGTTTATAAAAAATCAGCTAGTGACAGAATTAGGGTTTAAAGCCTTTATTTTCATAACCTGTAATTCCAGTGTCACCACAGTCCTTTTGACTACCGTAGAGATGAGGTATTGGAACTTCTGTCTTAACAATATGGTAGACTTACTCCACTAGTAAGGTTGGTTTATTTTTTAAAAAAACAAGTTACAATGCTGGATTTAAAAATTGGTCTTTTAAGTGAGTCACTTCATTGTTGGAAAAAATAAGAAATTAACTCTTGTAGCCTAGGGTTAACAACCTAAAGGCAGATGAATCCCGCATCTGCTTCACAGGAGAAAGATGGCCTATCTCTTCATGTTACAGCCTCTGAAATCCCACAAGAAGGTGAGCTGTGAGTCAGTTCCAGCTCAGCAGCACATAAAACAACAAAAAGTTAAATGTCAAGGGACAAGTAAGTAGACAGCCTTCAATCTAGCTTTTACCTTGACGGCATTTCCAAGTTAATTATTTCATTCAGCTTAAATTCTCGTTTATAACTTGGAGGACAAGATACACCATATACCCCCTCGCCAAGATGAGAATATATGAAACACACATTAAACTGACCCACCTTAAAAAGGCTTTAACCTCAATATAAATGTAAACCAAAAATAAACCCATGTGCCTTTTCTTTTGTCCTGAAAAGGACAAAAAAAAATGTGCTTTCCTCAGATCTCAGCATTGATTGCAGGGGCCAAAAAAAACCCCAAAGTTCAAGAGTCACGGATGTGAAGCCTGTATCAATTCTGCCTTGGTAGACGGAACAATCTTCAGTTAAGCGTTTAGTTTACAGTGTTCCCAAGATGGTAAATGCTCTTTGGCTCCAAGCAGAGACAAATGCGTCAGTTACCAAGGAATCTACCTTCAAATCTGACCTCGAATAAAACATTGAAGAAATATGAAACAATTCCCAGAGAAATCATAAAAGTTGGGAGGGAGGAAGGAAGCTTTCAGGAGTGAGGCCAGCAGATGGAGTAGGCAACAAACCAAATCCAGAAGTACTTCAGACAGTAAGTAGCTCTATTTTTTTTTTTAATCTTTAAAGACACAAAAATTAGATTCAAAATATGAGAAAACAGACTTAAAATTGATCAGTTGATTGGGAATGGAACCCAAGTAGAGTTTTTTTTTAAATATTTTTAATCCACCAGATACTCTGCTGGAGAAGGAGGGACAGTCTCCTCCTGTACCAGTCAGATCTGATCTGACGGTACACTCACACAAAATTTAAAAAAAAATTTTTTTTCATTAAAAATGTTTCTCTAGTTGAGTTTAAAAATAGGTCATTGAGGGACTCTGGTGGCCTAATGGCAGGAGGCTGTGCTGCAATTCCAGAGGTGCATGGTTTGAATCCACCAGATGTTCTGCTGGAGAAGGAGGAGCATCCTGTGCCATTCCTATCTGGTTCAATAATACAGAAAAACAAAAATGGTCATTGAATTAAAACCATAATAAATGAACTTCAGAGCAAATGAAATAGAATCAGTGCACAGGAAGGTATGCCTCAACAGATTTTTCAGAATAAAGCACAGCTTTGGAAGATTCTATAGGAAAGGAAATGGTTAAGAGATATAGGAGAGAATCCTAAAAACAAAGTAAAATGAAAGAATGGAGTGTAGGGGCCAGGGAAGAAGGGATGGAGACATCACTCCAGAAATGATCCCCAAGTAGTCAGTACCCAAAAAAACCAAATCCGTTGCCGTTGTGTTTCTGACTCAGGGCAACCCTCCATTGGTTTCTGAGGCTGTTAATGACAGAAGGATGCTCCATGCTTTTTCTGTGGACCATTTGGTGTGGTCCACATTCTCAGCAGCTCAGCACCTAACCACCTCCAAATAACCAAATACACACATGCAAAGATGCTCATTGGTCCTTGAGGAGGTTCAAGTCAAAACCAAATCCAGCTAACATTTCCTACCCACTCGTTAGGTGTCATGGTCTTCTTTGTGATCCAGTGAACAATAGATTGGAATCTTGCACGATCCTTATCACCTCTGCTCGCCATGCTCAAACCCATCACCACACACACTGTGTCTGTCACCTCACTGAAGGCCTTCCTCTTCACTGATCTCTGCTTCTCCCAGCCTGATGACTTTTTCCTTGGACTGGTGCCTCCCTAATTAGCAATATGCCCAACGTTTGTGAGAAGACATTTCATCATCCTTGCCCAGAAAGGGGTACACTGGTTGCATTTCCTCCAAGACAGATTTGCTCTTTTGACAGTTCATGGATTATTTGGTAACACCACAATTCAAAGACATGTTCTTTAGTCTTCTTATTCATGGCCCAATTTAAAATTAATATGAAGCAATTGAAAATAACCGTAGCTTAAGTCAGACACACCTCAGTCTCTAAATAGACATCAAGGACTACAGCCTTTAGTGTGGATTCTATCAGGATAACAGAAGTCCTCACAACTAACTAGTAGATAGCATCATGATAGATGGAAAAGTTGTCAAAGATTTCATTTTGCTCGGATCTGCAATCAACAACCATGGTAGCAACATTTGGAGTTCAGCATCGTTTAATTAAGGACTTTGAAGGTACTAAAAAACAAGAATAAGAATAGAGACTGAGGTCTGAAACCAGTAGAATAGCTGTTACCAGGGAGGTGAAAAAGACTGATGTTGGTGAGGATGTGGAAAAATAGCTATTACTGCTCAGAATATAAAATGGTTTAACCACTGCACTTTGAAGGTTATGAAAAGAGTTACACATAAAATTGTTATTGAACCCATTAATTCTACTTTAAGTGGAATGCTACACTCAAGAGACTTGAAAACATAGAAATATTATTCGTAGTGGCCGAAACATGGAAACAACTCAAATGCCCATTGGCTAAGTGGATATACAAAAAAAAATTATATATGATACCATCTTTTTTATATTCAGCCACATTCCATCTTACTCAGGAATGGAAATACTGAGATGCTACAATATTCATGACCCTTGAAAACATTCAGTGAAAGGTTGTCAAGAGTTAGTGAGAGGGAAAAAAAATTTAAAAAAAGGAATAAAAGAGTAAATAACTGTAAGATTTAATTTGAAAATTAAAAAAGTTCTGGAAGTAGTGCTGATGGCTGCACAAAGGAACTCAGGATACTGTACACCATAGTAAGAACAATGTGAAACAACAGCCACATCTGTGGATCAGAATTGAAAACCCAGAACTGAATCCCTTCACATACGGACAGCTAATCTTCAAAAAAGGGCCAGAATCCATCAAACGGGAAAGAAAAGTCTAACAGGTGCTGCTGATAAAACTAGGTATCTGTTCCTAAACCAGATCTATACCTCCCATTATCTAGAAAATACTCAAGTTGAATCAGAGAGTTAAATATAGATCAATAAGGTTTATAGAAGAAAAGGGTTCTAGTTCATAGTGTATGCTATCACACAACAGAAGATTCACTAGAAGAATTGGATCTCAAAAAAATGAAAGACTTCTGTGCATTAAAACACTTTTAAAATAACCCAAAAACTAAAAGCCTAACTCAGAAAACATTTTTGGCAATAACATCTGACAAGGAATTAATCCATAATACTTACGGAAAACTGTAAAACACTTCAGTAATAAGATGATCCACTTAAATGGGCAAACAGCGTGACTAGATACCAAAGACTTTCAGGCAACCCAACAAATACCTGAAGACATGATCATTGACCATTAAAAGCAAATAGCAGAAAATAGATATCACCTTTACCTAGCAATGATTTTAAAAAGCAAACCACACAAATCTTAGCAATGGTTTGTGGTGACTATAATATTGTTGAAGAAATTGCAAAATAGTGCAACCACTGTTGAAAGGGCTATGAAACATCCTTAAAATGTTAGAAATACCATGCGATCCAGAAACCCTACTGCTAGGAATGTTGTGTACTGTGGAGTCTGAACCAACCCTTAACTGACCCACCAGTGGGATTTTTTCAGAGGCAGTAAATCGTACGGGAGGAGATTCCCCATCCTTCTCCCATTGCTATATAACCTAAAGAAATCAGCCATGGCTGAAGTACCCATGTTCATCCCATTATTCATGCAGGCAAAAAGATGGGGGGAACCTCCGTGCCTGTTAACAAAGAAATGGATAAAAACCTTAAGACGTACACTTAGTGGAATACTTTGCAATGTTAAAAGGAGAATGATGAATCATGGGAGCTCTGGTGGCCTGATGGCAAGAAACTGCACTGCAATCCCAGAGGTGCTTGGTTCAAATCCACCAGATGCTGTGGTGAAGAAGGAGGGTCAATCTACTCCTGTACTAGTCAGATCCGATTTGACAGTATACAAACAAAAAATAAAATAAAAAAATAATAATGATGAATCCATGAGACCTCCCACAACATGCATGAATCTGGAGCCAATTATACTCAGTAAAGTCAGTTACAAAAGAACAAATAAAAATATGAGACACCCCAAAAAAAAAAAATCTAACCCACTGCTAATGAGCCCATTGAATTGGCTCTTATCACCCTGTAGGCAGTGTACAGCTGCCTATCGTGTTTCCATGGCTAAAGTTTAATTGAAACGGGCTCCCTGATCTCCTGCACAGCAGCCAGTTGATGCTTCGGTTAGCAGCCTAATGCTTTACCCATTGTTACTGAAAGCAAAGAAAAGGTTTGCACAAAGAGAAAACTTTTTTGTATGTTTACCAGGAATGGAAGAGGTCGAAAGGAAAAATGCCTAAATAGATAGTGAACAGACATTAATATGGGTAAAGAGGCAACACACAGGGAACACATGAGCACATCACTAAGTAAAAAGACACTGGGAGGTGGGTGAGAGTAAAAGCAACAACAGTAAATATTCACATTAATAGATTACAAGGAGATACATAGATAATGTAAACGGGGTAAGTGTGGGCGGATATATGCAATACTCCCAAAAGCATATATAGATTTAGCAAAGGCTGCTTATGTGTATACTTTTGTGTGTGCTAATATGCCATGCTACTTAGTAGAGCTTACAGGGGCAAGATTATGCCAGTTTCTTAACTAGACACTTGAGGATTAAGTCACTGGGCTTGAGGATTTAACACTGTAATCTTGGGAGAGATCTAGGTCAATTGGCTTAACTGTGGACACTGTTGTAAGTCTTTGGTGAATAATGACTGGAGTGTTAAAGATCTGCCTGAGAGAATAAAGACTCGGGCCTTGAAGCTCATGAGCAGCCATCAAAGATCTACTATTCTTAAAAAAAAAAAATGTGAAAGATCTACTATTTTTCCCATCCAGAGCAAAGAAGAGTGAACAAAATCAAAGGCTCACAGATGCCCATTAGCCGAAGACCAGAAGAACTAGATGGTGCCCAACTGCCAGGACCAGTCACTCCTTGGATCACAGTAAAAGTCCAATGCTGAGTAGGGGGCAAAAAAATACACAATAAAACTGAAAATCCCAAAAATAATCAGAGAGAGGGAAATGTCTAAGACTTGTGCCCTTTGGACACTCTTCACACCTGGAACAGAATCTATTCCCAGAAAACCCCTTTCAGCCAAGCAGTTAACAAGCCTATAAAGTGAAAACACCCATGAGGAATGTACTGTTCAAAATAACAACCAAAAGGACAACATTTGTCCAAAAACAAAATTCAGAAAGTGGGACAGGAAAATTAATGGAAGCAGGAACCCAGAGAGGAAATTGGAAAAGTGATTGTGTGTTTATATATATTTAGGGAATTAAAGCTAATATGATGAAACAAAATGCATACAAATTGGGGAATGAAAAAGGAACTTTCTCTTTTCAGTTTTCACCCAAATGGTAGTATAATGTTGAACACTGGAACCAAGTAAAAGAGCCTTCCATTGGCCACAGATGGGCTATCAGGAAGAACAGTAACAGCACGGATTCAAGCATACAAAATGTAACTAAATCCAGAAGTTGATACTGTGTTAAAACCTTCATCTTTTCAGGGAACTAATTTCTTATTAGAAAGCTATTTTTTTTTTAATTCAGGAAATTGATAAAAGAAAGAGCCTGAGTCTCCTTTGCAAACTTGTATCTGAGCTATCCATTAATGAGCTTGAAGCTTTTTTTTTTTAACTAAGCATGTTCTACTTGATAATTGAAGCAAGAATAAAAGATTGTCACCATTTACAAACATGAAGAAAAAGAATATTACTATTCTTTGGCTTCTAGGACCACAAAAAGACAAAGTTCACAGGTACTCTTTGTGGTCACCTACAGGTCTTAACAAAAACAGTTGAACCTCAATCTGATTATATTTTCATACCTTAATTCATAAGAAATACTATAGTATTCCCTGTTTGTGTTGGGCAGCGGGGGTGAAAAACCATGTTTAAGACAGAGAAAACCGTAATAAAACCATGGAGATGACATCTAAATCACAGTAAAAAATTTAAAGAATGAGAAACCAATCTAAGTTCCACACCTGATGTCTAGACAAGTTTCTTTCTCTTCCTCTCTGCTTATTCTTTTAACTCCACCTATTTATTTTTCTTAAAAGGAGATATAATGAATAAAATCTATATTGCATAGGCTAAAAGTCAAACGACTTGGTTTATTTTGTGAATTTTTATAGTAAGACACATGAAAAGAAAAATTTTGAAAAGATGTTAGGGAGAGAATGTGTGTGAATAAGAATCTCATGTTTGTTGTTGGTATGTGCCATCGAGTTACTTGCGACTCATAGCGACCCTATGTATAACAGCCCTAAACTCTGCTCTGTCCTGTGCCAATCGCACTGTCTCTGACACTCCCATCCTGATTATCCCAGTCACTGAATCAATCCACCTCATAGAGGGCCTTCCCCTCCTGCGCTGTCCCTCCACCCTCCCAAGCATGATGTCCCTCTCTAAGGACCGGTCTCTCCTCACAACATGTCCAGAGTATGTTAGATGGAGCCTCAGAATCCTTGCCTCCAAGGAGCCACCCGGTTTAACCCTTTCCAGGATGAATCTGTTTGTTTTCCTAGCAGTCCATGGTATTCTCAATACTCTTCTCCAGCACCACAGCTCAAAGGCATCAATTCTCCTTCTATCCTCCTTGGTCATTGTCCAACTCTCTGATGCATAACAAGTGATTGTGAAGACCATGGCCTGTATCAAATGAACCTTAGTCTCCAGGGAGACACCATTGCTCCTCAGTACTTTGGAGAGGTCCCTAACAGCAGACTTTACCATGGCAATGCGCCTTTTAATTTCATGGCTCCTGGTGCCAAGAGTGTTGACTGTGGAGCCAAGCAAGCTAAAGCTGTGAACAGTCTCAAGCTCTTCACCATCCATCCTGATGCTGCCAGTTGATCCAGTGGTGAGAATCTTTGTCTTCTTGACATTGAGCCTCAGTCCATATTGGAGGCTACAGTCCTTGACCCTCTGCAGCAGGTGCTTCAGGTCCTCTTCAGTTTCAGCAAGCAGGGTTGTGTCATCTGCATAACGCAGATTGTTGATATATCTTCCACCAATCTTGACCCCACATTTCTCCTCATAGAGCCCAGCTTCCCGGATAATCTGTTCTGCATATAGGTTGAAAAGGTATGGAGATAGGATACATCCCTTCCCAATTTTGAACCATGCAGTGTTCCCTTGCTCTGTTCTGACGACTGCCTCCTGGTCCAAGTATAGGTTTCGCATTAGCATGATCAAGTGTTCTGGGATTCCCATTCTTCTCAGAGTCAGCATGAGCTGAGAAGAATGACTCATGTAGCAAATATATTAAATAGGCACTCAGGCAAAGCTTATTAATGGAAAATAGGACTATTACGTATTGATACATTATTTCATTCACGTACATCCACCAACTGCTCCATGGGAGAAAGATGGGCTGTCAACTGCCGCATGATTGATTGACTGGCTCTGAAAAACCCACTGGAGGGTCAGCTGTGAGTTGGTCCTAACTGGATGGTACATAACAACAAAAGTTGGTAGAATTGTAAACTAGCAGTCCACTGAAAATATACTTGCATAAAGTAGAAAAGCCAAGTACAAAGAGGAATCTTACACAAAAGTCAGTAAGGGCTTTATGAGGTGCTGTCTAATAAAACTCAGCACCCCTCATTAACAGATCTGAACCTTGCCCTATACTTAACATCTGTCTGTCAGTACATCTGTTTGAAGATCTTCCTCGCTGATCCTCCACATTTCCAAGTACAATATCTTTTTCCAGGGATCAGCCCCTCCTGACCACATGCCCCAATTAGATGAAGCTTCACATCTTCACCTCCAAAGATAACCCTGGTTGCACGTTGTCCAAATGACACACTTGATTCTTTCCTTGACTGATACTTGTTAGAAAAACACCAGATAATAAAGTGAGGCTCAGTGGTATTCAGATACTGAATATGCTGAGATACTTGGTCCTCCTCTCCAGCAGGACACAACAAAAGCATAGATTCTTCTGTCATGCTGATTAATTGTCCAACTTTTACATCCCTAGCAAGTAATTGAAAAGACTGTGGCTTGGATCAGATGCACCTTAATCTTTTAACTTCATTGTTCCTAGAACCTTATAGAGGTTCTTGACATATTTTTCAGTGCAACGTATTTTTCTATTTCTTGACTGCTGATGTCAAGGATTTTGATATGGATCCAAGCAGATGAAATTGTTGACAACTTCAGTCTTCTCTTCATCCACCATGATGTTGGCTCAGTGGTGAGGACTTTTGTCTTGATGTTGAAATGTAATCCCTATTGAAAGCTGTAGTCTTTGATCTCATGTAGCAAGCATTCTGTAACCTCTTGGCTTTCAGCAGACAAAATTGTGTCATCTGCATACACAAATTGTCGATGAGTCATCTTCAGATTCTGATGCCACAGTTCAAGCTGCACTGAAGGCATTGGCAAAAAATGCCCCAGCAATTGATGGGGTACAGACTGAAGTGTTTCAACAGACAGATGCAGCCCTACACATGCTCAGTAGTCTATAACAATACATTTAGAAGACAGCTGACTGACTGAGAAAGATCCATATTTGTTCCCATTCCCTAAAAAAGGTGATCCAGCAAAATGAAAATTACTGAACGATATCATTAATACTACGTACAAGTAAAATACTGCTGGAAATCATCCAGAATGGCTGGAAGAGTACCTTAACAGAGTTGCCAGAAATTCAAGCTGGTTTTAGAAAAGGCCATACCACCAGGGGTATCCTGGTTGATGTCAGATGTATCTTAGCTAAAAGCAGAGAATACCGAAGGATAATTATTTGTGCATTGTTGACTAGATAAAGGCATTTGACTATGTGGATCATAACAGATTATGTCTGACACTGAGAAGTAAGGATCTGGGTTATTTATCCTGAACAATTAACCCACTTGTTTTTGTAAGCCAAGTGAATAAGAGCATGTTCTGATATTTGCCACAAACATGGAAATATCTGCAGCTTACATGTAAAGTTTATTTCTGGTTCATAGAAGCCTTTTGTCACTTAGCCTCACTTTATCGCCTCTTGCTTTTATAACAAATACCATAAACAAGTAGCTTTAACAACCAGAAATGTGTTTTGTTTTGTACTGTCAAGTTAGAACTGAATCAGTCAGTTCTCCAGCAGGTTTCCAGAGGCAATAAATCACACGGAAAGAGATTGCTCCTCTTTTTGTCTATGGAGCAGCTGGTGGATCCAAACCATGTGCCTTTGGGATAGTAGCACAGCATACCACTGGGCCACCAGAGCTCTCATTGTTCGCTGTTGTGTTTGCTGTGTACCACTGAGTCAGAACTGACCCATAGCTGACACGCTGGTGGGTTTTCAGAAGCAGGTAATCACATGGGAGGAGATTGCCCATCCTCCCACGGAGCAGCTGGTAGCCTCGAACTGGGTGCTTTTGGGATTGCAGTGCAGCTTCTTGGCACTAGGCCACCAGAACTCATTGTTTAGGAGGCTGGAAATCTGAAAATCGGGCCACTGGCTCTGGCAGAAGGCTTTCTCTGTAGGCTCTGCAAGAATGTTCTTGTCCAGCTTCTATCCTATCATAGCACCTTGGTTACCTGCATGCATCCCTAATCTCATTTTAAGAGATTTACTTAAGCACTTTACACTAATACCGTTTTACTAACATAACAAGGAAACCCCCTTCCTAAATGGGATTATCACTACAGTTACAGAGGTTAGCATGTACAGCACATATTTTGGGAAACACGGCTTCACCCACAAGAGCCAGTTTTACCTGAATGTGTGTTCAGTGACCCAGTTAAATTAGAAATCAGTAGACTAAGGGATAGCTACCTGGAAAAGCCCTGTATGTTTGGAAGTGAAACACTCTATAAATCATGGGTTAAAGTAACAATAATACTGGAAATGAAAGCAAACCAATCTCAAACAAGCATAAAGAGTTTAATTATTTTTGAGGAGGTTCTGGTGGCCTAGTGGGAAGAAGCTGCACTGCATCCCCAGAGGTACGCAGTTTGAATCCACCAGATGCTCTGCTGGAGAAGGAGGAGCAATCTCCT
>NW_006399901.1:2850806-2859733 GCF_000299155.1 Elephantulus edwardii | reverse complement strand
AAAAGTAATTATTTTTTCTCCTTTCAGATTAAAGAAAAAAGAGTTTAGTTTAGAAGAAATATATACCAACAAGAATTATAAGTCCCCTCCGGCTAACAGGTAGGTACATGTTCTTGGCTGGGAAGTAAATGATTGAGCTCACTCTCCAATCCTTTTGCTTTAGAAAAGGGTTGATGCCTGGAAAGCTCCAGTGAATGGTTTTAGTTCTCAGCACGTGCACTGAGGAGTGTGAATAGTATGAAACGTATAGTCTCCATTTAGTTTGTGGTTTTATTTTACTAAGTACCCTGTCTGCCCCCTCAGATAATCTGAACCGAAATGGAAAAGGCATTTCATGTGGCTTCCTCTAAGCCAGAATTTTACTTAAGTCAACATTTATTCGTTGTCTGTTGGACATAAGGCTGTATCAGGAGGAGTTCTAGAATTTTATCTGACAAATTGTGCTTATATTTGTGCCTTGAAACACCTGGATGAGGGTATTCTCTGAAGCATTGTAGAGTAATAGTAAGAGAGTTAAAGCAATTTTAACTACTTCTTAATTGGGTTCTTTTAAAATGATAGTCCCTCCACTTAACAGTCTAGAACAGAACATGCGTAACTAACAAATTGAGGGTGGGTAGAAAGAAGGCAGCGGCTAAGGAAAGGTTTATGCACAGATAGAAGCAATTATGGAGGATTAGCGGGGACGGGAGTAGGAGAAAGGGAGTAGAGGTTGGCCAGTAGATGGGTTGAGTGGAGAGAAAGGGAGGGGTGCGGTGAGGATTGATAATACTTTGTAAATGATCACATTGTACAACTAGTATTACAACAAAATGTATGTGAGTGATTGAATGGAAACCAATAAAAAATTGTAGTCCATCCTTATCATGGAATACACTGTAAATAGCTACTAAAAAAGTAAGCAAAGTGTGCAGTGTGTTGTGGTTAGTTATTGTGGCTCCTAGTGGCCTGATGGACAACAGAATAAAACTGCCCTTTGTGTCCTCCTCCCTCCAGCCTCTGGACTCAAGCTCATTGCTACATTCACTGTGTTGGGCCATCTCAATGACAGTCTCTCCCCTTCCTCTTACTTAACCTGCACTTCAAATACCCTACAAATAGCGCTGGACTGTGGTATATATAAGGCCATGCATATCCTTTTAGAAAGAAAATGAAAAAGTAGAAAATGCATGCCATGTGTCAGCAAAATTCAGGCAAGATCAGCCATTGAGGTGCTTTTACCTTTTCAAGGCTTATTTTAGAAGACTATCCCAAAAGTATTTAGCATGGGAATCTAAGTAGCTCACAGAACTTAAAATACTGTCTGTCCATTTACAGAGCAGAGCCAGTCTGTGGTTGTAAGTACTCGCTTACTCATTGGCACAGTCACTGTGACAAGGTTAGGGTGATGGAGGATTGGGACAAGGTTCACAGGGTGTCTATGACTCATGGGCACCTGACAACATTTATTCATGAATAAGTGCGCGAATTAAGAAAGGATGCTCACGAGTGGTATTAGGATTGCCTTTGGGGACTAGGTCTGTTTTCTACACTCTCCTGCCCATCTGGAGGTTTTATTAGGATGTGCCTACATTACATACTCTATGTGTATTCTTAAGCAAGAATGAAAACAATTTCAAACCAGAGTCATGCTTGAGAAAAGAAAGAGTTCTTAGCCCAAGACCTTCCTGTGAGTCCCCTGCTGATGGAATGGGCCAGAGTCAAGTGCTCTTGGTGATTGTTTTGTTCTCTGTCCTCAGGTGTCTAGAAACCATCTTTGAGGAACCTAAGGAACGCAATGGCACTCTGATCTCAATCAGTCAGCAGAAGAGGAAGCGAGTTCTGGAATTTCAGGATTTCACGGTCCCTCGGAAAAGGAGGGTTCGTGGGAAAGTCAAGGTGGCAGGCAGCTTTACCAGGGCCCAGAAGGCAGCCCTGCAGAGTCGAGAGCTGGATGCCCTTTTGATACAGAAGCTAATGGAACTGGAGACCTTCTTTGCCAAGGAAGAGGAACAGGAGCAATCATCAGGCTGTTGAGAAGCAGTTCAGCGGAGGGGTCATAATTCTGGGTTGTTGGACCTCCTTGGAAGAGGTTGCCTACGTTTTATCCCATGACCCAAACCACTCAAAATGCACAGTCCCTGGATGCCTGCCTGCTTCAAGGTGCAAACTTTTCAGTGACTGGCGAAGAAAGGTTCTCTGCTTCTGCTGAGTGTGGAACCTCAGGAATGTTCCCTTTCTCCTGGAAGCGATCCCCAGTGACAGCCGGTCTCCTCTGCCCCCTTTCTGCCATCCACGTGCAGGAGACGCAGCAGATCTTATGTAACACTAGGATTCCAAGGACTTCCCGGCATTTGCACGTCCATATGAAAGTTCTGCATTGTTTACGGTGGTGCTAGACCAAGATTAATTAGACACGTGGCTTAGGAAGGTGGACCTGGCTTCTGGGGTCTCTCTGGCCTGTCTCAGTTCAGCAGTTGAGGAAGATGAGCTGATGTGTTTTCTGATTGTCCAAGTCTGTCTGCCCAGAGGCTGTGGCAGGGTGTGTGTGTGTGAGAGAGAGAGAGCGAGAGAGAGAGAGAGAGTGATTTCCTCCCCTCCATGACTGTATATCACTAGTGCCAGAGGAGCCCATCCAGGCGCCCCTTTTGATGTCAGTTGCACTTTTTAATGTTGTGATGTTGATAATTTTCATTTCTTTTATTCTGCTTCCCCTTCCTCCTCTTTTTTTTTTTTTTTTAAATTACTGCTGCATGTTTGGAGCCTTTAAATGTGATTTTAAAAGGATTTTTTTTCTTTTTTAAAAAAGACATTGAAGAGAAAAACAGGACATATCTTAAGAATCTACAATAGTCTTTGACCCAGTTTTTGCTGCATGGTATGAGATGATAGAGACGTTTTCCCACAGATGTGTTTTAAATGATCCCTTCCTCATCTCCGTCTTAAAAAGAAATTCACCAGGTGGGCACCTCTCTCATCTAGGTATTCATCCTTGCCCACGAACGAGGCCTATTTATTTTAATGACATAAGCGATTTCTCTCCAATATTTTTTTTTCCACCTCCAAGAGACATTCAGATTGGGCTGGGCTGTAATGGGTTTCTCCGGAAATAGGGGTGTGTCAGAAGCACACACAGCCCAGCAGCTGTGGGCCCAGCAGCTTGGGCAGAAACAGGGCCTGGCCCTGACTGTTTGCAGCTGTCTGAGCAGCACCTTCCCCGAGGGCAAGAGCAGGGATAAGTGATGACTTCAGTCAAGTGTCACATTTGTAATGTGGGATTCTATAGCCAGCCCTCTCTTGAGGGCATGTTGCTGGACTCTTGAGTTCCTGGGTCATGCCTAGGAGTTCTGTAGAATGCCAGAGTGAACAGTGTCTTCATCCATGCCTCCAGGAGTTTGTGGGCTGAAGAATGCTACGTGGATCCTTTCCTCCTCCATCCCCCCGTGCCCTTGCCCTGCTCCCCGCCTAACCCACCCTCGTGTTTGAACTCTGTCTCTCTCTCTCCTCAAAACAAGTGCTCAGAAAACATTCCTGGACTGGTGGGTGGGAGGCTGATGCCTCAGGACCCAGCCCACCCCGTCTATCCTCCTGGGGAGGCCGTGCTGTGAAGCCACGGTAGGTGGCAAATGTGAGAGCTCCAGGTACTTTTCCTTCAGTCTGTGGCGATGTGCAGTGGTGCCAGTTAGGAATGTTAGCATTTCTCCTAGGTGTCTTTTTTCCCCCCGCCCCATTTGTTGGTGGGTGGGGAGGTGGGTTGGGGTTTCTGTGTGCCTTTCCTTTGCAGGTTGACAGTCTATGCCATGCTGGAGCAAATGACATGAGCTGGAGGAAAAGACAAGTGCCATATCTGTGTTTTAGGCTGGATGCCTGAGACATAGCATTTCAATATCAAAATGTACCCTTGGTTATCTGCAGGAGTTTTAAGGCCACGGCCAGTTGGATCAGGAGAGAGAGAGGCAGGTGTCCATACTGGCTCTGAATGAGGGGCACCCTGTTTTGCCATTTTCCATCCAATTTGTCCAGATGGTATAGACATGACCTGCGGTCGCCTCAGTACCTCTCCCTTCCTGGGACAGGGTTCACAAGCACTAATTGCTTCTCTGTCTTTTCATGCCAGGGAGCAGGATGAGTAAATACGTTATACCCTTGTGCAAACATTTTAGGGAACTTTAGCCCAGCAGTGAGCTCATTACCCATGAGCAAGTCAACAGGTTTCTATGTCCAGCTCCATTTCCAATGTATGGTCAGTTTCCAGCGGGCGGAAGTAGAGGTGAACACAGCTGTGGTATCACCAGCATTGCAGAGGGCAGTTCCAAGTTTGTTCATCACAAGGGTGGTACTTTGAGGAGCAGTGCTTGGGAACCTCGTCGTCTGGGAATGGAGAATCTGTGGAAATGGAGATGCAGGCTCTTAGAAACCCTCCTGGCGCTTTCTTGTGCTGGGAATTGTCGGGAAGAAGCTTCTCTGAGGCCAGCTCTCCCTCTCTCCTCCCTTCTCCAGTCCAACATTGAGTAGGGGGCACTCATTACAGACTTGAAAATCTTTACCTGAACTTGATGCCTCGGGTGATAGCCATGCTGTGCCACGCCTGTCTTAACTTCCAGGGTAGCCATCGACCTAGCCAGCCACGGTGCTGTTAATGGTCCCTCGGTACCAGGCCAGATGCAGTTGCCTGCCCAGCAAGGGGAGATGTCAGCCCCATGCATGCATTTCCATAGCTACAGAGGTTTGATTTTGACTTCTAGTTGATACAGGGACTTCCCATCAGGTGATAACTAACTCAGCTATAGCTCACTTAGAGATTTAGTGTTTGTAATGAGAGAGAGAGGAGAAATCTCAGGTCCAAGCAGGGTTCTGCCCATCAGCTTTGAATGAAACCTTTAACTTTCTTTCCCCCTAGTTTATAGCTAGATTTTGCTTTCAGCATCACCTTCATCCTCTCCTCTTTTTCCCCCCATCAGTATCCTTTCTTGTGTCATTTCTCCATTAGTCTGAATGTACCTCATCACCTGTTAAAAGCATATTGTGTCCACTTACTCTTCCTGACCTTTACCCTGAAGAGCTACCACTGAGGGAGGAGGTACAGTGGAAGGACTTGTAGTGTTTGCCTTACTCAGAGCCTGAAGCTCTCGGAAACTTCATGCTGTGAATCCCAAAATTCACTCCTCCCAGAGCTGTGAAAATCCTGACACTTTGTCCCAAGTTTGCCTGCAAGGGTCTTTTTGGCAGGGCAGGGAGGGGGGGCTGGGGTGGCGCCAGAGCCAACCCCAGCTCAATTCCAAATCCTGCATCTGGCCACCATACCTTCCCCCTGGCTCCTCTCCTTCCTGTTTGGTTGGATGCTGTGTGGAAGGGACAGAACTGCAGCCACAGAGTGAGGTTTTGGTGCAGGCTGATGGGATGGAGGGCCAGCACTCCCATCTTCGGGCTGGGGTTCCAGCTCATCTTACCATGTTCATTAAGACCCGTGAAAGACCAACTTCTGGGCAGTGATACTTCCTTCCATTACCATGGTGGGCAAGTACGCAGTTGGTGCTTTCTTTAATTCCCTTGGAGATTTTGTTTTGCCTTTATTTTTTTTTTCTAGTGAGCTTCCCCCTGATATCATGGAAAGAACCTCTTAAATACCACATTGTGGGTGGCTGTATCCAAAGCATGAATAATTGTCCCGAGGTGTGGAGTACTCTTTCCAAGGGAAGGGCTTGCTCCCAGAATGGAATTTTTAAGCTGACTAGTAAGGCTTCATTTTACTGAGATCAAAGTTTAATATTAACTAGCTACAAATTGAGTAGCAAAAAATATTCTGCTTGTGAAGTAAGGTTTCCCTCCCATCACTCACCATCTACCACCGTGTACTCTCAGATTTGATGCCTGTTAGGTGAATGTTTTTCACAAGTCCCTCTCTGGTGCTGAATTGGATTTGCATTCTTGGTAAGAGGCCTCAACATCTCCTTGGGCTGGTCTGAGCCAGTTTATAGCTGCCTAAAGTGTTTATATATTATCATGGTCAATAGTTCAGTGAAATTTGTACATTTTTTTTTGGTAACATTGGTATACATGATGCCTCTGCAGTTTCTTTTCTGTTTGGTAGTTTGTGACTCTAAACTTCCCATTGTTATGTGTGTTAATTTATGAAAATAAATTTTTTTTCTAAAAAATCCAAACCAACTTTCAAATCACACTCCATGGTACTGTTTGTTTTATTCTGATGCCCTGCTAGTTGAAATTTTGCCCGTCATGTCCTAAAATTCCTTCTGATAGATGTTACATTTACATGTCACCACCAGACACTGTTCCTTCTAAAATGCCCATCATTTTTTTGAGGAGTGCCTTTATTCAGAATATGTGTACAACCTCATGCTTAGAAACTCTTCAGAGCCTACAGTGATGTTTCTGAAATTGCTCCATTGTAGCGAGTTGATATCTTGTGAAAGAATTTCTTATTTGGAGACATGTCATTCAGGTTAAGTCATAGCCAATGAAGGTGGGTAATGTTGCTAAACAAGTATTTCAGATCCTGTTTCTAAATGGTGCACCTTATTTTCTCAAGGCTGAAAAAAAAAAGCCATTACAAATTTGGGTCACACAACACATTTAGAATAAATGCCTTCCAGTTGTACATAAAGTTAGGCTGTAGGTCTTCTGATTCTCAGTTCTTTATTAACAAAACTGGTGAACATTATGGCTGTCCAGCACCACTTATATGTGTTTCACATGACTCAGAATGTCCTTGTCTACATTTCCAGCCTCTGGATTTCTGCGACAAAGCATTTTATCCATGTTGTTTTCTACTTGGCAGGAACCATGCCGGATTAATCAGGAAAGAAATGCTGTCTTAATCAGAAAGAAGAAATAATTGAGAGAAGCAATAACTGAAAAATAAAATGGAAGGACTTAACTCGAAGAAAGAAAGAAGATAGGATTTCAACATAACAGTGGATGAAGAGCAACATAGTGCAAGTTCCAGACTGCTGGGCACAGATTAATGGAATTGTGGGTCATCAAGAGATCTAATACCATGGGCTTCTAGAAAGAGATGAGAGGAAAATAGCTGAAGAAATAATGATGAAAATAAAGCCCTGTATACTATAATGTATGATAATCCAACTTTCAAAGAGAATCCTGAGAGCAACAAGAAACATTGTAATAAAAAATTAGTAGTAAGGTTAAATGCTGATTTCTGAACAGAAACATTGGAAGCCAGAAGGCATTGGAATAATAAAAAGTGAAAGGAGGGGGGAAAAATCACAAAGTATCAAGAGTATTATAGCCAGTGAAACTGTCCAGAGGATGACTTGTAAACAATCCCAAAGCAAAAGAAGCAGAAATTTTGTATCCACCAAGCCAACCCTACCAAAAATGCCATATGAATGAAAATTTCCAGTAAAGGTGATTTCATGAACAAGTATCAATTCCAAATACAATAGCAGGCTGGAGGGCCAAATTGACTTTTAAATACCAAGGCCAGCCCTCCAGATCTTGTTTGCCTGCACAAGAGGCTTCCCAGCCACAGCTGATTGTAAACAAGATCAGAAACAGTTAATCAGGGGAGCTCTGGTGGCCTAGTGGCAAGGAGCTGCAACTACAATCCCACAGGCACACGGTTTGAATCCACCAGATGCTCTGCCGGGAAAAGGAGGAACAATCTCCTCCTGTACCAGTCAGATCTGATTTGACGGTACACTCACACAAAAATTAAAAAAATAAAATAAGAAACAGTTAATCAGCTCACACTCATTGCTAACATCAGAAACACCAAATAGTTTTTAAGTAAAACCCTCCAGGATCGAGCTATGCCAAAGTGGCAGCTCACCTTCAGGCAAGACCTAAACTTTTATGTGCCACTGAGTCAGAACCAACTCAGCTGACACTCCAGCGAGTTTTCAGAGACTCTGGCATGGGAAGAAGTTAAGTTGGTATTGATGCATCTTTTAAAAAGAAAAAAATCCCCAAACCATATTGCTGACAAGCTGGTTCTAACTCATAGCAATGCAATAGACCAGAGTAGAACTGCCCCTTTGATTCCAAGAATGTGACTTTTTATGAAAATAGACTGCTACATCATTCTCCCATGGAACAGCTGCTGGATTTAGTCCATCCTCTTGGTTATGAGCCCAGTGTTTAAACCACTGTGCCACCGGGACTCTTAATATGTTAGGAATGCTAATTGTCCAATATAATATTTGCAGTAACCAAAATGAGACATACAGAAAAAGAAAACCATATGTGAAAGGTGGGGACCAAAAGGGCTCACCAAAACAAGCCGGCAGTACTAAAAGATTTAACACACACACTAAAATAATAACAAAGTGGTTAAAATCTGTAATTACAATCACTGTAAAAAGAATGGATTTTTTTTTAAACCAACTATATACTGGTAGGACCAAGACCTTGAATAGATTGAAAAGTAAAATGATGGGGAAAATACTCCATCTAAACAATATCCAGAAGAAAGACGACTAATCAGTAAATTTGCAACATAATCCGTTAGAAGAGATAAAGGTGGGCATTACATAGAAAGGAAAAGGTCCATTTATCAAGATTTATCAGGCATTCGAAATGAGCACTTGAGTATATGAAACAAACTGAAGGGGAAAATGTAATGGTTGGAGATTTAAGACAACATTTTCAGTATTAGAGCAGCTAGAGAGGTGAGCACAGAAATAGGACCTGAACAAGCCTGTAAACCAACTAGACTTAACCCACAAAGAGGATTTTGCTGAACAAAAGCATAGCATACAACCTACTCCAGAACATATAGATCATTCTCCAAGTCCTGATAAATTTTAAAATAGGTCATATAAAACATAATGGAGTGAATAGAGAAGTGGGGGAAATTTTAAAAAATCCAAAAATTTTAAAAAGTACAAACTTACAGGAATTAAATGACATATTTCGCAGTGGGTCAAAAGGGAAAAAATACCGAAAGATATATAAAAGGTATTTTA
>NW_006399901.1:2849227-2850021 GCF_000299155.1 Elephantulus edwardii | reverse complement strand
GCTGCAGAAAAAAACTGATGGAGAAACTCAATGTCAGCTGTGAAAGCGAAGCCAGATGCTGATTGTGGAAAAGACCATTAACTACTTATATGCAAATTCACACTGAAGCTAAGAATAAAAATCAAATCCATAAGAACCCAAGTTTGACGGTTACTGTTAATCACCTAATAACAATATGCCGTCACCTTTGGGATTTAGCTTTTCCTTTAAAAATTATTTTATTATTTTTTTGTGTGTACTGTCAAATTGGCTCTGACTGGTACAGGAGGAGACTGCCCCTCCTTCTCCAGCAGAGCATCTGGTGGATTCAAATCGTGTAGCTCTGGGATTGCAGTGCAGCTTCTTGCCACTAGGTCACCAGAGTTCCCTTTTAGCTTTTCCTTTTTAAAGCATTTTTGGAGTGTGGATGCTGGTGGCAGGCCTCTAGATGGTTTTTCAGGGTCCCAGGAACTTTTGTGCAACTTTGTAGATATCTCGCTCCATAAAAAGATATTAAAATCGAGCACCACAAGTCGGAGTCTTCATCTGCTGAAATAGTGACAGGCAGTTATGTCTCTAACTGGTTAGTCGGTACAGGGTTGATTTTTCTCTTGGTGGAATGAAGCATATTTTGGAGCTAGATTGATTTGGTGGTTGTACAACATTACAAATGCATGGAAAGCTCCACTTAACTTTAAAATGTGTATTTTTATGTTATAGGGGAACAATGAATGTGAATTAAACTTAATAGTCAGAATAATACAATAGGCAACTGGGAAGTGAGGGTGTGGCTAGAGACAAAGAAATGCATTTTT
>NW_006399901.1:2839552-2845387 GCF_000299155.1 Elephantulus edwardii | reverse complement strand
AAAAAAGGTCTTGCCTTGCAGGCGGATGACAGCAGCACCCCCCAGCTTCTCCGCTGGAGTGCAGTGGTCCGCGACATCCTCATGGCACTTTAATACACGCTTGATCCATCAGCTTCCTTTTGTAAAGGGTTTTTTTTTTAATTTTAGATTGTTTTATTTACAAAATTCGTATACATTGTTTTTCATCATTCATATACATTGTGTTTCATGCATGTGCATTGTGTTGTTTGGGGGGGGTGTGCAGTGAGTTTTACACAATCTTTCATCTACGTCTATTTTGTTCATTTATGCTGTGGTGCTTTCCCCCCATTACATGTATTTTACTAATAACTACTTTTGTGAAAGTGTGTAAGCCACTTACTTCATGCCTCATGCCCCAATATCCCCCTATATGATGGTGTCTTTGGTTGAACTTTGCATAGATAATTTTGCATTTGAGGGGTGCACACTCAAGGACCCAGAAGATAGATATCTGGTCCTCCTCCTTGCTCTCCTCGGTCTCATGTTGTTGTTAGGTGCTGTCGAGTCACCTGCGACCCCTAGTGACTCTATGTAAAACATCTCTGATCCCTGCCCTGTCCTGAGCCAGTCTCACTGAGTCCGACACACCCAAGCCTTCACTGCCCCAGTTACCGTATCATCCGGGGTCTTACTCTCCTGTGCTGTCCCTCCACCCTTCTGAGCATGATATCCTTCTCCAAGGACCGGTCCCTCCTGGCCACGTGCCTAAGGTATGTGAAACAGAGCTTCAAAACCCTAGCCTCCAAAGAGAAACTTGGTTTCACCCTCTCCAAGACAGGCCTATTTGTTTTCTTGGCGATCCGTGGTCTGTTCATGACTCTTCTCCAGCACCACAGCTCAAAGGCATCAGTTCTCCCCTCCAGTTCAATCTTCTCTTTGAAAAATTCTTTCATTGTTATACAATCCCTTCAACCAAGTCTATTCCTGCAGCTTTCATTCTGAACTCCTGTCATGACAATAACTACACATATATACATTTTTTGTTTTGTGTTTTTTGTGGTTTTCTTTATTTTTATTTTATTATTTTCTCTGTGTGTGGTGTACCGTCAAATTGGATCTGGTACAGGAGGAGAAGGCCCCTCCTTCTCTGGCAGAGCATCTAATGGATTCGAACCACATATCTCTGGGATTGCAGTGCAGCTTCTTGCCACTAGGCCACCAGAGCTCCCCTACATATATACATTTTAAATAATTCTCTCCCTCATCTGTTTCAATGCAGTATACATTGTTTATTCCCTTTTTCTCAGTCTCCCCCCCAACCCCTATGTCAGTCTCGTTTTGCAACAGTGGCACTATGCAGTATTTGTCCTTGTGTGACTGAGATATTTCATTCAGCATAATGTCCTCCAGGGTCACCCATTTTGAATAATATCACACGAGTTCTTTGTTTTTCAATGCAGCACAGTATTCCATGTGTGAATACACCACAGCTTCTCTATCCATTCGTTTGTTGATGGACACTTGTTTCCAACTCTTTGCTTTTGTGAATAAAGCTGTGATAAACATGGGTGTGCATATATCTTCTTGGGTGGCGGTTATGGTAGTGGAATTGCTGGGTCAAATGGTGTTTCTATTTCCAACTTTTTGAGAAAGCGCCATACTGCCTTCCACAGTGGTTGCACCATTTTACACTCCCACCAACAGTGAATAAGGGTTCCAATTTCTCCACAACCTCGCCAGCATTTGTTGTTTGTTGTTCTGTTAAATTTTGCTATTCTTACTGGGATGAGATGATATCTCATGGTTGTTTTGATGATGAGTCTTTCTTCAGTCCTGATGCCCCATTCTTCATAAAGCCCAGCCTCTCAAAGATATGTCCCACCTATAGATTGAAATGGATGGAGACAGGACACATCCCTGAAGCACTCTTTTCTTGATTTTTGAATCATGCAGTGTTTCCTTGCTCTGTTCAGATGACTTCTTCCTGGTCTAAGTACAGGTTTTGCATCATAGCATATGTAGATAGCATCATCACTACATGCCATTGATTTGACTATGACAACACACACACTATTGTTATGTGTTGTCAAGCTGACTGTGACTCGATGAATGCAGAGCTGAGCCTTGCCCTGGCCTGCGCCATCATGATCTCCAACACGCTCACGCTCGATGTCGCTCTCACCGTGTCAGATCACAGCTTTCCCCCTGACCTGCTCTTTCCCAGCATGATGGCTCTTTTCAAGGACAACAAGCCCAAGGTGTGTGAGGAGAAGTTTCACGATCCTTGCCTCTAAGGAGCATCCTGATTGCACTTCTTCCTAAGGCGGATGTTAGAGAGAGAGAGACCCATGTATGTATAGTTGTCAGAACATCGAGTCAGAACCAACTCATAGCTGATCCTCCAGTGGCTTTTCAGGGCAGTAAACCACAAGGTAGGAGATTGCCCACCCCTCTTCCATGGAGCAGCTGATGGATTCCAACTGCATGCCACATGCCTTCCGGTTGAAGGTGCACTTCCCTACCAATGCTGTTGCTGTGTCCCATTGAGGCAGAACCAACACATAGCTGACCCTCCAGCAGGTTTTCAGAGGCTGTAAATTGTACAGGAGGAGATTGCCCCTCCTTCTCCCATGGAGCAGCTGGTGGGTTCAAACCACATCCTTGCCAAAAGGCCACTAGATAGTTAATTATATATGTATAGCTAGACAGTAGACAGACAGACACACAGACACAGACACACACACACTCCTCTCTAGTGACTCTTATCTCACTCTACATAAAGACATTGTTTGTGGAGGGCGGGGAAATGCACTAAATGTCAGATGACAAGTATCCTATATGTATCTAAACCATGCACTAATATGAATTTATCTCCACGATGCATTGTTAGCTGAAAACAAAGGAAAATGTCCTTGCACAGTGTATATTTGTATTCCGCACACTCTGCGTGTGCACACATGCACATAGAGGGATTTGGAAGGATGTTAAACGGCTGTAGCCATGACCTCCAAGGAGGAGAGATGGGTGGTGCCCCACTTACTGCTTGTTGCTGAGGACTAGCTTTTTCATCACAAACTAGAGAAAGGAAAGTCACCAAGACAGTGTTGCACTCAGATATGCACAGCGCTGGAAAAGAGGCAAGAGGCCAGGAAGAGAGATCTCGTCCCCATGCTGATGAGAGACGGTGTGGGTGGGTGACAGTGACCCGGATGAGGCTGTGAACATTATCAAACCTCTACACTCTCATAGCTGTATTCCTTGACAAGATCTCACATATGCATTTTGTTTCATTTTGCAAATCTTATTTTTTTTTTTGCCCTGATCAGCATATAGGATTGAAGAGTGTCTTCGAGGAACACTGGAAAAACAGCCAACAGAGGAGGGGGCAGACTACACTTGGTTACCTCCAGACAGATGACTCCCTGCAAGCTGATCAGCGCCATCCTAGAGGCAAAGAAGGGAGCCTGGTTAGTGGAGAGCTAACCCAAAGATCATGTCTCTCTGGCAGTTCGTATCCACCAGCCGCTCAGAAGGAAGAAAGATGGGCAATCTCCTCCCATGCAGTTTACAGCCTGGAAGCTCAGTGAAGGGTCAGCTATGAGTCGGATCTGACAGGTGAGTGTCTGAAAGGGAGGGATCTCAGTGCCCTTTACTTTCAGGAGTGAGAGGTGCCTACTTTATGCCAGCTAAGCACTGAGTGGGTGGCACCCATAGACCAACAGAATTACCTGTATTCTCACGGATACTCATGCATCCATCAATACCAGGTCAGTTTCTTTTGTGTGGTATCACGGCACACCTATAATTGTATTCAGTTATGCCTTGTCCTGCTGCAGAAGGCATTTCAGGCTGTCAAGATACACAAATAGCAAGAAGAGAATGAATTAGAAGCATGTGAGACATGACAAGGGGAAGGGGACAGTGGCTGTAATGAGGGTTAGGAATTGTGGCCCATGGAAGGGCTGTGGAGGCCTCACTGTAGAACTGGAGTTAGCTGGCAGACGACAAAAGGAGGGCGTGTTTCTGTATTTAAAGAGGATTCTTTCAGTTGGCCTTCAAACCTAAGGCTGAAGTCACACCCATTCCCTCATCAAGATGGGTTGACACAGGACTAAGCACACTGGGTTTAAGCTTGTCAGGGTTGATGAGTTGTCATAGCACAGGGCAGAGTTCAGATCTGTTGTTCACGATCACTATGAGTCCAAGTGGGCTCAATGACGCCTGAGAAGACTAACAACTTAAAACATGCAGTCATCCAGGATCAAACTGGCAGCGGACTCCCTGGGGATGAAGCTCAGAAGACAGGAAGGGATTTGGGAGACTGGCTCTAGGACAGCTCCTAACAAGAGTACTCTGCATGTCCTCCTTCAAAATATTGCTGGGGGGAAAAAAATAGTAATGAAATGGTAGGAGAAAATGAAAAAGATGTAGTGATGCCCTTGTGAGTGTCCTCCATTCCTAGGCCTTTGTGAACACACCTGAAATCTCACAGGCTGAGTTTATTGCTTTTTGTAGCAGGACGTTGCCATTCATCTGTGAACACAGAGCACTGTGGTGGCCTGCATGTTGCAATGATGTTGAAAATGAAGCCACCGGTGCCTTAAACACCAGCAGGGTTGCCCATGATGGACGGGCTTCAGTGGAGCTTTTAGACTAAGACAGACTAGGAAGCAGGACTGACCATCTCCTTCCAAAATAATTGTTGTCAGGGACCACTGAGGATACAACAGCTCATAGTGGCTCTGTGAACACCACATCTGAACCTTCACCTTGTCTCACTCCGTCCTCATTCTCTCCGTCATGCTCAAGTCCAATGCTGCTATCAGTCATCACATGAAGGGTCTTCCTGCCTGCCTTACCTCTGCCTTACCAAGCATGATGTCTTTCTTCCAAGCACTTGCCAAAATTATGTAAGAATTTAACCCAAAGTATTTAAGACTTTAGCATCCTTGCCTCTAAGGAGCATCTGGTTGCACTTCCTCTATGATAGATTTGTTTGTTCTTTTGGTAATTGGTGGTATATTCAATATTTGTCCCCCCAACGTCATGACTCAAAGGCATGATTCCTTCTCCTGTCTTCTTCATCCAGTGTCCAACTTTCAGACATACAGGGAACAATTGAACACCATGGCTTGGATAGGGCACATTCTAGTTTTTAAATTGGCATCATTGTTCTTTAAATGAAATAGTGAGCCCTTGGAAATCTCATGAACACCAGAAAGACACTGTCTAACAAGATGCTGGATGATGAGACCTTCGGGTTGGAAAGCTCTCACAGTAGGAAAGAGAGGCCTCCTCAAAGTCAAGTCTCCCTCAGTGGTGCAGACGCAATGAAGGGCCTTCACTTGCTGGCGTGGCGTCACTCAAAATGAGGAGAAACAGCTGCAAGCATCCTTTAATAATTGGAATGTGGTATGTTCAAAGTAAGAAGGTAGGAAAATTAGAAATGGCTAAAAATGAAATGAAAGGAAATGAAATGAAATGAAACATATGGAGATGGATATCCTAGACATTGTGATGGTGGTGGTGTTGTTCTTGTTGGTAGGTGTCAACAAGTCGAGGACAACTCATAATGACTCTATAAATGACAGATCCTTCCTATCCTACCCTGTCCTATCCTGTGCCATCCTTGTAAATCTCTGACTCACTTGAAACTATTGCCGCCATTTTCACTTTTCCAAGCATGATGTCCCTCTCCAAGGAACAGCCTCTCCTAACAACATGCACAATGTGTGTTAGAGAATTCTTTATTATCTTTGCCTCTAAGAATCACTCTGGTTGCACTTTCTCCAAAACATACCTGTTCTTTGGGCAGACCACAGAGTGTCCAGTACTCTTCTCCAACACCACAACCCAAAGGCATCAATTCTTCTC
>NW_006399901.1:2830142-2839057 GCF_000299155.1 Elephantulus edwardii | reverse complement strand
CTTCTTCTTCTTCTTCTTCTTCTTCTTCTTCTTCTTCCTCTTCTCTTTAGTCCTCATCCAGCTCTCAGATGGATTGCGTGTGATGAAAAAGGCCATGGCCTGAATCACATGCACCTTAGTCTTCAACTGACATTATTACTTCTCAGCAGTTTGGAGAGGTCCATGACAGAGGACTTGCCCAATTCAATTATGTCTCCTGATTGCCTGACTGCTGCTACCAAAATTGGATCCAAGTAAGACAAAAATCGTTGATAACTTCAATCATTTCCACATCTATCTTCAGGTGGCCTAGTGGCAAGAAGCTGTACTTCAATCCCTAAGGCAAGGGGTTCAAGGCCCCCAGCTGCTCTGTGGGAAAAGAATGGGCAATCTCCTCCCATGTGATTAACTGCCTCTGAAAACCCGCCAAAGGGCCAGCTATGAGTCGGTTCAGACTGTATGGTACACAACATCACAATGTTGCCTATCCATCCAGTGATAGGATCTCTGTTTTCTTGGTGTTGAAAGATGTTGTAGGTTGAAGGTTGTAGTTTTTGATCTTCTGTAGCAAGTGTTTCCAGTCTTCCACACTTTCCGCAAGCGAGGTTGTGTCATTTGCATAACAAAGGTTACTGATGAGTCTTCCTCCAATCCTGATGTCACTTTCTTCTTCAGGGTCCAGCTTCTCCAACGATTTGCTGAGCATACACATTGAGTAGATATGGAGAAAGGATACAACCCTGACTCACCCCTTTCCTGATTTTAAACCATGCTGTGTTCCTTTAATGAGATGAAATGGACTGGTGTTGGCCATTCTGAATCAGATAATCACATGTTTTACTACACCAGCAAGGACTACTTCAAGAGAATGGTGCAGTCAATGCGAGACAGGTCTCCGTCGCAGGCGGTCTAATCCATAGCAGGGGACCCCCGCAATCTTGACTATGTTCTGGGGTGCTGGTCCCCCTTGTTGAGTACTCCTGGTCTCTCCAGAGTCTCCGAATTCCTCCTGGCCAAGGGGCTGACACTTCCGGGTCTCAAGTGTAGTTGAGGGACAGAGACTTCAGCCAAGGCAGTTGGAGATCTCGGGTGACCACCTTTCACACCCACAAATCTCAAAGGAGGGTTACAATCGCTGTGGGAAGAAAGCTTTCATTCTTGGCTTCCACACTGCCCAGCATCCTGTTTCTGTTCTTGTCCATCATCCTAAAGTGGCACCTTAGTCTTACACACGACATTCCCTTCAGCCTGAAGAAAATGGACAAGAGAATGGTGCATGACACCTGGAATGACTTGAAGCAGAAATTGTTAAGAAAATGTAAGGTTGTTAAGCAAGAACAGCTAGGGCTGTTTGGAACCATTGACCATTGATGACGTGTTGGTGACATTTAGCCAGAAAGTATAGGCTTTACTCGATCTGCTGGAGAAGGAGGGACAATCTCCTACTGTACCAATCAGATCTGATTTGATGGTACAAACACACACACAAATAAAATAAATTTAAAACTTAACAAGAAGCTACACTGAAGTCCCAGAGAAGGGCTTTATCAGCGCTCAGTGCTCCGGAGGGTCTTGCGAATCAGCATGGGATAGAGAGGCCTTATGAATGTGGGGAATGTGGGGGTGCCTTCAGCTGTTCAGCAGCCTTCACACGTGAACGCACACGGGAGAGAGGCCTTACCAGCGCAAGCCCCGTGGAAGAGGTTCATGTGCAGCTCAGTCTTCATGAAACATGAGAATTCATGGTGGAGGGAGGCCACACACGTGCAAACTATATGGGAAAGTGTTTATCAACAGTTACACACATGTGAATTCACACTGGACAGAAGGGCCTTTTGAACGCACATGGTGTGGGAAGGGTGTTCACAGTGTGTGTGAACACTCAAGCCTCCAGAAGCTCATGCAAACTTAGCTGAGAGAAAGGCTTCCCAATTGTTAGCTGTGTGGGAAAGGGTTTATTAAAAGCTTGTCTCTTGCTAAACATTTAAAAACTTACAGCGAGGCTGAGGATGGGTAGGGGTGAAACCACTGGGTTCCATAGTTTGGTGGGTGGAGGGAGGCGGGAAAGGAAATGGGAAGGATCTGGGTGAAAAGACAGGTTAATGAGGGGCAAGGTCCAATGGTGATTAATTTTGTAAAACATAAATCATGAGAATGATTGTATGAAACACATTGTGAATGAAGAATAGTGTGAAACACAATGCATATGAACTTTGTAAGTAAATAAATTTTTAAAATCACATTAAAAAACAAAACAAAGCCCCTCACAGTTGATAGGGGCAGAAGGAATGTCAAGAGAGGTTTTCCTTTTGTGTCCACTCTAAATAAACAGATAAAGACTCGCTCACGGGTGTTATGAATGAATGTAATGTTGCAGAATTTTATCGAAAACTCAGGTTGCAGTAGACATATATGAATTGACACTGGAGATGGGCTTTAGGAATGAAAGAGATGTGAGAAATCCTTTTGCTCTGCCTCAGATACCATTCACATCTCCGCTCACACCGCGCCGAGCCCTTATCAATGTCAACAATGTGGAAAAAGCTTTACTTACATCACAGCCGTCAGCAGATGGATCAGACCTCACAGGGGAGAAAGGCCTGATGTGACACATTTAGGGATATTTTTATTCAGGCTTTGCACTTCACATCATGTAACAGGACTCACAGTCCAGTGGCTTATACAGGTATAAGCAGTTGAGGTCAGTGGCTAATTAGGGAGATCTGGTGGCCTAGTCAGTACTAAGTTGTGTGGCTAACTCCAAGGCCATGCCATGCCTCTGTGACAGAATTCTCCAGGTGCTCCATGGGAGAAAGGTGGGCAATCTCCTCTGTGATTTACAGCCTCCGAAAACCGACTGGAGGGTGTCAGCTATGAGTTCTGATCCAGTGGCAATGAGAGAGACAAAATGAGGCCAGCTATGAGGAGCTAAGGTTGGTACAGGATACAGCAGGGTTCAGAGCTGTTGTACACAGGGTTGCCATGAGTCGCAGGCAACTCGATGGTACACAACAATGACAACAAGTTTAATGTATGAACAAAAGAACCCACATTAAGAGTACTTTTGAGTCTTTAACCCTATCATTGTGCACAGCCCATTTGGTGTATTCTAGAATAGAGATGGCTGGTGTTTGACAATGTAGCACTAACTCAGTGTAGGGGTGGTTGGAGGGATCTCAAACCACTGTCTGGAGTAAAACTCTGATTGTAAATGAAAGGCTTGCAGTTATCAGTCGGTCCTGTTTTTGCAGTGTCATTTCAAATTCTTTTTCTCATTATTTCCTACATCGTTGGCTCTTTAAGAAAAGTTTCCGTCAGCAAGGCTGTATGACCATGTTTTACATATTTCTGTGTTTGCAATGATGATATTTCATATATTGTTGTTGTGTGTCATCGAGTTGTGACCCTATGTACCACAGCTCTGAAGCCTGCCCTGTCCTGAGCCAATCGCACTGACTCAGACATGCCTACCCTCATTACCCTAATTACCGTATCAATCCGTCTCATCTGAGGTCTTCTTCTCCTGCGCTGTCTCTCCACCCCTTCCGAGCATGATGTCCTTCTCCAAGGCCCAGTTCCTCCTGGCCACATGTCGAAAGTATGTGAGACAGAGCTTCAAAATCCTAGCCTCCACACACTCATGTTTATTTCTGCTTTGTTCACAATAGCAAAGAGTTGGAAACAACCCAGGTGCCCAACCAAAAAAAAAATAGATAGAGAACCTGTGATATATTCACACAATGGAATATTATACAGCACTGAAAAACAAAGAACTGATGAAATATTATACAAAATGGGGGACCCTGGAAGACATTATGCTGAGTGACATATCTCAATAAAAAAAAGACAAATACTCCATAATACCACTGTTACAAATCAGGACTGACATGGGGGTTGTGGGAAAACTAAGAAAAGAGGGGATAAATAATGTACATTTCGCAGTATTGAAACAGACGAGGGACAGAACTGTATAAAAAGAATACATGACTAGGTATGTATTATTGGCATGACAAGAGTCCCGAAAAAGAGCTGCATAGTAAAGTGGACTGGACAGAGGTGGTGGTGGGGAAGAGGGATTGTATAACAAGGAAAGAATTTTTCTTCCAAAGAAAAAAAGTAAACTGGGGGGTAGGGGACAGGGAGGAAAATGTGCAACAATGAATGAATGGAAATCCAAGTTCTCCATAAACTTTCATTAAAATCTCAATTAAAGCCAGAAAATCCTAGCCTCCAAGGTGAGACTTCATTTTGCCCTCTACAAGACAGACCTGTTTTTTTGTGTCTTGGCAGTCCATGATATATTCGAGACTCACCACAAAGGCATCGATTCTTCTTGTGTCATCCGTAGTCATTGTCCAACTCTCTGACGCATAGCAAGTAATTGTGAAGACCATGGCTTGGATCAGGCACACCTTAGTCTCTAGACTGACATCACTGCTTCTCAGTACTTTGGAAAGGTCTCTAACAGTAAATTTACCTAATGCAAAATTTACCTTTTGATAAATAAAGAAATAAACTCATCTTGTATTGGGGGTTGGGGAAGAACATTCCTCTTCAAAAAGAACATTTCAAGATCTAGTCTGAAGTACAAGGCTGTTGGTGATAGGATAATATCCTTAGGCTTACAAGACCTGTTGACATACGAATCACGAAAGGTACTCATATTAGCCAAGAGAAGAGGGTATTTGTTGTCTTGGGGATTACCCAGAGACCTTGTTTTTCTCTGTAACCTTGTCTTGCCTCACTCCGCCATGGTTGTGGAGTGACTTTGTCTGACGTTTGCAAGCCAGGGGATTGTTTTTGTCCAAAAAGAGATCAGCTAGGCTTTGCTGTGATCTCTCAGTAAATACCCACCAGCATGTCCGACCAGTTCCAGGCTGAGAGCAGGGCTCATCCTTCCTCCCACGCACCTGTGAGTTCCTTGGTGTTCTGTGATTACCCCTTGTCTGGGAACCCTTCCTTCTGGGACAAGACCTGGCCTAGCCTGTTCACTGTGTCTCCAAGGTAGAGACAACACATGACTTATACTCCACATATATGTTGTTGCTGTTGTTATGTACTGATGGAGCCAACTCAAAGCTGACCCTCCAGTGGGTCTTCAAAGGCAGTAAATTGCATGAGAGGAAGTTGTCCATCGGGCAGCTGGTGGATTGGAACCATGAGCCTTTGAGCTGGTAGTGCAACTTCTTACTATTCAGCCATCAGAGGCATCCCTCCAACATCTCTCTCTCTCTCTCTCTCTCTTTCTCTCTTTCTCTCTCTCCCCCCCCTCCCTCTCTCTGCCTCCTGCCCCCTCTTGTGTCCTAGTAGCAAGAAGCTGCATTGAAATCCCAAAAGCATGAGGTTAGGGGCCCCCAGCTACTTCATGGAAGAAGGATGAGGAATCACCTACAAAACAATTAACTACCTCTGAAAACCCGTCAGAGGATCAGCTATGGGTTGGTACACAACAGCAACTATTTATGTATTCACCCCTTCTTATCAGAGATACTTTATTACTTATTTTTTATTTTTATATTATTTTAAAATGTTTCCTTTCCAAGTAATTTCAGACCAAGAGTTGCAGAAATGGTACTAAGAATGCATGCATACCTTTCACCCAGATCCTTCCTCAATACTGCTTGTTTCAGATACAGCATTGGATCAGTGGATCAGTTCCGTTTTCTGTGTGAAATGCTTGAGGATCCTTGAGTGCAGGCACGAAGCCTCTTAACTCTGTGCGATTCTGCAAAGGAACACGACAGTGTCGGTGAAATGCTATCCCCTCAGCCACAGTCCTCATATTTCCCCAGTTATCTGCTTATGCAGTTTTTGTTGAGTTGGATTTTTCCTGGGTTGAGATCCAGTTCAGGATGATGTGAAGGGGCTGTCCAGTTGTCCCTAAGGTCACATTATGTTAGGTGATTTTCAAAAAGAATTTGCTGTTGACAAGAGCAGACATAGCAAACTAGTTTCTACATGTACAGTTAATTCAGTCACATCTACCACATTCTTCAAGTTGTGCATCCTTTCCTGAGTTGTTTTTGCTCCATCATCATAACTCACTGGTCCCCTAAAGTTCCTGTCTAATCTTTTGAGTTGTTATTTTGATCCCAGTTAGCTAGATCTTGAAAATGTGTGATGTTCAAGACAGACATTCTTTACTAGTTAAGCCACTGTTTGGTTTTTTTTGTTTTTTTTCAATTATTTTTTTATTTTATTATTTTTGTGTGAGTGTACTGTCAAATCAGATCTGACTGGTACAGGAGGAGATTGTCCCTCCTTCCCCGGCAGAGCATCTGGTGGATTTGAACCATGCGCCTCTGGGATTGTAGTTACAGCTCCTTACCACTAGGCCACCAGAGCTCCCCTCACTGATTGGTTTTAAGAAGACTTCAGAGAATATTTTTGGTTTAGGATTAAAGAACTCTCTCAGGGACCTTAGTTCCAGGCATTCATAGAGCCTCTGTTGGTCCAGAAACGCTGGACTCCTGTTGTTGTTAGATGCCCTCGAGTCGGAATAGACTCATAGTTGTCTCATAGTGGGATTTTAGAGGCTTTAAGTTGTGTAAGAGGACACTGTCCATCTTTCCCCTGCAAACAGCTGGGGGATTTGAACTGCCTATCTTTGTGTTTGGAAGCAGGAGTGGCATCCACTTCCTAAACAACATGCCTCTGGAAACTATGAACTTTGATAAATGACTATAGTTACAGAAAAGCATCAGGCCTTTTGTTCATAGGGTCCCTATGAGTCGTGCTTGACTCGATGGCAATCAGCAACAACAATCTTTATGTTAGCAGTTCAACTGCATACCAGTGGGCCACCAGCGCTGCCTTCTGAATTCCTAGAGTTTGAAGTTCTGTTCTGCTTTCTCCTCCTTTTGATCAGTATTCTTTCTGTAGACTGACAGTTCCATCAAGACATTCAGTAATGGTAGTCAGGTGGCATCTGGTTCTGATCTAATGGCCAAGAAGCCAGTTGCTCATGGATGGTGGAACCCACATGTTCTGGTTCTCATTCTTCTTATTATTAGGGAGTTCTGGTGGCCTAGTGCTAAGAGCTGTGCTGCAATCCTGAAGGCATGCCTATCAAATGCACCAACTGCTCCACAGAGGAAGGATGGGCACTCTCCTCCCATGCAATTAACTGTCTCTGAAAAACTTGCTGGAGGGTCAGTGCTGTATTGGTTCCGACTCAAAGGTACACAATAATAACAACAAATAATTGCTCTGGGAAAATAGAAATTAATTCTTGTGCTTTGGATGACAGTTTGTGATAAACAGAAGCACTAAGTCAATCATTAGACCAATTAACTGGCTATTCCATGTCATCAGACCAATTAGCCAGATGTCCCATGAAACCATGACTGTAGACTCCCATCAAGGCACCTTGAGGTATTTGGTTTTACATGAACAGCCTCAGCAGCTGCTACTAATTTTGTCGTCGTAAATACAATTGTTAGGTTTCTTGAGTGTCCTTTAATTTGGTGCCATTTCCCAGTCTTGTCTTTTGTAACTGAGATTTTGAAACAGTATACATGAGTTATTTTGTAAAATGTATCCCACATTGATTTTATCAGATGTTTCCTCATAATTTGGTTCAGGTTAAGTATTTTTGGCAGGAATGTCAGCAAAGCGATCTTGTCTCCTTGATACTGTTACTGGTGAGGTGAGCTTTGATCATTGGGTGCATGTGGCGTCTGCCAAGAGTATCCACAACGAAGTCTTTTTTTCCTTTTGTAAACAGCAAGTGTCTTGTGGAGTGATAGTCTGAGACTATATAAATATCCTGTTTCTCACCATACTTTTTTGCCCACTAATGTTAGTAAACATGAGTAACTCTTCCCTAAAATAATTGCTGCTGTCATCTTGGCTAAGTAGTTTTCCTTCATCTGTCTATGTTATTTGGAATTTTACCATGAGAATTTACTCTTATTTATTGCAGTATGGTTCCAGTGAATTCTTGATTCGGTGGATTGTACTTTTAACTTTGTTGCTTAACATGTGCTGGATTTCGCTAACAGAAGTCCCTCCCAAACATCTCCGGTGCTCTGTGAACATTTCCCCGTCGTTCTTTGAACACTTTCTTTCTTACAGCACATGTATTGAAGTCTTGCACTTTCCTTGTCCTGATTTCCAGACCTGAGATCTGTCATTTCCTGCCCCCCTCGAGGACCTCTGGCTCCTTTACTGGAAAACGGTAGTTAGAAATAAAGAGTGGAGTGTTAAGTGGCTCCCTGCTGCAGGGGTATCACCACTTCCAGGGTTTCTTAGTGGACAAAGCTAGATCATATACACAATTTTCATATGTTGTTGTTGAGTTGGAACTGACTCATAGCTGACCCTCCAGTGTGTTTTCAGAGGCAGTTAATCACATGGAGGGAGATTGTCCATCTTTCTCCTGCAAAGCTGCTGGGGGATTTGAACCATGTGCCTTTGGTTTGGCAGCTCATCTCCTTATCACTAAGCCATCAGAGGCCCCTATTTCCATATGTTGTTGTTGTTGTGTACCATTGAACTGGAACCAATCCATAGCTGATACTCCAGAGCGTTTTCAGAGGCAGTTAATTGCACAGGAGGAGATTGCCCATCCTTCTCCCATGGAGTAGTTGGTGGCCTTGAACTGTGTGTGTTGGGGATTGTAGCACAGTTTCTTGTTGGTAGGCCACCAGAGCTCACACACACACACACACACACACACACACACACACACACACAATCTCTGTGTTTGGCATTTTCCCCCTCTTAAATTATTTCAGAGTAGTAACAAGGAAACTTGTTGTTGTTGTTGTTATGTGCCGTCGAGTCGTTTCCGACTCATAGCGACCCTGTGCACAACAGCCCTAAACCCTGCTCTATCCTGCACCAACTGCACCACCTCTGACACACCCATCCCGATTACCCCAGTCACCGAATCAATCCATCTCATAGAGGGTCTTCCCCTCCTGCGTTGTCCC
>NW_006399901.1:2818665-2827374 GCF_000299155.1 Elephantulus edwardii | reverse complement strand
CAGGAAGAGTGTAAACGGTCATTACAAAGACAGAAGAGGAAACTTGTAAGATTTTAATATTCTTTTTTAATATCATCTCAGAATTAACTCTTTTTTCCTCTTGTGACAAATTTGCTTGACTTCACTTTATATATGTATATAAATGTTGTAAATATTATAATACTTTGTCTCCAGACATACATACATTTTCTTTTTACTTTACCATTTAGAAGTTGCAAACATTATACTACTTTGTCTCCCAAAGTACTCTATTAACTTCTAATATTTTATTTAATCTATGAATTAAATAATTCTCAAGCATAACCAACATATCATATCTAAAAAGGTTAACAACAATTTAATAATGTCAAATACAATCCATAATCTAGATTTCCCTATTGCCTTCCATAAGTTTTGTTGTTGTTGTTGTTGTTATGTGCCATCGAGTTGTCTGTGACTCATAGCGCCCTGTGTACACTAACTCTGAAACCTGCCCCATACTGAGCCAATCCCATCATCCCCAATAGATCTACTCCCATTTCTCCAGTAACTGAGTCAATCCATCTCATCCTGAATCTTCCTCTCCTGTGCTGTCCCTCCACCCTTGCAAACATGATGTATGTTCTTCTCCAAGGACTGGTCTCTACTGACCATGTGCCCAAAATATGCGAGATGGGGCCTCAAAATCCTTGCCTCTAGGGAGCAGCCTTGGTTTCATCCTTTCCAGGATAGACCTGTTTGTTCTGCTGGCAGTCCACGGTATGTTCTGTTTTTATTTTCTGACTCAAGGATCTAATTAAGATTCATGTTTTTTGGTTTTTTTTAAAAAAAAAATTCATGTTTTATGTTCGGTTGTTCTATCAATTTTTCCTCTTTTAATTTTTAACAACAGCTTTAGTTTATGAAACTTGTTACTGTGATTTGAGTGCATGGTTGCAGAGCATCTGGCTTGTCATTCAACAGTCCATGCACATTATTTCATAACATTGATCAAGCCTCACATTTGAGCAGCACTCTACCCACTTCCTTCCTGTTTCCTCCCTTCCCAGTCCTCCTTCCCTACCCCTTCCTGCCTCTTGAGCTTTATCCTTGGGCAAATGTTGCCCTTTTGATCCTGTACAACTGCACATTGTTCTAAGGAGTTAAGGACCTCCCTGATGTTATTGTTCACCTCTCAGACCTGCATACTGTTGGGCTTAACATTGAGCCATTGGAATGGGTCCACTGCAGGCTTGCAGGGTGCCTAAGGTCCATAGTCTCATACCCTCCATTGGTCTCCATTAACAGTAAGCCTGGTCGTGTTTATGGAGTTTTACTCCCCATTTTCCTCCCTCTCTTTTCAGTACCCTTTATTTTAGTTCCTTTCAGATTGGATAGTGTTGACAGCTGGCACCACCTACATCTTCTGGTCACAAGGCCATAGAGGTAAGATTTCGTGTGGTCCTTTGAATCATTTCCATTATTTTCTTCACTCTTTTTTGCTTTGGGTAAGGAGGGACCAATACCAGATATGCATAGGCTTTTAAGATCCCTGTTGTTTTAAGATTCTTTTGGGTAAACCAGTGAACTCCAAATAGCAATGGAACATGAGCCTCAATTTCTCCCCAGGCAAGGCCTCAGGGAATGGCATGTCTCCTTAAGCAATTGGCTGCACGTCTCATGACATTGAATTTGCATCTTTTTCAGAGGCTGGGTAGTTAGTTCCATCTCCACTTTTTTGTTTGCACACTTTAGTTGTCAGTGTTTATGATATTTCCCTCTCTGTTGAAAGCTCATCAATGCTTTTGGGCTCCCTTGTGATACTACGGACAAGTCTTCCAAGGGCGCTTGTGGCAGCTTGCATCTTCCTGGTCTACCTCGGCAATTTTAAGTCCACGTTGAGTATCCTCTCCTCAGTGGCAAAAGGATTTTGTGGAATTTGAGCTCTGTCAAAACAGGAACCAGCCTAAGGAAAAGAAAGACAGATGCTTGTGAGCCAGAGTGGACACTCAAATCACCATCATTCAGTTGGAACTGACTCATTTCTGCCCTTGCAGTGGGTGTCTGAGGTTGTAAACGGCACAGGGGGAAATGGCCCATGTTTCTCCTTCGGGCCACTGGTGGATTTGCACGGCCGGAGGTGAGTACAACTCTCTATGGATGGTCGTTCCAGAATTCCCTCAAGGTGCAGAAGACACAAGAAATGCTCTTCTCCAACACCAGAATTCAAAGACATCAGTTCTTCTCATCGTCCTTATTGGCCAGCTCTCACATCCATAAGCAATGGAAAATATCATGACGTGCCCCAGGCACAACTTAAACTTTAAATTGAAGTTCTTGACTTTCAGAAGTTTAAAGTGGTTCTTGACAGCAAAAATCTCCCAGTGCTGCACATTGATTTTGATTTCTTGACTGCTGCTGTCATGGGTGTTGATTGTCGGTCCAAGCAAAATGAAATTGTTGACAACTTCAGTTTTTCTCTACCTAACATTTTTGCAATTACTTGTTATGCATCAGAAAGCTGGACAGCAACAAGGGATGATAGAAAGAGAATTGATGCCTTTGAGCTGTGGTGCTGAAGAAGAGTGCTGACTATACCATGGATTGCCAAGGAAACAAACAGGTTCATCCTGGAGAAGGTGATACCAGGCTTTGGAGGCAAGGATTCTGAAGCTTCGTCTGACATACTTTGGACATGTTGCAAGATGGGACCAGTCCTTGGACATCATGCTTAGAAGGGTGGAGAGACAACACAAAAGAGGAAGAGAAGACTCTCCATGAGACGGATTGATTCATTGGCTTGGGTAATGGGGGTAGGTGTGTCAGAGACAAGAGGATTGGCCAAGGATAGCAGGCCTTTAGGGCTGTTGTACATAGGGTCACTATGAGTTGCAGGCAACTTGATGGCACATAACAACAACAACAACAAAGTACTAGTAATGGATAAGGAGCTGTGTTACAAACTCAAAGGCTTCTCTGAGGGAGAAAGATGGACAATTTCTCCAGCAATTTACAGCCTCTGAAAACCTTCTAGAAGGACAACTATGAGTTGGTTAAGATGACAATAATGGAAGAAAGATTTTCTTTTCCCTTAAAACAAATGACAATATTGGCTCTTGAAATTGTGTCTCCACCAGAACACGAGGCAACCAGTTTGACTCAGGCTACATTTCTGGGCGACCAAAGACGCCTTGCTTGCTTTTTTGATTGGGAGTGGGGGATGGGAAGCTACAGCGGTGGGAGGAAAGAACGTTATAAATTCATGCAAAATCCTCAGAATAGTGCTTTACATTTTGGAAGCAAGGATCTTTGAGGGCTTAGTGCATTATATATTGGGTTGCTAACTGAAAGACTGGCATTTGGATTCACCAGCTCTCTGAGAGATGAGCAGTCTTTCCCTCCCTCTCTCTCTCTCTTTTTTTTGTTTTTGTTGCTGAAATTATTCAAAACATTATTTCAAACTGGTAAAATTCAGGGAATTTTATATGAGAATTCAAAAGTGGCAGCTGCATTCACAGATAAGTTTACATGGAAGACACAACCACCCATTTTTTTGTTTGTGTATTTTTTGTACCATCAAATCCGAATGTACATGAGGAGATTGCACCTCTTTTTCCAGCAAAGGATCTGATGGCCTCGAACCACGTGCCTTCAGAGTTGCAGCGCAGCTTCTTGCCACTAGGCCACCAGAGCTCACAACCATCTGTTTTGTAATCTTTTCTCTTCAGTGTGTCTGTAAAAGGTCCAAGACCACTGACCCTCAAAATAAGTTATTTTGTCCATTACAGTGCACAGAACAAAAGAAGAAAAGATATTTTGTCTGAAAGGGACTGAATAGCATTTGGAAATAGGTCTTTATCAATCTGAGATGGAAGGACTGGAGCACAGGACTTGTGGCATCCATTAACTTGAGCTCTCCTCTGTTCTGGTTGCAGTAGTGTCAGTAGGAGCTGTTTCCTCTAAACCTTTTGGCTTCTTCTTGTCATTGTCGTCATCACCATCATCATCATCCTGGGGATAAAGGTCTGGGTATTTCTTCATGCTTTCCTGCATGGCCCGAATGGTCTACATAGTCTGACCCCTTGACATCTTCTGTGTTATAATGGAAGCAGGAGAAGGCTGATTTGACCTATTCCCCACTGGACCACTGACCATTCCTCTGAAGCATGGGCAGTTCCAGTTAATGTCTCCATTTGGCAATAACCATGCTCCTCATATGGTCATCAGCCACCAGCTCTGCATTGCTTGGAGTTTCTTCGTCCTCTTCGGTCACAAATATGATTCGATCCTTTCCTTCATGCCGGCAGTAGACCATGGAGGCAGCGGACACTTAGACTTGGTAGCAGACTCCTCTCTCAAGGATTTACCGCTTCTCCAAACGATGGAAGGTTGCCAGACGACAGAATCCGACTGTACTGGGAGTTTAGGAAGCATCTGGTGGCTTAAGTGATAAGAAGCCTCGCTGCAATCCCAAAGGTTGTTATGAGCTGTCAAGTTGTCTGCAATCCATAGCTCTTTGAACCTTGCCCTGTCCTGAGCCAGTCTCACTGACTCCGACACGCTAAACCCTATTGCCCCAGATACTGTATCAGTCCTGTGATGTCTCTTCACCCTTCTGAGCATAATGTCCATCTCCAAGAACCAACCAGTCTCTCCTGGCCACATGCCCAATATATGTGAGACGGAGCTTCAAAATCCTACCCTCCAAGGAGAAGTTTGGATTCACTCCCTCCAAGACAGACCTATTTGTTTTCTTGGGGGTTCAAAACTCTTCTCCAGGAGCACAACTCGAAGCCATCAATTCTTCTGTCATCCTTAGTCATTGTCCAGCTTTCTGATGTATAGCAAGTAATTACTAAGACCATGGCCTGGATCAGGCGCACCTTAGTCCGCGGTAGGAACCCACCAGCAGCTCCTCGGGAGAAGGATAGGCAGTCTCCTCCCGTGCCATTTACTGCCTCTCAAAACTCATAGGAGGGTCTGCTATGTGTCAGTTCTGACTTGATGGTACACAACAATATGAGTTAGATGATGTGATCATGATATTCTCGAACCTTGGTGACCTTGGTGTTTTCCAGATCCATGCGAAAGCGGGCCCTAGAGAAGAGAAAAAAGTCTTGCGTTTCAGCGTCCACAGCACAGACGGCTTTTAGCGTGGCTTCCGACCCGTAAGAGCCTCAGTTGACAGTGACTGAAAAGTCAAGTGGAGGAGGCGGAGCATTTAAGGGGCGTGGTTTGTCCGGACACGCCCCGGAAACGCGCTCTTCATTGGCTCTAGAGCCAGGCATGTTGTGACGTCACGGCGGACGCCGGGCGTGTGAATGGGGGGCGTGGTCCGCGGAGTAGGAGGAGGATGCAAGATGGCGACGACCATGGGGCAGTTGGTTGTGCGGACACTGCGCGGGGTCACACCGTGGCGGAGCAGGTACGGTCGCGAGAGGAGGCACCCTCAGGATCCTGCGGGGCTGGGCTTTGTCGGGACTGGGGAGGAGGAGTCGGTTCTCTATCGCGAGTTCCCTTCAGGGGGAGAGAGCTCGGGTGGGGACGTCGCCTCCGTCCCCTTGACCTCGGGAGCCGGTGTGACTGTGGCCAAGGAGGGCAAAACCGGGTTTCGTGGAGAGTCCAGCCTAAACCCTGTCCTTTTGTTGTCGCCGGGCAGGGAAAGTGCACAGGGACCGAGAGTCTTAGGATCGAGGCAGGCCTGCACGCATCTGATCGGGAATTTGTGTCCCCGGAACAGGCAGCGTGTTGAGTGGCACGAGCACCGGAGGGGAAGCCAGGCGGCTTCCACCTCGGCTTCTTACTCTTTGAAGCCGGGGATTCGACTGGGTCGTCTGGAAACCTCCTGTTGCCGACTTGGCGTCCTGGTTGCCCTGGTGACACCCCTCCCCCCCTCCCCCAACTCTTTGGTTCTTAGAACTGCAAGGAGCGCAGGCATCAACTTGGCGCAGTTGACTGAGGGAGACAGGCTCACGTTCGCCCAGAGCCCGGAGCAAGTACTTCTTTCTCACCCAAGACCCTCAGGCTGCCCACGGGAGGGCAGTTACTGTCCAGAAATAGTTTTGAGAGCATCTGAACTCTCAGAAAAGAATTACAGTGTCAGTAGCTGTGACTCAGAGCCCGCAGTTTGGGGAGATGCACTGACGTTGTGTTTTCTGCACGGGATCATTTGACCCGAACTTGTCCTGTGACCGGAAGGGACAGTCATCTTTTCGATTTGAGGGAGATCACTGATTTAGACTGAAAGGGCTCCGAAACATACATTTTGTTTCCCAGAAACCTGGAAAGCTGTTTGAGTCATCTAAACTGTGCCGTGAGTCAGACTGAAAAATTACATTCCTAAAAAAAGAAAAAAGATGTTGATCAGTGACGATCAATGACTCTTCCCCATCATTAAAGGAAGAAGCTATGTTTTAAATGTCTGGGTAGGTAGCTCAGTCTATATTTAGGTACAGTGGGTGGGAGGGAGGAGGATTTATGTGCAGTAAGAACTCTTAATTTTCCAGCGTTATATAGAAAACACACTGATAATCATTCAAGACAAAACCTAAAGTTTTCATGATCATAAGGTTTTGGAAAGCAGTGTCTGAGAGATGGTAGAGGAAGGCCTCATCTTGGGGAAGTTTTTCGGTAACAGGGTGATGGATGATAGAAGGAAAAAAAACATTTAGGTGATACTGTGATTCAGGGTGATAGTCTCTGAATTGTTTGGTCAAAGAGTAGGCTCTTTTATGGCCTGAGATGTTGAGAAATTCTCCACCCAGTCACCAAGTTCACATTCAGTATATGAAATGTGAATGAAGATCTGGCAGTTTTATCTAGGTTGGGCAAGTATAGACAGTAGTAGCTAGGGAGTGGTTGTGGAAGACTTCAATTCAGAAATATTTATGGTGTGTCCACATCAAGAATGGGCTGTAGTGTATCAGATGAGTATGGCACAGCACAGGGCAGGATTCATGTTGGCTTTTTGTAGGATCGCTGTGAGTCGTGCTATCAACACCATAACACCTAGCAATAACTGCTGCAAATCACTGTGCCAGGGACAATCCGAGGGGTGGGTGAAAGCAGGGGATTAAAGGCTTATTTGAAATAGGTTTCGCCTTTACACTTTAATAGAAGAAAGACTACCTGCTGGTGATAACATTTTAACAATCATCCTTATATCTCTCCTTTCCCAAGTTGTCAGATTTCTCCCAGAACTGAACTGACCTGCGTATACCTTATTTCACTCACTAATTTGTGCTGGAGCTATTTGCAAAGTCTTCAATTAAATATGACCATATAGGCATGGATTGTTGTTGTTGTTGTTGTTAAGTGCCATTAGCGACCCTATGAAGGAGAGTCCTCCACGCTTGGGTGCCTTTCATCCTCTCTCCAGGTTCATAGGGTTTCCAGAAGCAAGCTATTATGGAAGTGGATGCCACTCCTCCTTCCAAGCCTGTTTTAATCAGGGAGCTCCACCCCACTCTCTGTCCGCATTGGGTAGCCAACCAATAACACATTTGACACTTCAGTGTCACAGTGTTCAGCCGTCACAGTGTCACAGTGACCGAGGTATGGCAACTTGTACACTAGGGCTATACGACCTAGAGGAATGTCTGAACAAAAACAATGAAAGACAGGCCCGAGGGCTGCGGATTAAAAGTCACCCACCTTTGGCTTGGTAGCATTGCTTTCTGTCCACTGGGCCAGCTGATCTCTCTGTGTTGATATTGTTGTTAAGTGCCGTCGAGTCGCAGGCGACTCATAGCGACACTATGAAGGAGAGTCCTCGACACTTGGGTGCCTTTCGTCCTCTCTCCAGGTTCATAGGGTTTCCGGAGGCAAGCTATTTTGGAATTGGATGCCACTCCTCCTTCCAAGCTTCTTTTAATCAGGGAGTTCCACCACACTCTCTGTCCACATTGGGTAGCCAACCATTAATGCATTTGACACATCAGTGTCACAGTGTTCAGCCTCATGGCAATCACAAGTGACCACGGTATGGCAACTTGTACACCAGGGCTATATGACCTAGAGGAATGTCTGAACAAAAACAAGGAAAGACTGATGCCCCCTGCTGCCTTAAACCTTAGGCCAAGCCTGGCTTGCCTGGCTTGCCTGGCTCCTGGAGGCCGAGTAGTCCTTCACGTGCAAAAACTGCCACAAAACCATAGGCATGGATTAGTCAATGTAAACACTAGCTATAGGCAGTTGATACACCTGTCCTTCCCTCCCTCAACCCTGTGTACCTGCAGAATATCAAGCTATTGCTTTTTAGCTTTTTAATAATGGGTAACCAGATACTAGGCCCTGGGCTAAGTGTTTCACAGAATTTGTTCAGTTAATCCTAATGAGACAGGTACTGGTGGAGAAACTGAAGATTATAGTTAGCGCTTTTTTTTTTTTTGGGGAATATACTTTTTTTTTTTTTAAAAAAAGAGCAAATAAGCAACAGCAACAACAGAAAGATGCATTGTACAACAATGAAAGAATCTTTTTAAAGAGAAAAGCGAACTGGGTGAGGGTTAGGGAGGAAAATGTGCAACAATGAATGAATGGAAATCCAAGTTTTCTGTAAATTTTTCTGTAGAACAACCACCTGGCCAACTGACTGGAAGAGATCTATATTTGTTCCCATCCCAAAGAAGGGTGACCCAACAGAGTGTGGAAACTATAGAACAATCTCATTGATTTCACATGCACGCAAAATTCTACTGAAGATTATCCAAAAACGACTGGAACAGCACATCAGCAGAGAACAGCCAGAAG
>NW_006399901.1:2806811-2816630 GCF_000299155.1 Elephantulus edwardii | reverse complement strand
CAAAGTACTGAAGAGCAATGGTGTCTCTTTGGAGACTAAGGTGCATCTGATACAGGCCATGGTCTTTGCTATCATTTGTTATGCATCAGAGAGTTGGACAGTGACTAAGGAGGATAGAAGAATTGATGCCTTTGAGTTGTGGTGCTGGAGAAGAGTATTGAGGGTACCATGGACTGCTAGGAGAACAGATTCATCCTGGAAAGGGTCAAACTGGGCTGCTCCTTGGAGGCAAGGATTATGAGGCTCCATCTAACATACTTTGGACATGTTGCAAGGAGGTACAGGTCCTTGGAGAAGGACATCATGCTTGGTAAGGTGGAGGGACAGCACAGAAGGGGAAGGCCCCCTATGAGGTGGATTGATTCAGTGACTGGGGTAATTGGGATGGGTGTGTTGGAGACGGTGCGATTGGCACAAGACAGAGCAGAGTTTAGGGATGTTGTACATAGGGTCTCTATGAGTCGCAAGCGACTCGATGGCACATAACAACAACAAAAAAATAAAATTAAAAAAAAGAATCTATGCCGACGCTTAAAGTTGGTTGTTTAAGGCTCCACAGCCAGTAAGTAGCCACGCCAGGACTTGAGCCACAGAACCCAACTTGAGTGCTTTACTGTAGTCTCTGATCTCCTCTTGTAGGACACCAAGGTGAGTGAACTCAGCGGCGTTTAATTGAACCTGACCAGTCATTTCCCTAGACAGATCTCAGTTCCTACCAGGAAGTGAAGTGCACTGATTTCTGAGGTCTTATTTCAGCTGCTTCCAGCATCATTGTTGCCTTGTCCCATCTCTTTCTCCCAGCAAAATACTTCTTCTTAACTTGTCCTGGGCCCAAGTCGAGTTGATCCTGACTTGTGATGACCACACAGGTTTCAGAGTACTGCTGTGCTCCGTTGGGATTTTTCATGAGTGGGCCAGCTGGCCTTTCTTCTGAGGCGCCTCTGGGTGAACTCTGACCTTTTGATTAGGAGCTGAGAACATTAATCATTTGTGCCACCAAGTGACTCCTGTAATGTGTGCTGTATTGTCTGAAGTGAGAGAAGATCTTCACCCTGAAACCCACAGCGTCCCTTTTCAGCAGGAAGTAGCTAAGAGAATACGCCATCCCCTTTTCCTTATGACTCAGGGTGAAGTCTCTCTCAGGGAGGAGTGATAGGGAATGGCAAAGGACACACTGACAAAGAAGATTAATCAGAACTGGCTTTGACAAGCACTGTGGCATTTGGACAAGAACAAACTGGGAGGAGGGTAGAGAGAATAGTGCAACAATGAATGAATGGAAACCCAAAATCTCTGTAAATGTTTATGAAAATTAATAAAATATAGAAAAAAATGAAATCTAATAATGAAAAAGTATCAACCACCAAGTGCTTTTGAGCAAGGAATTATTAAAGAATAATCTAATCTTATAGTAGGAGTCTGTTGCAGTTTAAAATAAGAATCTGTGTGACCTCACATGGAAGGTTCTTGTTGTTAGGTGCCGTTGAGTCGAGTATGACTCATAGCGACCCTGTGACTCAGTCTGAGCCCTGCCCTGACCTGTGCCATCCTTACAGTCTGACACACTGGAACCCATTGCTGCAGTCACTGCTTCAGCCCACTGGTTGAGAGTCTTCGTTTCTTTTGCCATCCCTCTGCCTTCCCAAGCATGATGTTCCTCTCCAATTAATAGCTTCTTCTAACAGCATGCCCAGAGTATGCAAAGTTTAATCATCTCTGCCTCCAACGAGCACTGACTGCAGTTTCTCCAAGGCAGAACTGTTTGTTCTTTTGGCTGTCCATGGGATCTTCAGTACTTCTCTCCAACACCACAGTTCAAAGACATCAGTTATTCTTCTGTCATCCTTATTCACTGTCCAGCTTTCTAGTATAGCAAGTGATTGAAAAGACCATTGTCTAAATCAGGCACCTCAGTCTTCAGACTAACATGATTGCTCCTCGCAGACTTTCCCAGACATCTCCCAATCTCCTGACTGCTGGTACCAAGTGTACTGATTGTGGATTCAAATAAGATGGAGTCATTGACAGTATCAGTCTCTTCTCCCTGATATTTTAACTGGAAAAAAATTAGAAGTTTTAGATAGGCATTATTTTGTAATAGGTACAGTCCCAAGTGCTTTTCATGCTTCTTTATTTAGGTATTCACAGCAAATCTGAGAAGGGTTACATTACCATAATTTTTAGCTAAGGAAACCAAAGCACAGAGAGGTTTAGAGAACTTACCTGAAGTGACTCAGAGTCCCCCTTTCCCTCACCCAGTTGATTTCCATTTAGTATCCGCTGTTGGGGACCCTGATGGCTGGGAGTTGCAGCACTAACCCCGAGGCTACACCTCTCTGGCTGTGTGAATCCACCAGTGGTTCTGAGAGAGGAAAGTTGGACACGTTCCTTCCTTGCAGTTTACAGCCTGGGAAACGCATTGGAGGCTCCACTGTGAGGTGGTTCCGACTCAACATCAGTGACTTTTGAGTTTACTGGGTTTCTAAGTGAGCATGTTGGGGAGCTAGCCGGCAATGGATGTCTCTGGAGTAACAGTGAGGAAATTATTATTGTTTAACTATTTAAAGCCAGGGCACCAAATGGCTGCCTCTAGGGAGGGAGCTAGGTAGAGAAGAGGCCTGAGCTGTGGGCATGGCAACATCTAGAAATCAAGAAGCAAAGGAGAGGAATCAAGAGAGGTGGGAGGGGGATGCTGGCCCTGGGAGCTGAGGTAGGAGTGTTTCCACTTTACTAGAGGGAGGGACCCATGGTGTCCTATGCTGCTGAGTGGTCAAGAAATGATCCTGTAATAAAGGATTCGCATTCATTCTGGAATACACAGAACATCTCAGTGTGCCTTGATGTCGTTTGTTTTTATGCTCTCTGCTATTTTGTTTAGAAAAGCAGAATTTTGAACTTTAATGTTTTGTAGTGGGACTACCCACTAAGGAGTTTAAGGACTAATCTAAGGAATGCACATTTTTTAATGCTGAAAGCACAGTTCTGAATGCCCGTCTTTGTCTTGGTAGCTATCCATCTGTCTGGCTTTAAGGAGAGATGGTTTTCACAGCAAAATGTTTTTTCTTGCCGCAAGCCTTGTTTGCCTCCGGGAGGCTTAGACTCCTCCTGTTAGCCACATTAACATCATGAGAGCGATGTTAAGTCCTAAATCTGATCATGGAGCTTTGGTGGCAGAACGCATTACATGTTGCACTGCTAACCAAAAAGATGATCCGTTTGAATCCATCAGCTACTCTAGGGAGAAAGATGGGCACCTTCCACGTGTAAAGGTTTGTGAAAGAAACCCCAGTGAAGGGTGGCTGTGCATCGGAATCAAACTGGCAAGGGTGTGTGTGTGTATGTATGAATGAAAATCTGCTGTCCTCTCCAGAGTGCTAAAGAGCAACGATGTCAGTCCAGAGACTGAGGTGCAGCCGATCCAGGCCATTTTCCTCACAATTACTTGCTATGCGTCTGAGAGCTCGACAGTGACTAAGGATGACAGAGGACAAATCAGTGCCTTTGAGTTGTGGTGCTGGAGAAGAGTACTTACCATACCATGGACTGCCAAGAGAATGAACAGGTCTGTCCTAAAGAGGGTGAAACCAGACTACTCTTTGGAGGCAAGGATTTTGAAACTCCGTCTCACATTCCTTAAGCATGTTGCCAGAAGGGACCAGTCCTTGGAGAGGGACCTCATGCCTGGGAGGGTGGAGGGACAGTGCAGTAATTGGGGTTATGAGATCAGGTGTGTCAGAGACAGTGAAACTGGCTTAGGACAGGGCAAAGTTCTGAGCTTTTGTGCATTAGGGTTTGCTGTGAATCGCAGGTGACTTGATGGCACCTAACAACAACAAGTTGTTGTTGTTGTTGTTAGGTGCCATCGAGTCGCTTGCGACTCATAGCGACCCTATGTGCAAGAGCTCTAAATGCTGTTCTATCCTGTGCCAACCTAGCCATCTCAAATGCACTTATTCCCACCGCTTCAGTCACAGAATCGATCCATGTCATCGAAGGTCTTCCTCTCCTTCACTGCCCCTTCACTCTGCCAAACATGATGTCCCTCTCCAAGGACCAGTCCCTCCTTGGCAACATGCCCAAAATATGTCAAAGCTTCAGAATCCTTGACTCCAGGGAACACTCTGGCTTCACCCTCTCCAGGACAAACCTGTTTGTTCTCCTAGTAGTCCATGGTTCAACACTCGTCTCCAGCACCACAGCTCAAAGGCATCAATCTTCTTTCTGTCCAACCTATTCACTGTCCAGCTCTCTGATGCCTAGCATATAATTGCAAAGACTATAGCCCGGATCAGGCGCACCTTAGTCTCCAGCCTGACATCATTGCTCTTCAGTACTCTTGAGAGGTCCCTCACAGCCAACTTTCCCAATGCGATTTGTCTCCTGAACAACAACATGTGCATATGATATATATATGACACAATCACTAAATACCCATGAAAGTAAATACTGTTGTATGAAAGTCATATGTACATTTCATTCTTAAAAATGTCAGTTTAGATATGTCTAGTATAATCTGTAAATATAAATATTTTATAATAAATAAATGAAGTGTTCCAAGGAAAAGGTAAATGCTCTCAAGGAGGTAGTTTCTTTCCTTTTGGTATCAGGTCAGTATTTTCATTTCAGAAACTTAGAATCTGAAATGAAAGTGAGATGTTGCTCTTGATTCAGACAGGCTAATTGTTAATTAAAAATTCTTCAATGACTTGCAGGCATAGTAATTTATTGCCCTTGGGATAAATCTGATTTCCCTGGGTGAAAGTAGGGAGGGGGAAAACCCAAAACTGAGTCAGAACTAATACTGTAGTTTAAAGCCATTGAAAATATGTGCTAATTTTCTCTTAGAACACTTGAGACCTATTCCTGCTGTAAAATGAGGAGTCTCATAAAAAAGGCCATCTGAACCAACAAGATTTGAAGTAGATTAGAATATCTCAAGCTTTACCCCCCCCACCGCCCCCAGTATAAGCATTTAAAAAGTCAAAATCTTCAGCATTCATACCCCCCCCCCCAGGTTCATTAATGAGTAGAACTTCAAGTATACTTTTGGGATGCAGAAACACAAGCCATCTGTAAGGGGGGAAATGTTTTTAAAATTATTTCCAATTTCTAGGAACGTTCTGTGGTGCACAGAATTCCTAAATGCTCTTTACTTATATTTTCCGCGTGTTAGTCATATTTGCTAGATTCTCTTTCTTTCTGTATGTATTTGTGTTTTGTTGAAACACCTAGAAGCAAGTTGTAGACTTGATAATCCTTTACCTTTAAGATCTCAGCCCTATAAGTATCTCAACCTCTTTCCTCTGTTTTCTTACATAATTACAGTGCATTTGTCAGGATCAGGAACTTGATATTGTTTGGGTTGATATACCATATTCAGATTTTGCCACTTGTTGTTGTGCGCCATCGAGTCACTTTCAATTCATAGTGACTCTATGTACAGCATCTCTGAAGCCTGCCCTATCCTGAGCCAGTCTCATTTCTCTGACACACCTACCCCATTACCTCAGTTAAGGTGTCAATCCATCTCATCTGGGATCTTCCTCTCCTTCACTGTCCCTCCACCCTTCCAAGCATGATGTTGTTTGCCAGCTATCCCACTAATTTTTTTTTCCAAGATAGTTGCAAAATGCTTAGCAGTTTATCTTTGCTTGATTGTAGCCGCCCGCGTGGTGACAACACTGTCCTGAGCCATTTTCTACAGTCCTCAAAGAAGCTGCCCTTCAGAGCCTTTCGAACAGGTGAGTAGCAGTGAGGCATGGGGCTGGCCCGCCCTCTGTTTCAGCTTGCTCATCTCTAAACTGGGATAAATTTAACTCCTGTTTAATAGGATGTTGTTAGAATGAAGTGAAATTTAATTCAAGCTTACCCTCAAGCATTATTAGTACTGCCTGAATCTTAGAAATGGTTACATAGTATTCTGTTGGTGTGACAGTAGCATTTTGTGTTGGATGGTGAAGTTCCTTCTAGTACTTTTCTAGGTAATTCTTTAGTGACCTTTTTGTGCATAAATTTATAGAGATAGACTTGCTATGTGCATTTTGACCTCACCTTTTATTAATGTATGTTAACCTATAAGCAGCTATTTGAAGGTATACTATTGGTATTATCTAAGTATCCTGTTTGTTTTACCAAAAATTTTTTTTAACTTCCCTATGAAAGTGCCTTTGGAATAAAAGGAGCTGGTTAATGAGAGCAAAAGCAATAAGCTTGGATTCTTTTAAGACCAGCCTTGATGTAACTTATTGAAACATGAATACCTCCCAGAATGAATTAATCTGCTCTATCTGCTGGAATTATTTCATCGATCCCGTCACCACTAACTGTGGACACAACTCTTGCAGACCTTGTGTCTACATGTGCTGGGAGAAAGCCTCAAGTTCTCAGAGCTGCCCTGAGTGTAAGAAACCATGTCAAATAAGCCTTAAAGTGAATGTTGATCTGAAGACACTAGTGTTCTTTGCCAGGAGCACTTTACTGAGCTCTGAACAACAAATGTGTGAGATACACAAGAAACCAAAGGATTTCTTCTGTGAAGAGGCCAAGGACACACTCTGCTTGCCCTGCTGTAATTGTCATGAGCACAAGGCTCACCAACACTTTCCCATTGCTTGGATTGCTGAGAAATACCGGCAAGAACTTCTGGAACAAATGAGGACTCTGTGGGACAAAAAACTTGAAAATCAAAAACATCTTAATAGAGAAACCAGCAAAATCACATCTTGGGAGGTCATGGTCTTTGCAATTACTTGTTATGCATCAGAGAGCTGGAAAATGACTAAGGATGACAGAAGAATTGATGTGTTTGAGTGGTGGTGCGGAGAAGAGACTTGAACATACCATGGACCCCCCAAGAAAACAAACAGGAATTTAAAACTTTGAAGAAGAAGATACTGTCTATTGAATATGAAAACTTATTGGTCTTTGGAGAAGAGGAAAAAATTTGAAGAAACTAGAAAAGGAAAGTAAAGAGAATTCTCAACTACTAAAACAAAGTGAAAACTCTATGATTCTACAGGATAATTTCCTCAGAAAAATGTATGAAGAACTAGAATCTATGTGCCGTCAACCAGACTTAGAACTGCTCCAGGAGCAACTTTTTGCAGCAACGCATGCCCCAGCCTGTGTTTCCAGTACTCAGTTCAATGCCCATTGATGGACTGATAAGAAAGTTCTGCTGTTATCAAGTGTATATGTCCTTGGATTATGAAGAAGTCCCTTGCCATTTTCCCCTGTTTGAAGATCTGAAATTCATTCTCTTCAGTCATCATCAACTTGCAATAACCCGCAATCAAAAAAGATCTAACTGCTTTATTTCGTGGGGATCTCAGACCTTTACTTCTGGAAAATCTTACTGGGAGGTATATGTGGCAGGGTGTTGGAATTGGATTATTGGATTATGTAATGATTCCTGGACAGAGAAGAAAGACATGCTAGTTAACTCTGAAGGAATTTTTCTACTTTATTGTGTCAGAATAAATAACCAAACACATCTATTTACCTCCTTCCCACTCTTACCTCAGTATGTAGAAAGACCTCCAGTTCATGTTGGGTTATTCCTGGATTATGAATGTGGTATAGTAAGGTTTATTGATGTGACCAATAGTACCCTCATTTGTAGTTTATTTCCATGCTCCTTCAATTACCCTCTCAGGCCTTTTCTTTGCATTGGCCCCCAGTGATCAGGTATAGTTTAGTAAACTCTCCATGGATTTGAGAAATTTTCCCTGTGCCCAGTTGATTTGTCTTTAATTTCTCCTCTACATTTTGACATGTTTATTATTATTAAAAGTCTAATATTTTTTTAAAAAAGCAATAAGCTTATCACTAATAGATAGCTAGTGGGAACACGCCTTTGTGTTACTGAGCTAGGAACGGTCTGCTGGAGTTGAGTAGGAATAGCATGAAGGGAGGGAGGGGAGCCTGACGCACGCAGCCCTAACCCTGGGTCCGAAGCACTGAGCATTTATAAGGAAGCTCTGGTGGCCTAGTGGTAACAAGCTCTGCTACAATCCTTAAGGCACATGCATCAAATCCACCAGCTGCTCCATTAGAGAAAGATGGGCTGTCTCTTCCTGTGTGATTAACTGCCCCTGAAAACCCTCTGGAGGGTCAGCTATGGTTCAGTTCTGACTCAGCAGCACACAGCAACAACAAGAAGCATTTATGAAGCGATAAACCAGTGGGGAGGTGGTCAGAATGGCCATCTGTTCTCTCTAAACAACTGCCTTTTTGGAAGAGCAAAGCAAGCTCTGCTGGCCTAGAGGTAAGAAGCTGTGCTGCAATCCCAAAGGCATATGCTCCGTGAGAGAAGGATGCATAGTCTCCTCCTGGGTGATTAACTGCTTCTGAAAACTCGCTGGAGAGTCAGCTGTGGGTTGGTAACACCACTGCCACCACCGACAATAAAGCAAGCTTTGAGAGGCATCAAGAAGAGACCTAGAACTTGAACTTAAAATAGTTCTCTTGTCTAAGTATTTAATGTTGTTGTTATTCTTGTTATGTGCCGTCGAGTCATTTGCGACTCATAGCGACCCTATCTACAACAGCCCTAAACCCTGCTTTATCCTGTACCAATTGCATTGCTTCTGACACACCCATCCCGATTACCCCAGTCACTGAATCAGTCTACCTCATAGAGGGTCTTCCCCTCCTGTGGTGTCCCTCCACCCTACCAAGCATGATGTCCCTCTCCAAGGACTTGTCTCTCCTTACAACATGTCCAAAGTATGTCAGACGAAGCCCCAGAATCCTTGCCTCCAAGGAGTAGCCTGGTTTAACCCTCTCCAGGATGAATCTGTTTCTTTTCTTGGCAGTCCATGATACATTCAATACCCTTCTCCAGAACCACAGCTCAAAGGCATCAATTCTCCTTCTGTCCTCCCTAGTCATTGTCCAACTCTCTGATACATAACAAGTGATTGCAAAGACTGTGGCCTGTATCAGGCTCACCTTAGTCTCCAGAGAGACACCGTTGCTCTTGAGTACTTTAGAGAGGTCCCTAACAGCAGACTTTTCCTATCGCAATACGTTTTTTGATGTCCTGGCTGCTGGTACCAAGAGTGTTGACCGTGGAGCCGAACAAACTGAAGCTGTGAACAATTTCAATCTCTTTGCCATCCATCCTGATGCTACTAGTTACTTTTAATTTGTTGTTGTTGTTTCTCCTCTCCACCCCCCCATGCTAGTTAGTTTTAATTCTGCATGGACTACAGGCATTTCTCAAGCTGAAAGAACTGAAAAGCAAATTCAAGTTTCAAGGTGCAGTACTGAAGGATATTATTAGCAAAATCTTGAATGATCCAGAAAGCATCAAAAGACGATGGAAGAAAGAGGCAGAGTCACTGTACCAAAAGAATTGACTGACACAGAACTATTTCAGGAACAACATGTGAGCAAGAACCAGTTCACTGCATGGAAAGCATTGGGGTGGGGGGAAAGACCCAGGAACTGATGTGATACCAGGTGACATGTTTTAACAAACAAATGGAGCCATCGACATCCTTAGCAATCTGTGCCAAGAAACTTAGAAAACAGTTACCTGGTTATCTGCCTAGAAGAATTCCATATTTACTCCCATTCCCCAAAAAAGATGATCCAACAGAATGTGGAAATTATCATGCAAATAGAATCTTGCTGGAGATTATCCAAAAATGATGACAACAATTACCTCAATAGAGAACTGACAAAAATTCAACCTAGATTTAGAAGTGGCCATGTCATCAAGGAGGGATATCATGGCTGATGGCAGTTGAACCTTGGCTGAAAGCAGAGAATAGAAGAAAGCTAGCTATTTTGTGTTTTGTTGACTATGCATAG
>NW_006399901.1:2805728-2806182 GCF_000299155.1 Elephantulus edwardii | reverse complement strand
CATTAGGGCTTTATCCTTTCTATATACCTATTCAATCTGTATGCTGAGCGAGTCATTTGAGAAGGTGGTCTTTATGAAAAACAATGTGTTACCAGGATCAGAGGAAGACTCACCAACAACCTTCATTCTACAGATGATACATCCTTGCTTGCTAAAAGTGAGGACAACATAAAGCACTTGTTGCAGAAGATCAAAGACTACAGCCTTCAGTATGGATTACATCACAAAATCAAGAAAACAAATCCTCACCACTGAGCCAGTAGGCAATATCATGGTTGCTGTTGTTGTTGTTGTCATGTGCCTTTGAGTTGCTTGCGACTCATAGCAACCCTTTGTACAGCCCTAAATCCTGCTCTGTCCTGTGCCAATCTTACTGTCTCTGACACACCCACCACGATTACCCCAGTCACTGAATCAGTCTACCTCATAGAGGGTCTTCCCCTCCTGTGCTGTC
>NW_006399901.1:2803182-2804517 GCF_000299155.1 Elephantulus edwardii | reverse complement strand
ATATCATGGTAGGTGGAGAAAATATTGAAGTTGTCAATGATTGATCTTGCTTGGATCCACAATCAGCACCCTTAATACAGGCAGTCAAGAAATCAAAAGACGTATGGCATTGGGAAAACTCTGTTGTCAGGCACCTCTCCGTGGTGCTAAGAAGCAGCATTGACAGTTTAAAGACCAAGGTGCATCTAATTTAAGCTATTTTTTTTCTGTTACTTGCTGTGCATCTGAAAGTTGGACTGTGAATAAGGACAACAGAAGAATCAATGCCTTTTAGTTGTGGCATTGAAAAGCATATCATATATCACATGGACTGACTAAACACAGAGGTGCTCCTTGGAGGCAAGATTGATGGAACTTTGTCTCATATACTTTGGGCATACTGTTAGGAGGGACCAGTCCTTGGTTGGAAAGGTCGGTGAAAGAGAGGAAGACCCTCAACAAGATGCTGGACACAGTGACTCTAATATTAGGCTAATGAGTGAATCAGAGATGTTGAGGATGACACGGGATAGAGCGAGTTTCACATCCATTGTTTACAGGGTCACTGTCATAGTTGACTAAACACCACCTGATAACAACAGAACCAGGTTATTTTGAGGTCTGGTGGTATAGTCCATAGGGAGTTCTCACTGAAATGGCAGTGCCTCCTGGCAGTTTGCATCCCCACATGGGAGTCGCCTCCTGTGTGATGTACAGCCTCTGAAAACCCACTGGAGGCTCAGCTGTAAGTTCATTCTGGTTCAGTGGCCATGAGAGCATCATTTGGCTGAGGTGGTCTGGAGTAGCCAGTCATTGGAAAAATGACATCATGCTGGAAAGGGAGAGGTTTACGGAGAGCGGAAGTCCCTCAACAAGGTGAACTGACACAGACTGCAGCAGTGGGCTCTGCACAGTGGAGGTAGTAAGGATGACGGGATAGAGCAAGGTTTCCAGCTGTTGTTCGTAGGGTTGCAGGGAGTCTTAGCAGTACTTAACAGCAGCAGGTAATTCAGATTTTCAAAGGAAAAAAAAAATACAGATTTACAAACCAACAAACCCCACCCTGTTTTATTGAGATATAATGAACACACTATAAAATTAATCTTTTAAAGGGTACCGGTCAGAGATTTTTAGTATATTCTGAGTTCTGCAACTATGACCATTATATGATTATAGAACATCATCACCCCTCTCAAAAGTACCAGAGTTAGGGCACGAGAGAGAAGAAAGTGCTTGGCATTTCTCAAGCTGCAAGAAGTGAGGAAAAGACTAGCCTCAAGTTGCAGCACTGAAGGATTCTGTGGGCAAAATATTGAAGGACTTGAAAGATGAGTATCTAAAGATGGGAGAAATACA
>NW_006399901.1:2789778-2800792 GCF_000299155.1 Elephantulus edwardii | reverse complement strand
ACAATAGCTCTCAGGCCTGCCCTGTCCTGAGCCAATCTGTCTCACACCCTAGTTTCTATATCAATCCCTTTCATCCACGGTCTTCGTCTCCTGCACTGTCCCTCCACCCTTCCAAGCATAGTGTCCTTGTCGAAGGATCGGTCCCTCCTGGCCACATACCCAAAATATGTGAGATAGAGCTTCAAAATCCTAGCCTCCAAAGAGAAACTTGATTTCACTCTTTCCAAGACAGACCTATTTTTTTCCTTGGAGGTCCGTAGTATGTTCAAAACACTTCTCCAGCACAACAACTCATTATTAGTCATTATCCAGCTCTCTGATGCATAGCAAATAATTGTGAAGACCATGGACTGGATCAGGTGCAACTTAATCTCTATACTGACATTGTTGCTTCTCAGTCCCCTGGAGCAGTCCCTGATGGCAGATATACCTAATGTGATTCGTCTTTTGATTTCCTGACTTCTGATGCCAAGATTGTGGAGCGAGCAAGCTGTAACGGTTAACAACTTCAGTCTCTTCTTCATCCATCATGGTGCTACCAGTTGGCCCAGTGGTGATTGTGAAAAATGGGAATTCTAGAACATTTAAATGTGCTCAGGCAGAACCTGTACATAGACTAAAAGATAGTTGTTTGAATAGAACAACAGGACACTGCATGGTTTAAAATCAGGAAAAATATGTGTCAGCTTGTATGGTTTCTTCATACCTTTTCAGTCTGTATACTGAGCAAATAATGGAAATAGCTGGGTTATATAAAGAATAGGGCATCCAGATAGGAGGAAGATGCATCGAGAGCCTGTGTTAGGAAGATGACACAACTTTGCAGAAGCACTTATTGGTGAAGCCTTTAATGAGGATTATACCTCAACCTAATGAAAACAAAAGTAAATAGCCTCATATTTAGGCCATAAACATCATCATAATAAATGGAGAAAAGATTAAAGTTGTCAATGATTTCCTCTTAAATGATACTCCATCAACACCTATTGAAACAATAATCATGTGACTTGCTGCATTGAGCAAAGCTGCTGTCAGGACGTTTTAAAGGGTCAGAGAGCAAGGTTGCTACATTAAAGAGTAAGGTGCGCACAACACATGTCATGGTATCTTCACAGACTTGGTATGCGTGTGAAAGTAAGACAGTAAGGAAGACTGAAGAAGTTAAACCTTTGAGTTGTGGTATTTGTAAGTTAACATGGACTTCCAAAACCACAAATATCTGTCTTGGAAGAAGTACATTCATGGTGCTCTTTAGAAGCAGAGGTGATGAAACTTTGTCTCACATGCTTTGGGCATGTGATCGGGAGGGGCTGGTCCCCGGGAAAGGGTGTCATGCTTGATAGTGAAAAAGTGGAAGACCTTCAATGAGGAGGATTGACACAGATCAGGCAGGATTTCATTCTGTTGTATGTGAGGAATCGCTGTAAGTTGGAGTCGTTTCAATAGCACTTGACAAAAACAAAAAATACTTTCTCCTGTTATAGTCACACCCTACATTCCTCTCTCCCAGGCTCTGGCAAACACCAATCTGTTTTGTGTCAGTATAGATGTACTTATTCTGGATACACAGTATAAATGGAATCACAGAAGATGGGACTTTTGTGACTGGCTTCTTTCATGTAATGTTTTCAGGATCCATATTTTAGCATGTGTCCGTGCATTGTGACACTGATGTGTCAAATGCGATAATAGTTGCTCAAGGTTGACAGTGTTTGGTGGAGCTCCCCAATTAAAACAGGCTTGGACTCCTGAAAAAAAAAATATAATAAAACAGGCTTGGAAGCAGGAGTGGCATCCACTTCCGAAATAGCTTGCTTCCAGAAACCCTATGAACTTGGAGAAACAATGAAAGTTATACAAGTGTTTAGGTCTTTCATTCATAGGATCGCTATGAGTCATCTATGACTCAATGGCACTTAACAGCAACAACAACAACATAGGGAGTGCTCTATTGGCCTGGTGGATAGAAAGTTATGCTACCAAGCCAAAGGTGGGTGATTTTAATCTGCGGCCCTCAGGCCTGTTTTTAATTGTTTTTGGTCAAACATTCTTCTAAATGGTATAGCACTGGTCTGTCCATTTACAATACAGAGGTAACTCGTGGTTGCTGTGATGGTGAACACTGTTACACTGATATGTCAAATGTGGTAATGGTTACCCATGGTGGACAGTGTTTACTGGAGCTCCCAGATTAAAACAGGCTTGGAAGCAGGAGTGGCATCCACTTCTGAAATAACTTGCCTCTGGAAATGCTTATAAACTTGGAGAAACAATGAAAGTTAAGGTCTTTGGTTCATAGGATCGCTATGAATCGTCTATGACGACGGCACTTAACAACAACACCTGTGTGTTATCCCTTTTCTATTGTTAAATAAATTTTTAAAAAATTGTGTTTATTTATTCATCAATTTGATTGACATTTGGCTTGTTTCCACCCTGGGGCTTGTATGAATATTGCTGCTATAATCATTCATGCTTTGTTAATTATTTTGTTTTGCATGAACGTGTTTTCATTTCTTTTGGGTGTTTACTTAGGATTGAAATTGCTGATCACAGTGATGTACTAACCTTTATGAGGAACTGTCAAACTGTTTGTCAAAACAGTGACCACTTTCCATCTCCATCAGCAGTGGGCAAGGGTTCTAAATTTCTCCACATCTTTGCTAAGCTGTGCTATTCTCTGTATTTTTTTTATTTTGTATTTTTGCTATTCTCTGTATTTTGTATTGTAGCCATAACCATCTTTGTGCACATGAAGTAGTTTTGATTCAAATATCCCTCATAACTAATGACATGGAACAGCTTTCTATGTGTGCTTCATGACTGTTTGAATCTCTCATGTCTGTTCAGACCCTTTGGCCATTTTTAAATGGAATTATTTCTATTTTTATGTTGTTGTGTTTATAAGATTTTATGCTTGGTAACACCAGTGTTGAGTCAGAATTAGACCTGGATTTTTAAAACACGATGAGAGAGTCCTGTTGAGAAAAGGTACTTGGGCTAAGTCCTTTTGGTGGACAATGGGACCCCCCCTGATTAGTTCCTCACCTTCTCTGATAATCATTTTCATCTTAAATCTCTAAATGAAATGGAAATGGCAGTTGTCCTGCATTTTTTTTCTACAAAAGAGATGCTTGTCCTTAATGATAGATAGAATTTGGAGATGAAACAGTCTTAATGTTTCTGAGGGCTGCATGTGCCCTTTCAGATCCATTCAGGGTCCTGCTACCTTTACTGAGGACCCTTGAGATGCGTTGGATGTTCCTGGCCACCCTGTTGGTGCCTTGTTTGCATGACTTCCTGCCCCATGTCCTACCCTAGGCTCAAAATGTTCCTGTTTTTTATTGCAGATGCCAGAAAAATCCACACTGCCCCTGCCCGAGCCTTGTACCTGCTGCGCCCCTTGCCCATTCTTTTGGCAACGGGTGGTGGGTATGCAGGGTACCGACAGTATGCGAAGTACAGGGAGCGAGAGCTGGAGAGACTGGGATTGGAGATTCCGCCCAAACTTGCTGGTGACTGGGAGGTAGGAATGAGTTGGAACCCCTTTGGAGCCTCCTTTGGTATTACTATCTCTTGCATTTTAAGTTTTCCCACACTTCAAATGTTTGAAGAAGTGAAACGTGCTTTTTTTGAGCTCATGTCTGCAGTGGACTTTGGGCTGATACCTTCCGCATTGTGTCAGGCTTCCCTTCTGTCCTCAAATCCCCAGGGACTCTCTGTGGAAACTCCCCATGGCTGAAATGCTAGAGCTCCCTCCTGTTGGTGCTGGGATCTTGGCTGTTCATTCCCTTCTTAGTCTGAAACTGTTGTTCTTTTGTGATGTGGATCCCAAGGTACTCACCAGGAACCAGACTGAAATAATCAATTCCTTTATCATAACTGCTCAAAGTACACCGCTCCCTGGGCATGCTCATGCAATAGGAACAGACTGCATTGTTGTTGAACTGTGTGCGCCATAATAAGCTGTCTTGTTGCTTACCATGGCCCAGGCTAGTGCTGACTTAGAACGGACCCTCAGTATATTTAGTCTCTTGAACTAGAGACTAAAATGCATTAAGCTTAAAAGTTGGTTTCCTAAAACAACTATGAGATATCATCTCACCCCAGTCAGAACAGCAAGCAACAAATGCTGGCAAGCTTGTGGAGAAACTGGAACCCTTATTCACTGTGGTGGGAGTATAAAATGGTGCAACCATTGTGGAAGGCAGTATAGCGCTTTCTCAAAAAGTTGCAAATAAAGATATCATTTGACCCAGCAGTTCCACTACTGGGAATATACTCCAAAGAGGCCATAACTGGCATCTAAGCAGATATGTGCATACACAGGTTTAGTGTGGCTTTGTTCATAATAGCAAGGAGTTGGAAACAACTTAAGTGCCCATCAACAAACGAATGGACAGAGAAGCTGTGGTATGTTCGCACAATGGAATACTACACTGCATTGAAAAACATGGAACTCATGCAATATTATTAAAAGTGGGTGACCCTGGAGGACATTATGCTGAGTGAAGTATCTCAGTCACAAAAGGACAAATACTGCATGGTGCCACTGTCATAAAACAGGACTGACATCGGGACTGGGGGGAGACTGAGAAAGATAGGTTCAGTAATGTATACTGCATTGAAACAGATGAGGGAGAAAACTATTTAAAAAGGATATGTGATTAGGTATTTTTGTCATGACAGGAGTCCAGAGTGAAGGCTCCATGGTGGAGTGGACCTGGGGGAGGGTTTATAAAACAAAGAATTTTTCTTTTACTTTTCCAAGAGGGTAGTATACTGGGGGGAGGATTGGGAAGGGAGAAAAGTGTAGCAATGAATGAATGGAAACCCAAAGTCTCTGTAAATTTTCATTGAAATTAATAAAAATGAAAAAAAAGTTGGTTTCCTTTCATTCATAATTTACTAAGTGAAAAAATCTGAAGCATTAAAGAACCCCAAGTAATCTGAACAGAAGAGGCAGTGAGAATTGAGGCTAATTTGGAATGATGTGTTCAGATTGCCTCTCTATCTCATAGCCTTGTCCAGGTCAGCTGAGTCCAGTCTAATAGGAAACACAGGCCAGTTTGTCAAGATGCCATTGCTTTACACTTGACTTTCAGTGCTTTTTACTGTAACATGAGTGGATTGGGTGGTTGTACACTGAGATTTCTTCCAGTAGTACCATAATTTATCTGACATCTTTGATACCATGAATGTGGCTTCTGCCTAAATTCTGGTTTTGACTCCCCCCCTGCCCCCCACTGTAGAACCCACTATAAAGTATCGAATTTCGAGCACTTCTGTAAAACTGAGTCAGCTGGTCATGTTGATGTTACCGTAAAGATGCCTGTCTGCCCCATACATGTCTATGTATTTGCTCTTTGACTTCTTGCCTTCTTGCTGTACATTTAATTTTGTAAGAATCTACCCCGGATCTGGGAGAGCTGTCTGATTTTTGGTAGTATATCCCAGAATTCTTTTGGTGAGAGATAATTGCATAGAGTTGTTGTTAGATGCTGTTGAGTTGAGTACAACCCATAGTGACCCAATAAACAACATCTCTGAACTCTGTCCTATCCTGTGCTATACTTGTAGTCTCTGACACACAAAAGCCCGTTGCTATAGTCATTGTGTCATTCCACCTGGTTAAAGGTCTTCCTCTCCTTTGCCATCCCTCCACCTTCCCAAGCATGATGTCCTCTAGCAATATGCACAAAATATGTGAGACAAGACTTTATGATTTTTTTCTCCAAGGAGCACTTTGACTACACCTTCTTGAAGACATATCTCTTTGTTCTTTTGTCAGTCTGTGAGATAGTTAGCCCTCTTCTCCTGTACTACAATTCAAAGGCATCCTTTGTCATTGTCCAGCTCTCAAATGCATACATAGCAGGCGACTGAAAAGACCATGGTCTGAATCAGGCACACCTTAGTACTCAAACTGAAATTGCTCCTCAATAATATGTAGAGGTTCTCACTACAGACTAGCCCAGTGCAATACGTCTCTTGATCTCCTGACCACTGGTACCAAGTGTACTGATTGTGGATCCAACAAGGAAGATGAAGTTGTTGACCGTGTCAGTCTTTTCTCCATCTATTATGTCTTTCAGTCCAGTGGCTAGGATTTTCTTTTTCTTTTTCTTTTTTTTTTTAAATGTGTGTATCAAATCAGATCTGACCAGTATAGGAGGAGATTGCCCCTCCTTCTCCAGCGGAGCATCTGGTAGATTTGAGCCACCTGCCTCTGGGATTGCAGTGTAGCTTCTTGCCACTAGGCCAACAGGGCTCCCTAATTTTCATTTTCTTGACATTGAGATGCAATCCATATTGAAGGCTTTGATCCTCCGCCGCTAGAGCTTTAAGTCCTCCCCACTGTCAGCGAGCAAGGTTGTGTCATTGCGTAGTGTAGGGTCACATTTTCAAATTTTGCAAAATTGTGTCCCCTAAAAATTTTTATCCTTTTGGCTAGGCCCAGATTCCCTGTATTGTGTGTGTGGTTGTTATCCATTTTGTGATCTGAAGTGGTAGTTCCGCCTGTGGTTGATAAGGCAGGATTATATTATGTTAGTGAGGGTGCTTGTTATGTTAATGAGGCCAGATTAGGATACAGTGGTGATGGAGGATAGGGCAAGGTTAGAGCTGTTTTTCATAGGGTCATTATGAGTTGTAGTTGACTTGATAGCACCTGTTGACAGCAACATCCTTACTCGGATCATAGATGTGATCTCTTGTAAGGGGTGTTTGGCTTGAATCACCTTTTATGTTACAAAACAAAGGAAAGAGAGAAGCAGAGAGGAACCGACCTACTACTAAGAATGAATAGTGGGGAGGAGTGCCTGTGCTGAGAAACTCCTAGACTCAGGGGAAGATTGGTGCCATGACACATGTAAATCTCCAAGGGCTGTCAGACCCACAGATTCTGAAAGGAGACAAGGAACTTCCTCAGAGCCGATAGAGGTAGCCTTCCCCCAGAGCTGGGGTCACAAAACAGAGGAGGGCTCTTAATGAGGTGGATTGACTCAGTGAATCCTGCACAGCAGCATTCATGAGGATGGTACAGGACCGGGCAGGGTTCTGCTCAGTTGTGCATAGGGTCACTGTGCAGTGACTTGATAGCACTTAACAACAGCAGTAATAATAATAATAATAGAAGTGGTATCCTAAGTTTGGCTAGCCTACAATAAGGGTGGCTCAGGATAGATAGAGCAGGGTTCAGAGCTGTTATACATAGGGTTGCTGTAAGTTGCAAGTGTGTCAGTGGCATATAACACAGCAACAACAAAACTATGACAGAATACATTTCTGTTTATTAAAGCCAGTCTATTTGGAGTATCTGTGTTATAGCAGCACTAGAGAGTTAAGACAGCTCTGCTGTGTTTATGTCAAATAAAACTCGTTCTTCTCCCCAAACTTACCCTTCTCTATACACTTGGACGTTTGTAAGCCGGGTATCATGGGACTCTGACTGTATAGCTCTGTGAGGAGTTAGACTTTAGTGGCCACTCTGTCATTTGTCAGACTCACCCTGTGATGACTTGGATGCTTTTAGGAAATGCACCCCTCCTTCATTTCAAACATTCCAGGGGACGGACTAAATTTAGGGGGGGGGGGGAATTACTTACTACTCCAGAATGGTAGTTGAGTGAAAGACCAGTGTCCATAGTTTTTTCAGTGTCCACAAATGCATGAATAATTGAGAAGGTGATTGTGTTTGTAGAGAATGGAGTTGATTAGCTGATGATTTCTAGATCCTGACAGTGACAGGATGCTGGAGTGGAATGGCCATCACAGCCTGAGACCTATTGGCCTGCTGTAAAGAGTTACGTTTAAGGTAAAATACTCCTCTGTTGGCTGATTAAAATGGCCCCAGGCTGACGTCTAGATTGCCAAGAGGGACCTTCACACCTCATCTCAATAAGAGGAACTTGAATACGTCTAGACTCAAGAGTTGTGATTGTAAGATTTCAAAGAGAGTTATGAGAGGCTGAGCCCTGAATTCTCTTGGCTCTCGCTAACGACTCTCGTCTCAAGTGCAGATGACAAAATTGAGATGCATTGCTGGTTTCTAAATTCTAGCTGATCATCAGGAGAATTGGGGAACTTGAAAGATTTTAAATTCTTCACTCTGACCCATAGAAGTTTAGAAAATAAGGCTCAAGTTCTATTTTTAAACACCACTTGAATGATTCTGATGAGCGGGCAGGTTCAGGATTCAGCTGTTGATAAATGGGCTGTAAGGTTTTCTTTAGGGCCCTGTTGAAATGGCACATGATGAATTCTGGTGGTGATTTCTCTGTATCGTTGCTGTTGTTGTTATGTGCCATCGAGTGTCCCTTAATGCCCTGAGATCAAGTGTGGCATCCTCAGAACCAAGACAAAGACAAGCTGTAGTAACCCTGGGCTCAGTGGTATAGTTGAGGTTACAGGGTGATTCTGTTTTACTAGAAGCATTTTCACTTTTATGATTTTATTTTTGTCTTGTTTGTACAGTGATTCACAGTTTCCACGCGTGCAGTTCAGTGACTAACTACTTTCTGTGAGTTACACAATCATTCTCACTCTAAGCTGCTCTACTAATCTTTTGAGTTGCTTGTGTCAGATGACAGAAGAACCGATGTCTTTGAGCTGTGGTGTTAGAGAAGAGTACTGAATGTCTCATGGACTGCCAAAGAACAAACAGTTCTCTCTCAGAGAAAGTTAAACCAAGGAGCGCACGGGGATTGTGAGACATCTTCTCACATCCTTGATGTGTTGTCAGGAGAGGGCAGACCTTGGAGAAAGAGATCATGCTTGGAATCAATAAGTCAGCATAAGAGAGGAAGACCTTCAGTGAGGTGGATTGACACAGTGACTGTAGCTACTGGGCCCTGCTCCCACCTTTCTTAAATGTGTGTCACAGTTCTTAGCCTCCAGGGTGGACAGGTCCCACTGCTGCCATCGGTGCCATGATCGAGTCTGTCGCTGCTGAGTCACCACCTCTCTTTGTCTTCTGTGTTAACAACTCCCCTTCCTCTGTCTGCGTATCTTCCCTTTAAGCCTAGCAAGGTGACAGAACCACCCAGTCCTCTTGTTAAGTTCCATACATCTAATGTCCATCGTCCCACCCCTGCAAAGGTGCTGTGCACCTTAATTGTATTAGCAACAAAGACTGTGGCTGGAAGGGCCAGGTTAAGTAATTCCTCACTGAACCATGGCTTGGAACTTGCGGGGCTCAAGTATGTCAGAGATGGAGAGGACGGCGCAGGATAGAGCGGGGTTCAGATCTGCTGTTCACAGGATCATTGTGTGTGGTTCTCAGCTGCACAGTGGCACCCAGCGACAGTACTCGTTTGCTGCTGCAGAGTTCTGATAGAGCGCAGTAATGCTCAAGGCAGCATTCTTTACTAGTGTGGTAGAGAGCAACATCTTGAAGTCTGCTTTAAATAAAAGAAAATGAAATTTACTGGGAGGTGGAGCCAAGCCAGAATGGGCAACTTCATTACAAAGTGACGTTGGCGCCACTGGATTAAGGGACAGATGGACCAGAGCTGTTGACAATGGTGTGCCTGTCCCCAGACCCGTCGAGTACAAACTTACTGCATCTTGCACCTGTTTGACGGCAGTGAAAAAGTGGCAAGAGATTATGTTAGCCCGCACCAGCGAGACCTCAGAGAAAAGGATTGTCATCCTTGGCGTAGATGGCCAGGTCAGCCATGGTTGTTAAAGGAACTGCCGTTTTAAAAATCCAAGATGATACTTAACCTGGCAGGGGAGATACCGTGATCACAGAAGTGGTTTTCCCAGGGCGAGGCTCATCTGTTGCACTCTGGACGTGCTGACCCCTGTGAGTCCCCAAATGTGGGAAACTGAACTGTGTAATTTGTGGTAGTGGCGGACGGCGTTCACACTCTCCCCTGATTTAAAAAAAAAATAAAAAAATCCAGCATGAATTCCAGACTGATTTGATGGCTTTCAAATGAACTTAAGGCGTCACATGCCTGTCCTGTCTGTATATATACCTGCTGCCCCTGGTTTTAGACGCTCATACACTAGTTAAGCTCTGTTATTTACCAAGTGGCATTTTAAGGATTTCTTGGAGATAGACATGAGTTAAAGATTAAAATAGCCTTCTTCATACATTAGTTGCGTCTATGAGAAATTGTCTACTCCTTTCTGTAAAATGCTTGTCTGTCAGATGATGTTCTAAATCTGAGAATTCAGATTAAGGCAGATTAGGAACGATTGGCCATCCACTTCCGAAATAACAGGCCTTCAAAAACCCTATGTACAATAGAGCTCACTTAGACTAGCAGATATGCAGCTGAGGCTGAGGCCTCAAATATGAAAACACATAGGAGGAGGAACACTTGTAAGCAGATACTAGTGATTGACTCAGTGAGTGGGGTGAGGGGGTAGGTGTGTCAGAGACGGTAGGGTTGGCTCAGGATAGAGCAGGGTTCAGAGCTGTGTACATAGGGTCGCTATGAGTCTCAGGTGACTTGATGGCTCATAACAACAACTCCATATAATAGGTCCTAATGTCTCCTCCTGGGCAGCATAGGAGCCAGAAGCCTTGGTCTCTGTATACTTTTTTAATTAATCATCAGATGCTAGTTTTTTACTACTTTATTAATGGTTGTACTATCAGTGACAAGATAATAATGCCTGTTCACCTCCAATAATACCAGCTATTATTAAAATTACACATCAAACAATTTCACATTTTAAAACCAATAATGAAGAAATTCAAGATGTCTCACCAGCTTCTGGAGTAGAAAATTAGTCATCCATGCAGTCCAGATCGTTGATAATTACTGATGATTGGCTTATAAAGTTGTAAACAAGAGGAAGAATCAGCGGTTGGTAAATATGGTGTTGATCCTCTGTGAATTAGTCTAAGTTTCTTTGTGCCAGAGAAATGTCAGTTTCCCCTTCTCCTCCCAGAACCTTTAGCACAGTGATAATTCTGTCGAAACAATGTATAGCAACTTTTTTTTCTTCCAGCTCATAGTTGATGATTTTTTTTCTATAATTATATTTTATTAATTTT
>NW_006399901.1:2771533-2787030 GCF_000299155.1 Elephantulus edwardii | reverse complement strand
TTGGTTGGAAGTTAGTTGATGATTTTATACCAGTTCACAGATGTGGGCAGGGCAGAACTCAAGCTGAGGTCACATTTTTGAGATAAAAAATTGATCATGTTGAAGGCACGCTGTGAGAGCTGTGTGGGCGAGGTGGCGTCACTATCCGACCTCATGAGGAGGGGAATCCATGTCAGCCTCAGAAGCACAAAGCTGATTCCAGTGAGGTCAGAGATGCTCCTGTGCTCCACATTGCAAAGGTTTTGAAACAATTCTCCTACCAGCCAGCCCTCCCACCGTACTTACTACTTTTCCACTGGGGCTAATAATGTATTGCACGAGCCACACTGTTGGAAGCAGGAGTGGCATTTACCTCTTGAACAGCATGACTCTGGAAACTCTTTGAACTTTGATAAATGTTGGTAGTGTAGAGGGGCTTCAGGCCTTCTGTTCATAGAGTCGCTGTGAGTCATGCTCGACTTGAAGGCACTCAACAACAACAACAGCCACACAGAAGTCACAGATAATACGCATGATTATGAGATTTACTAGGCATTGGACAGGTTGTAATTCAGGTTCAGGAATAGTCAAGATCTAGTTCTTCAGTCAGAAACAGTCTTTCCAGCTGTACCAAATAGCAGTCCTCTCCCTGGCCCTACATGTTTTCTCAGGTAAGTACTACAAAGCTCTTTAACTCTGCTGAAGCAGGCCTTTCTCCTGGCCACCGATTTCATGGTTTTGGCCTCCACCCATTCAGTCAGGTATTTTAACCTCTTTTAGCTCTGCCATGTGTGTTCCTCGGGCCTTTCCCCTCTGCCAGTAAGCCTCTGCTGAAGATGCTTGGCTCCAGGTGCTTGGCTTCAGCTCTGTGGCCACGTCAGGAAACCACCAAGTGCCTGAAGACGTCCACTGTGAGAGGGCAGCCTCCTTCCCTGGGACACTCAGCTTTCTCCCTTTGTGGGCTGGGAGCGCAAAGCTGTCTCACAGCAGTCCCTGCTTCACTACCATCCTGCCTCAATGCCATGTGACAACCTTACAATCTCTGTCTTGTCTCTCCGGCATCACCACTCTCCATCTATGATTTGCAAAGGGCTTGTAGGTCCAAAGGACATGCTGCACTCTCTGGTTCTTCTTTCTTGATGGTAGTAAGATTTTTATTTTCTGCTGTGTCTCATTTAAAGTCTGGTGAGATGTCAAAACTGACCAGGCCTATGATAGTGCTCCACATACCTTATTTGAATGGTCTCACCTTAAAGGTGTCATTTCTCTTATTTACATTATTAGCAAGCTGTCCTTTCCCCAGGGTGGGCCACAAACCTCATTTATTTGAATAGTCCTGCCCAGCCATGACAGAAGAAGAATTGATAACTTTGAGTTGTGGTGTTGGAGACGAGTACTGAATGCCAAAAGAATGAATGGGCGGCATGTCTTAGAAAAGGTGCAGCCAGAGTGCTCCTTAGAGGCAAGGATGACAAAGCTTCATCTGCTAGGAGAGGCTGGTCCTTGGAAAAGGACGTCATGCTTGGAAGGGTGAAGGGTGAGCGAAAGAGAAGAAGATCCCCGTTGAGATGGATTGGCATAATGACTGTAGCAATGGGCTCTAGCGTATTAGAGATGGTGTGGACGGCACGGTGTAGGACAGGGTTTGGGTTTGTTGTTAATAGAGTCACAGTGAGTCCTGCTTGACTTGAGGGCACCTAATAACAACAACAGCCCAGGCAGGCCACCACTCATCTTGTCACTTTGTCATACCTGTGTGTGAAACTTGGAAATGAACCAAGAAGCAGGACCAGGAGATACCACATGGTTTAAATGAGAAAAGATTGTGTCAGGGTTACATCCTCTTACCATGACTACTCAGAAAAGAAGAATGTGGCATCAGGGTTGGAGGAAGGCTCATCAGCAACCCGTGATATGCAAATGGCATAGTTCTGCTTGCACAAAGTGAAGAGAACGTGAAAGACTTAAAATTAAAAAAAAAACAAAAACAAAAACCCACAAAAAAATTACAGCCATCAGTGTGGATTCCATCTCTCCCAGCTGGGCCATGAGGCAACATCATGATACCTGAAGAAAAGATTGAAGTTGTTAAGAATTTAATTTTATTTTAATGTGTAGTCAGCACCATGGAAATAGCAGTCAGGAAATCAAAAGGTGCATTGGGCATATCTGTGCTGGTAAGGACCTCTTAAAAGTGCTAAAGAGCAAGAATGTCAGTTTCAAGATTAAGGTGCGCTTGAACCAAGCAAGTTATGATGCCTTATTTTAATATTTTCATTTGCTTCAAATGCATCTGGAAGTTGGACATGAATAAATGATACCAACGAAGGCGTCAGCCTTTGGATTGTGGTGTTGGAGGAGAGTACTGAATACCCCACGGACTGCCGGAAGAACAAGTGCCGCCTAGAGGCAAGGATGGTGAGACTTCTTACGTCCTTTGGGTGTGTAGTCAGAAGGGCCAGTCCTTGAACGAAGACATCGAGCTTGGCAAAGTAGTGGAGGGTCAGTAACCTAGAAGACCCTCAATGAGATGGATTGGCAAATGGCTACAACAGTGGCCTTGAGTGTGAGATCTCAAGGGTGGTGTGGGGTGTTGTCTCCTTCGGTTGTTCATGAGGTCACTGCGAGGTGTAGTTGACTAACTGTTAATGAAGAATTGAGAGAGGAGTAGTGAGAACCACAAAGGAGCTACCCCCACCAAGACGTGCTCATAATTGAGGTCCCTCCATTCTTTGAGGACTCAAGTGTTAAGAATACAAAGTATGTAAAAATGATTTGTGGAAGGACATCTGACCGCCTCAAACATCGTAAGGTAGGAGGAGAATCAGCATCTGACTCTTATGAAACAGAGGTCAAATATACCTCCTTTCTCCAAACTTTTTTCCCACTTCTGCCACCACCTGTCCCTCCCATGACACTCTCTACTTCTCTTTGTCCCTCTCACGTTGCTTCATGTTGGAACCAGCACATAGCCAGTGTTTCCCGAGGCTGTAAATCACCCAGGAGATTGCCCATCTTGCTCCCAAGGAGCTACAAGTGGATTCGAACCACCACTCAAAGAGCTGTGGTCTTTGAGTTAACAGCACAGCGTGCTACAGACTGACACCAGAGTTCCCTACTTCACTGGTAGCTTTTATAGTTGATAGCAGTGGCCACATCAAATTTACAGATAATACTGTGCCTCAGAAGGCTGGACAATGACTAGGGATGATAGAGGGATAATTGATGCCTTTGCGCTGTGGTGCTGGAGAAGAGTATTGAGTATACCATGGGCTTCTAGGAGAATAAACAGGTTTGTCCTGGAGAGGGTGAAACCAGGCTGCTCCTTGGAGGCAAGGATTCTGAAGGTTCGTCTGACATACTCTGGACATGTTGCAAGGAGGGACTGTCCTTGGAGAGGGACATCGTACTTGGGAGGGTGGAGGGACAGCTCAAGAGAGGAAGACCTTGGATGAGATGGATTGACTCAGTGACTGGAGTAATGGAGTAAGTATGTCAGAGACAATAAGATTGGCATAGAATAGAGCAGGGTTTAGGGCTGTTGTACGTAGGGTCGCTATGAGTCGCAGGCCACTCAGCAGTACATAACAACAGCAACAATTCGTGATTGTGGTACCTATTAAGGAAATACAAGGGTGCGGTTTGGAATCAAGAATAGTTCACAAGAAGAATTCAGGTTCTTGATCAGCAAGGTTGCGTCTTGCTCTCTGCTGCTGGGCTCTGCTCCCACCTTCTTAAGCACGTGTCACAGTTCTTAACCTCCAGGATGGACAGACCCTGCTGCCATCGGTGCGGTGCCACTGTCGAGTCTGTCACTGCTGAATCACCACCTCTTTTTGTCTTTTGTGTTAACAACTCCTCTTCCTCTGTCTGCGTATCTTCCCTTTAAGCCTAGCAAGGTGACAGAACCAACCAGTCCTCTTGTTAAGTTCCATACATCTAATGTCCATCGTCCTACCCCTGCAAAGGTGCCATGCACCTTAATTGTATTAGCCATAAAGACTGTGGCTGGAAGGGCAAGGTTAAGTAATTGCCCACATGGAAACATGGCTTGGAATATACATGCTTAGAAAAGAGGCCTGCGACAGATGGGAACATTGACGTAGGTCCTTCACTTCATGTGCTTGAAAACTTCATGGCCGGCCTTTGCCTGATTCAGATACTGCTTTTAGAAGAAAAGTAGTATGGAGCTCTGGTGGCCTACTGGCAAGAAGCTGCGCTGCAATCCCAAAGGCACATGGTTTGAGGCCACCAGCTGCTCTGTAGGAGAAGGGTAGGCAGTCTCCTCCTCTGAAAACCCAGCAGAAGGTCGACTATGAGTCGGTTCTGACTCACCGATACTTAGTAACAAACAATAGAAAAGTAGTCATAATTCCAAACTCTCCGACTCCAGTTGTGGGCTGTGTCTCTCTTTTCTGAGGCCTCTCTCTGGAATGTGTGACCGCGGCCCAGGAGCTTAGTCTCCTGCACGTTGTCTTCTGTGCACGTCTTGGCTCGTTAGGGAAGGTAGGAGATGAGCGATGCCTGCAGTCGTTCCTCGTGGCTGGCCTGTGTCGTCAGTACAAAACTTCAGGGGAGCATTCTTGAGAGTGCCAAGCACAGGGCTTACCCAGATGGCACTGTTTTATAGAAATAATCTTTTTGCCTTGCTCTCTGATTTTTTGGGTCTGGGTGGGAGTAGTCACTTATTGCATAAGACTTTTCCAAGCACTCAGCATATATCAGGCACTGTTTTAAGCACTGAGGATGGACACAGAACACCAGGTGCAGAGCAGTACGTTGAAACTCGTGAGCTAGAGCTTGAGAGGACTTGTTTTATGCCTTGTTTATCCAGCTCTGTCAAGGTTTCTGCCTTCAACCATGCAGCCCTGCCACTTGCTTCAGTAGGAAATAATTGTGTATTCCTTCTCTGAAAGGTTTCTCACATACGTAGGTCCTAACTTCTACAGATTTTGCTGTACCACCTCACTCAGGATACCAAAGTGCACCCCCAATGCCATGACTCAGATTCAGCTCATTGCTGTTGAGTTGGAACCAACTCAAAGTTGACCTCCAGGCATCCAAGGCTGAAAGAAAGCCCATCTTCTCCCAGGGAGTTGCTGGTGGATCCACCCACCAGAGAAGTATGACCTTTGGGTTAGCCTCAAAACTTCTATGAACTAGGCCAGGAGAGCTTCCTCCAGTTCTGAGTGCAAAGATAGCCCCTTCCGGTGCTAGAAGGGAGCTCTGGTGGCCCAGTGGTTAGGAGCTGTGCTGCCAACCCAAAGGTAGATGGTTTGAATCCACCTTGGGATAAGATGGATTATCTTGTGCAGGTTACAGTGCTGAAAATCCACTGGAAGGTAAGCTGTGAGAGGTGGCATGCAACAACAACATGCTGTAAACAGTCATCACATCTGGGAAAAGACAAAGACTTTTATTTGTGATCGGGGAAAACAGAATTTTGACTTCTCTCCACATTTCTTGAGCGTCTTCTGTTTGCTTTTGTAACTCTCAGCCCTGAGAAGAGGTGAGTGGAAATTGAGTGCACATAGCCACGTCCCTGAAAGTCAGCGCGGCTGTACCGGACAGCCTTGGGGGACTTGGTGAGCCTTCTGTGGAGCTGGGGCTGCTGCTTTGTCAGTTCGGCGTCTTGGCTCAGTGCCCCCCACGGCCCTCGGTGTGTGGGTGGTGGATGCTGGAGTTCTTGAGGAAGGACAGGGAGTAAAGCGATTTGAGCTCTGCGTCCCTTCTTTGGTGTGACCTTCAGCAAGTTGTTTCTGCTGTCTGGTTTCTTTTTGTTGTATCTTAAGAGGACATTTGTAAAATATTTGCCTGCTTTCCTATTTATATTCTTTTGATGGTGAACAAAAAGCTGATGCAATTGAAAGGGTAGAAATGAAACTTATAACTTTGCTTCTACAGAATTAATCATATTCTACAGCTAATAGCAAAATGGCTGTCTTAGGCTGGGTTCCCTGGAGAAGCGCAGCAAATGAAGCTTTTACGTCCACACAGCTGTATGTATGTACGTGTACATGCTTTGTGTTGTTAAGTTGGAACCAACTCATAGCTGACCCTCTAGCAGGTTTTCAGAGGCAGTTAATTGCATGAGAGGAGGGGCAGCTGATGAATTCGAACCGTGTGCCTTTGGGGTGGCAGTGCAGCTCCTTACCACTAGGCCACCAGCAATACCTATATATACATATGTATGTGTATGTATATAGAAAGTGAGAGCAGGATTGACTTATTTCAAGGAAATGGTTCATGTGCATGTAGAGGCTGGCAAATTGGCATGTCCCAGGTTAGACCTCAAAAGAGAAGTGTCTCAGGAAGGAGAAATCTCAAGGCCAACAAGGAAGAGGAAGCAGCATGCGTGCTTTGGGGGCAGAGATTCTGGTGCCAGCCAGACAAAGGATCTGGACAGGAGCAACAGTAGCCTCAGCAGAGAATCCGAAACTGACCTGGGACAGAGCTGACTGGGGACTGCTGGTCCATAGAGCCAGAGACCTTCCCCCAAGCTTGCTGGAGACTGAGGGAAGATGAAGGACTCAGGGAACTTTGTAGCACTGACTTGAGCTGTGTGAAGCTGAAGGACAGAGGGCCTGTAGCCATGATTGAAGAACTATCTGGACTGAGGGATCATATCCTGCTGCCAGCCTGAATGACAGACTCTTAACTTCCCTAATAAACTCAATAACCATGAAAACAAGAGAGAGAGGTGAGGTGTCTCTAAAGACTAGTGAGTCCAGGTTGTCGGCAGTCAGGCAGAATTTCAGACTTCTCAGGCTGATCAGTACAAAGATCGCTGGGAGTCAGGGTTGTACGGGGCTTCCAGCCTGGAGGTCAGGAGCCACATACCCAGCTGCACATCAGACAAATGCTAGAAGCTTTTTGCCAGAGTTCAAACATATGCTGTTCAATTCAGCCCATACCTCTGAGATGTCCCTTAATCAGAGAAAATTTTAGAAGTCGTTGCCATAGAATTGGAACCAAATGATAGCTGATTGTCCCGTGTGTTTCCATGTAGAAGATTACCCTTGTTTCTCCTGAGGAGCTGCTGGTGGATTGAGCCACTGGAGAGGTGCAGCCTGTGGGTTTCCAGCACAACTCACAAAGACTCCAGCATCGTACCTCCCTTGTCCAGGACCACGCCTTGGTCTCCCTTTGTTCAGGGTGCTGCGTTAACACAAACGACACAACCGTACTTACTGCAAGTAAGGAATACTTGGAACACTTGCTGCAGAAGATCAGAGACTCCAGCCTTCAATGTGTATTGGATCTCAACATCAAGACAAAAGTCTTCACCACTGGGTTGATAAGCAACATCATGATAGATGGAGAAGAGATTGATGTTGTCAACAAGTTCAACGTACTTGGATCCACATCGACACCCTTGGTACCAGTAATCAAAGAAACAAAGAAACAAAAAAAATGTATTGCATTGGGAAAGTCTACTGTCAGTGACCTCTCCAGAGTACTAAGGAGCAATGATATCCAGTTAAAGACTAAGGTGTTTCTGATTCAGGCCAAATTTTCAGTTACTTGCTGTGTGTCTGAAAGCTGGACCATAAATAAGGATAATGAAAGAACGGATCCCTTTGAGTGGTGAGGTAGGAGAAGAGTACTGCCATGGACTGCCAAAGAACAAACTGATAGGTCCTAGAGAAAGTGCAGCCAGAGTGCTCCCTAAAGGCAAGTTGGATGGTGAAGCTTTGTCGTCTCACATTCTTTGAACACGTTGCAAGGAGAGGCAGAGAAGACTCTCAGTGAGATGGATTGATACAGTGCCTGCAGCAGTGGGCTCAAGTGTGTCAGAGATGAAGGGGATGGCGTAGGATAGGACAGGGTTAAGACCTTTTGTTTATAGGGTCACTGTGAGTCACACTCAGTTTGATGGCATCTAACAGCAAGAGCAGCAGGTGGGTCACCAGACCTGACCCCTAGCTGCCCCTTTAGTGGGTTTTCAGAGGCTGGAAATTGCGCTGGAGGAGACCACACGTTATTAACCATCCCAATAATTTTGGCAGAGCTTTCTTTGTCTCTTCCTTAAAGGAGAGTGTTCTGAAGTCCTTGGTCACGAGCAGCCACTTTCCTCAAGGTTTGTCCCTTTCTAGGTATGTTGTTGTTTACCATTGAGTTGGAACTGACGTATAGCTGACCCTCCGGCAGGTTTTCAGAGGCAGTTAATCTCACAGAAGGAGATTGCCCATCCTTCTCCCTTAGAGCAGCTAGTGGATTCGAACCACGTCCCTTTGGGATTCCAATGCAGCTTCTTGCCACTAGGCTACAGAGCTCCTTTCCTAGGTATAAAATTGTGTGGAGGTGGGAGGGGGGGAGATGGCTTTTTCTGCTTTTGGCTGTGCTTAGGTGTATATATTGCTAATTTGGTTTTTATTTTTCATACTTTTTTATAAAAAAAATAATACATGTTCATGTAAAATACTTATTTGTGGCAATGGTGTGAGATAGGGCAAGGTTCAGATCTGTTCGTAGATTTACATTCAACTCGATAGCACATAACAACAACATGTAAAAAATCTAAATAATAAAAAACTTCCCACCCTTCCATCTGTTAATCCTATTCTAGAAACAAGTACTCCCACCCTCATATGCTAATTCTGTTCTAGAAGCAAGTACTTTTAACAGGTTCATATTTATCTTTTCAGAAAGTTTCTCCAAATATGCACATTTCTATTACTGTTTAATTTTTTTACAGAGCAGTCCAATGGATTTTAATACCTCTGTATCCTTCCTACCAAAAGAGAGAACATATCTGCCATCCTAGAACATTGCCGTATGTCACTCTGTGTCTGCTTTCTGTCACTGTAGCTTTATCTTTTTGAGAATTTCCTATAAGTCACATCAGTTAAGTGACTTATTTCACACAATATAGTGATTTTGCAATTTGTTCATATTGTTGCATATAATTGGGATTCATTCATTACATGGACTTCTGGGCCGTTTGCAGGCTTTTACTATTGTAAATATTGGCGTACAAATCTTTGGGCACCATTTCCCCTCATTTCTATTGTGTAAATAACCTGGTAGCAGGACCTGGTCGTGTGGAACGAGTATATAATTCAGTAAGAAACTGCCAAACTGTTTTGAAAGTGGCTGTGCCATTTTTTTTGCCATTAGCAAGATAGGAGAATTCTTGTGATTTTGCAAATTTATGCTTATTAGTTGTCTTGGCTTTTATTTTCATTGTATTTATTTCCTCTTTATTTCTACAAGTTTTAAGAGAGTCATTTGTGACTGCAATTTGTCTCATTTTGCTCATATTAATCTAAAAGTTGTTTTCTCCAAATTTTACTATCCTTAGTCACATCTGGGTCTTCTACTGTTGCCTGATCTCCCTCCCCCATTATCAGTCACTTTTTTAAAAAAAAATTGTTTTAATTTTTTTTATCAGTCATATTTCATTACTTTTTTATGTATGTTTTACTTTTGAATGTTGTATCTGTAAATGTTAGATTTTGTTGTTTTCTTGCCAAGTTGGACTTTGTTCTGGCAGTTAATTTATTTGTGGATCATCTTGATCTTTGTAGGCTTGTTTTTAAACCTCATCTGGATGCACTTTTAGAGTAAGTAGCCTTTTCTCTAGATTAGCTTAGCCCTTCTACTGAAGTGTGACCCTTTTGGGGTCATTACTTAGTGAATGCTCCTACTGTTCAAGGAAGCCTTTTCACTCTGGCTGGTTGACATTCAGGTATCTCTGGCTCTTTGGGGCTCGTGAGAATGATTCGGTTTACAGCTCTCTCCGTTTTCTTTGCCTCCCTCACTGAATTTAACAATCCACATTTAGTATTCACCATCTGATTTAAGAACCTTCTTGTGACTTTCTGCATAGTTCCCTCTACCTCCCTGCTCTGTGGACTCCGGCCTGGAATTCAGGGCGATTGTGGGCTCACCTTTGTTAATTTCCCTTCTCTCAAAGATCACAGTCCTCCACTCCTTATTGTCTGAATACAAGATTGCTTATCTCCACCACCCCCTTGCCCCAGCCCTTGTTCCCTGTTCACAGATAAGTTCATTGTGGTACGAAATGGGGGGGAAAATGCATATATTTATAGGGACCTCTGGTGACCTAATGGTAAGGAGCTGTGCTGCCAACCCAGCGGCACGAAGTTCTAATCCACCACCTGCTCTGTGGAAGAAGAGATAGGCAGTTTCCTCCTGTGCTGCTTGTAGCCTCTGAAAAACAGCTGAAGGATCAGCTCAGTTGGTTCCAACTCGACAATATATAACAACAATATATATTTATAAAAATAAATTGTGTTTTACTGCCCTTCCACAAGAAAGGGTGAGAGAGACATAGATCTATATAGTTTGTAACTTTATTTCGTGGGTTTTTGTGTGTGTGTGTCTAGCATTTTTTAAAAATTAATTTTAATGAAAGTTTATAGAGACTTAGGGATTCCATTCTTTCATTGTTGCACTTTTCTCCCTTTCTACCCCCTCCCTCACAATTCACTCTTCTTGGAAAGTAAAAGAAGAACTCTTTCATTGTTATGCAATTTCTCCCCCCAAGTCCACTCTACTGTCCAGCCTTCATTCTGGACTCCTGTCATGACAATAATACCCAATCATATATCCCTTTTAAACAGTTCTCTCCCTCATTTGTTTCAATGAAGTATACATCATTCATCCCCTCCTTCTCTGTCTTCCCTCAACCCCGATATCAGTCTCATTTTACAACAGTGACACTATGCAATATTTGTCCTTTTGTGACTGAGGTATTTCACTCAGCACAATGTCCTCCAGGGTCTCCCATTTGAGTTCCTTGTTTTTCAGTGCTGCATAGTATTCCACTGTGGGAATATACCAGAGCTTCTCCATCCATTCATTTGTTGATGGGCACTTGGGTTGTTTCTAGCTCTTTGCTATTGTGAATGAAGCCACAATAAACATGGGTGTTCATATTATCTGCTTGAGTGGCAGTTGTGGTTTCTTTTGGGTAAATTCCCAGTAGTGGAATTACTGGGTCAAATGGTATTTCTATTTGCAACTTTTTAAGAAGGCGCCATACAGCCTTGCATAGTTGTTGCACCATTTTATACTCCCACCAACAGTGAATAAGGGTTCCAGTTTCTCCACAACCTCGCCAGCATTTGATGTTTGTGGCTCTGTTAAATTTTGCTGTTCTTACTGGGGTGAGATGATATCTCATAGTTGTTTTGATTTGCATCTCTCTTAGAGCTGGGGATTTTGAACATTCTTCAAGTGCTTGTTGGCCATCTGAATGTCTTCTTTGGTGAAGTGTCTGTTCATAATCCTATGCCTATTTTTCAATTGGGCTATTTACCTTTATCTTGTTGTGGTGCTTGAGTATTTTATAAATTCTAGATACAAGTCCCTTATCTGACATGTCATTACCAAATATTTTTTCCCAATCCGTGACTTCCCTTTTTACCATGTTGGAGAAGTTTTTGGATGTGCATAGGGATTTGACTCTTAGAAGGTTCCATTCATCTATTTTATCCTCTCCTGGTTGTAGATTTTCCGTGGTGCTTGGAAGACTGTTTATGTTGTGGATTAGGACTTCTAGAGTTCTTCCGAGCTTTTCTTTTATGGGATCGTTTTTATTGGTGGTGTAGTATCCATCAGTGAGCTCTCTTGGCATAGTGCATTATATGATGCACTGCTAACCATAAAGTCAGGAGTTTGAATCCACCACTTGCTCTGATCTGTGATATTTTCAGTTGCTTTTAGTGCATCTGAAAGTTGGCTAATGAATCAAGATGACAGAAGAACGACTGATACCTTTGAATGATGTTGGGGAAGAGTACTGGATATCCCATCAACTGCCAAAATAACAAGCAAGTCTGTCTTGGAGGAAGTGCACCCAGGGTGCTCCTTAAGGGCAAAGGTGGTCAAGCTTGGTCTCTCACACTTTGGCATGTTGTCAGGAAAGGCCAGTCCTTGGAAAAAAAACATCATGTTGGGAAAGGTGGGGGATCAGAGAAAGAGAGGAAGACCTCCGCAAGACGAACTGACAGTGACTGTATCGTGGGCGTGAGCATATCAGGGTGTGTGAGGATGATGCAGGAAAGGGCAGGGTGCAGGTCTGTTCACAGGGTCGCTGTGAGTCTTACCAGCCACACTTGCAAGGAGAGAGGTGGGCGGTCTCCTCCCAGGGAGATTCAGAGACCTGGTGGAGCATCTCCATGAGCGGAATGCACTGGGCATGAGAAGGTTTGGCTGCCATCACTCATCTTGGATTAGCCCTACGACAGCTGTGTCCACTCCTTTGAGCGCAGTGAACTTCATTGTACACAGTCCCGTTTTACTTGTTCTGGACTCCCGTTAGATTCCAAAAGTGGGATTGCCCAGTCTGTTGCTGACAGAGGCACCCCTCCGTCCACTCCCACCAAGAGGGGGAGGCAGTGGCTGCGAGCTCATGGCCTTGGCAGTGCTCAGATAATTTGTGTAGACTTTGTGTATCTGATTGGCCTGCAACAGTGTTTTGCTTTGATTTCATTTTGTTGTTGTTGTTACTGTTGAAGAGAGGCCCCTTTTCATGTGCTTCCTGGCTTTTGGTGCTGCTTCTCCTGACATGGACTGCTCTTTCTCGTGTTCCTATTTATCTTTTGAGATTTACATCCTGTTTTAAAGCAATTTTATGATAAAATTTATATGTTAAGCTTTGTGGTTTGTTTGTGTTTTGTTTTCCCTCTTTGTTACATATGTCTCTTCTCCTTTGAGACTTAGCTACCCACCATGACAAGTCAAGTAGGGGTGGGACCTCTGAGATGAGACACGTAGGTGAAGTCCCAGAGCTGTTAGGGAGTCGCTGGGGTCAGGACAGCCTGTGGCCTCACAGGTGACAGATGTCTCCTCCCACTTCACGCTGCTGTAAGAAGCCGAACTGATTTTTGGTGTAGGGACCCGAGTAAGGGATTTATTAGCCCCAGATCAAAATGAAATAGTGGGTGTGACTGTGTTTAACCGTAATTAGAGCTAAACTTCTCTTGCCCAGAAAACCAGTTCCTTAATGGTGTGAAGGAGCCTGGGCTTTATGACAAGGAGGACTCACTCCAGCTTGGGGACCTTTTTATCATGCCTCAGGATTGATGTGCATGGAATCTGCCACCACCTCCTTAAGGAGCCCCTACGCCCTCTCTCTTTCCAGTTATGATACCCTGGCCACCCTCCTGAGTTAGGACAAGGCTGAATCTTGCATGCTGCAGCCCCCAAGAAGTCCCATCATATGACTGATGTGGGGCCTTCTTGGATTCAGAGGTGTCGGGGAGGCAAGGAGAGGCTTGAAGGTCAGCAGATGGAGCCGAGCCTTGTGCCCAGAGGCATAGTGCCCGTCAGGAAATGTAGCTTTAAGGGAACCACAAAGTGGGTGGTCCATTATCTCAGGGGGATCATAGCTAGAGGACACTTCTGTGTGTGTTGTCTATGTCATCTCTTCTTATCACCTCCTGGGTCCCTTTGTCTCTTCTGGCCAATGGGAATTTCAGAGCTCTTAATAGTGCTTATATGGTAAAGAGATTGAAATTGTACACAGCTTTAGTTTGCTTGGCTCCACAGTCAACAGTCTTGGCACCAGCAACCAGGAAATTAAAAGGCACATTGCCATGGGAAAGTCTGCTGTTAGGGACCTCTCCAAAGTACTGAAGAGCAATGGTGTCTCTCTGGAGACTAAGGTGCGTCTGATACAGGCTATGGTCTTTGCAATCACTTGTTATGCATCAGAGAGTTGGACAATGACCAAGGAGGATAGAAGGAGAATTGATGCCTTTGAGCTGTGGTGCTGGAGAAGAGTATTGAGAATACTATGGACTGCTAGGAAAACAAACAGATTTGTCCTGGAAGGGGTTAAACTGGGTGGCTCCTTGGAGGCAAGGATTCTGAGGCTTCGTCTAACATACTTTGGACATGTGAGGAGAGACCGGTCCTTAGAGAGGGACATCATGCTTGGGAGGGTGGAGGGACAGCGCAGGAGAGGAAGGCCCTCTATGAGGTGGATTGATTCAGTGACTGGGATAATTGGGATGGGAGTGTCAGAGACAGTGCGATTGGCACAGGACAGAGCGGAGTTTAGGGCTGTTGTACAGAGGGTCGCTATGAGTCGCAAGCGACTCGACGGCACATAACAACAACATGGTACTAGTACATAGACCAAGAAATAGTCATTCAGACAGAACAAGGGATTCCCACATGGTTTAAATTAGGAAAGGGATCTGTCACTGCTGGATCCTTTCCCTGCACTATCCAACCTGCATTGCAAATGGTCTGAGAACCTGGACTCTGTGGAGAGGACACAGCGTCAGAATTAGAAGACGACTCACCAAATCATGCTGTGTGGATAACAGCTTTGTTTGAACAATTGGAGACTTGAAACATTTCCTGATGAAGATCAATAGGTACACCCTTCATTATGGGTTGTATCTATCCAGAAGGTTCATAAAAGCCTTCACAAATCGCCCAGTAAACAATGACGAATGGAGAAAAAAAATATAAATGATCAAGGATTTAACTTCACATGGATCTGTAGTCAGTGCCATGCAGGCAGCAGTTGGGATAGAAACAATATAATGCAGTGGGGAAATCTCCTGCCAAGTGCAAAACAGCAAGAATGTCACTTCGAGGACTAGGATGTACCTGACTCGAGCATATTTGTATTTTTAATTGTTTCATGTGTGTATGAAAGTTGGACCGTAAGTAAAGAAGACTGAAGAGTCGATGCCTGCACATTGTGATGTTAGCTAAGAAGTTGAATATACTGTGGACTGCCACAAGAACAAGTAAGTCTTTGAAGAAGTACGGCCAGAATGCCTCTCAGATGGGAGGATGATGAATCTTATCTCAGACTTTAGACCTGTTGTCAGGAGGGGTCAATTCCTGGAGCATGCTTGGAAAAATAGAGGGTCCACAAAGGAGAGAAGACCTTTAAGATGGATTGTCACAGTGACTGTAAGAGGTTTAAACAGAGATTGTGAGAATGACACAGGATGGGGCAGGGCCTCATTCTGTTGTGCAGAGGGGTGCTATGAGTCAGAGGGGACTTTGTGAGATATTTGCTTCGTCTTTTTTTTTAAGGTAGCTTTGGAATGAAATACTCCTCAACACCCTGCGTAATGCAGATGACAGACACAACCTTACTTGCTGAAACTGAGGAGGGGCAGAAGCATCTTCTGCAGAAGGTCAAGGACTGTAGTTTTCAATATGGATTGAAATGCAACATAAGAAAACAAAGATTCTCACCTGTAGTCTAACTGGCAGCATTGTGATAGATGGAGAAGAGATTGAGATTGTTAATAATTATATCTTGCTCACTTCCACAATTAACACTTTTTTAAATTAAATTTTATTAATTTTAATGAATATTTACAGAGATTTGGGGTTTTCATTCATTCATTGTTGCACTATTTTCTCTACCCTCCTCCCCAGATCATTTTTCTTTTTTTCCCCCCCTTGAAAGTCTGTTTTAATTGTCCAATTGCCACAGTACTTGTCAAAGCCAGTTCTGATTAATCTCCTTTGTCAGTGTGTCCTTTGCCATTCCCTATCACTCCTCCTTGAGA
>NW_006399901.1:2766673-2769053 GCF_000299155.1 Elephantulus edwardii | reverse complement strand
TCAGAACAGAGCAGGGAAACTGCATGGTTCAAAATTGGGAAGGGTGTACACCAGGGGTGTATCCTAGCTCCATACCTTTTCAGTCTTTATGCAGAACAGATTATCCAGGAGGCTGAACTCTATGAGGAGAAATGTGGCCTCAGGATTGGAAGAAGAATCATCAACAATCTGCGTTATGCAGACGACCCAACCCTGCTTGCTGAAACTGAGGAGGACCGGAAGCACTTGCTGTGGAAGGTCAGGGACTGCAGTCTTCAGTATGATTTGAGGCTCAATATAAGAAAACAAAGATTCTCACCACTGGGCCGATTGGCAGCATCATGATGGATGGTGAAGAGATTGAGGTTGTTCACAGTTTTGGTTTGCTTGGCTCCACAGTCAACACTCTGGCACCAGCAGCCAGGAAATTAAAAGACATATAGCGATGGGAAAGTCTGTAGTTAGAGACCTCTCTAAAGTACTGAAATACAATGAAGGTTCCCCATTTTCCTCCCACTCCATCAAGAACTCGCTATAGTGAGCCCTTTCCGAGTGATTAGTAGTGGGAGCATCCGCTCTTCTTATCCTATGGAGACTGCAGGCCAGGGGGCCCATCAGCCTTGGGCACTGACAGGCTTTCATTTCCATTTCTCTTCTTTGCTCTAGTAATTGCACTTGCAAGTCTTTAAGACCTCATTTGCTAAATACCAGAAAAATGTTTACTTGAGTTTTATTGACTATGCAGACATTAAATTTGTGGGTCCTAATAAATTATGGATAACAGTGAAAAGGACAAGAATTGCAGGTCACTTAATCATGCTCATGAAATTAGACAGCAAACAAGCAAGGTGGAGGCAGAATGGTTGGTTACCTTTCAGTTATGTTGTCAAAGAGTAACTATAGCATGGATTGTCAAAAGAACAGTCCAGGACGTCTTGGATGAAGGGCAGCACTTGCTCCTTAGAGGCGAGAATGGTGAGATCTCATCTCAGACCTGTTGGGCCTGTTTCCAGAGAGAGAACCATGCTCAGTAAAGGACGTGGTGCCTGCAAAAGTTCAGGGTCAGTGAAGGAGAGGAAGGCCTGGTGAGAAATGGAATGGCACAGTGACGGCGACGCTGAGAGATTAAGCAGAGGGGAGATTGTGAGGATGGCACAGAACTGAACAGTGTTGCAATCAGAGACGACTGGATGGCAACTCAGAGCAGTCGTGTGTTCTTGTTCTTTACAGAATACACCCGCTCCTCACTTACAGGGTTAAGTTCCAAACCAGTTGGTTATTTGAAAATCAGCGTTACGCTAAAATGGAGGGTGACTGCATCATTACACAACTGGCCAAGCGCTGGAACCACGCCGACCTCTGTTCTTGCGCATCACAGCCAGCTTTATTCTCACCTCGGACCTCATAGATTTTTCTTTTTAACTGTTAAGTGTGAATGGTCAGATGATGAGATGGTTAATAAGTGAGAGGAATGTAACAGGACCTGAAAAAGTAACATGAGTGTTCTCCATTTTTTATTTCCCAAGTCCCTCCATTGGAAGAGTTGGCACGTGCCTTTCAGTGCTGGGTTCCTGCATGTCACTCACGTGTGGAGCTTCCCCCCTCCCCAGTCATGTGGGCCCTTGACTCAGCAGCAGAGAGGTGGGGAAAGGACCTCTGTGAAGGAGGTGCTCAGGGGCTGAGGAGACCTTCCAGGAGTTTCGTTTTGAGTTTTGAGGAACTGACGTGCTGGAGGCACTCAGGGTTCTTAGGGCGGTGCCTCCACCTGGCTTTCTGTGGCCTGAGGGAGAAGCAAAGCTGGCGTGGGGGCTGAGGCCAGGAGCTGGCTTCGAGCAGCCAGTCAGATCAGGACAGGAGGCGGCCAGGTGTGTCAGGGTTGTCACAGGTTCTGCGTTCACATGCTAGTTGTGATTTTGTTATCTTACTTTTTGTTCTAAGCCATTGACATATTACACAGCAACTAAACAATGTATCACTTAGGTTGTTTTTCCCCTTCAAATTGTCGTGGTAAAAAAATTGTGAGTTCTAAAACAACTATAAGATAACATCTTACCACAGTAAAAATAGCAGAATTCAAGAGAGCAGCAAACAGCAAATGCAGGCGAGGTGTGGAGAAATTGGAACCCTTATTCACTGTTGATGGGAGTGTAAAATGGTGCAGCCACTGTGGAAGGCAGTATGGCGCTTTCTCAAAAAGTTGGAAATAGAAATACCATCTGACCCAGCAATTCCACTACTGGGAATATACCCTAAAGAAACCAGAATTGCCACCCAAGCAGATACATGCACACCTATGTTCAATAGCAAAGAGTTGTAAACCCAAGTGCCCATCAACAAACGAATGGATAGAGAAACTGTGGTATATTCACACAATGGAATACTATGCTGCATTGAAAAACAA
>NW_006399901.1:2742753-2766345 GCF_000299155.1 Elephantulus edwardii | reverse complement strand
AAAAAAAGAAAAGAGAGGATAAATAGCATATACTGCATTGACACAGATGAGGGAGAGAAGTGTTTAAAAGAAAGAAAGGATTAGATATTATTTTCATGACAAGATTACAGAAAAAGAAATGCATAGTAAAGTGGACTGTGAACTTGGGGGGATTGTATAACAATGAAAGAATTTCCTTTTTTTCCAAGAGAAAAATAAACTGCGGGAGGGGTGGGCAGGAAGGAAAATGTGCAACAAGGAATGAATGGGGGAAAATTAAATGGAAGGAATAAGCTGTAACTATATATACATATGTTGGATTAAAAAATCATTACTAAATTAAAAAATTGTGAGTTCCATAAAATTTGGTTACAAAAAACATTTTGCTAAAAATATACATTTTCCTTCCCCCCCCTTTTTTTTTTTAAATTGAGATACTAATGAAGGATTATAGAGAACTTTTATTTCCCCTCATTCATTGTTGCATTTTCCTCGCTTCCCACTCCTCCCTGCCCCAATTCTCTTTTCTCTTTGAGAAGAAAAAAAAATTATTTCATGGTTATACACCACCACCCCAAGTTCACTTTACTATGCAGTTTTTATTCTGGACTCTTGCCTTGCAGATAATACCTAATCATATATTCCTTTTATACAGTTCTCTCCCTCATCTGTTTCAATGCAATGTACTTTATTTATCCCCTTTTCTTAGTTTCCCTCAAATCCAATGTCAGTCTTATTCTATAACAGTGGCATAATTCAGTATTTGTCCTTCTGTGATTGAAATATTTCACTCAGCATAATGTCCTCTAGGGTCACCCATTTTGTATCATTTCATGAGTTCCTTGTTTTTCAGTGCTGCATAGTATTCCACTGTGTGAATATACCACAGCTTCTCTATCCATTTGTTTGCTGATGGGCACTTGGGTTCTTTACAACTCTTTGCTGTTGTGAACAAAGACACAGTAAACATGAGTGTGCATATATCTGCTTGGCTGGCAGTTCTGGTTTCTTTAGGATATATTCCCAGTAGTGGAACTGCTGGGTCAAAAGGTATTTCTGTTTCCAACTTTTTGAGAAAGTGCCATACTGACTTCCATAGTGGTTGCACCATTTTACACTCTCACCAACAGTGAACAAGTTTCAGTTTCTCTGCAACCTCACCAGCATTTGTTGTTTGCACTTTTTTCCTTTTTATCTTAGAATCTGGGCTTTGAGGGGTTTTTTGTTGTTGGGTTTTTTCCCTTTCTTTCTGGTGCTTGGGACCTGGACTGGCTTTTCTGGGAGAGACTGAGGGCAGACCAGGGCACACTCTGAGGCAAGGCGTGGCCGATAGGTCCCTATCTGCCCATTGTGCTTCTCTCTCCTTGCTTCACTTTCTCCCTCTCTTCACAGTTCCTGTCACATGTTAGAGTAACAGGAATGACATCTCTAAACCTAAAGTAGTTGTGTGACTTCAGACGTCACATGTTGGGACACGCCCAGCTGTCCTCTATGGGAGTCCTGGAGCTTCCTGTTAACATTGAAACAAATGTAGTTGTGGTCAGTGTAGCGAAGTTTGTGTCAGTGTAGCATTTCACGCCTTAGGATTTTCAGAGGTTGATTTTTTAAAAAAAATTTTTTTAAGTCTCCTTGCCTTTCTACTGACATGTCTCTGGGTAGAACCGCCAGCCCTTTGATTCTCAGCCCATTGCTTAACCCTTTATGCTACCAGGAACTCTGTGGGATGATGAAACAGCAGAGCCTCAAATGTGGTGACAGAATCCTGAGGTCTGTAATGTGTGAGTGGGGAGGAGTCTGGCTGTGGGCACCAGTGGACAGAAGTGCACGTGGTGGGAGCTGGTTCAAGGGCAGTGGTGACTTGCTCACCAGCCACCTGGTCCTTCCTCCTCTTCTAAACCTTGGCCCTCAGAGGTGACTCCCTGGAGAAGGGACTCTGGTGGCATGAGGACATGGTTGGTAACTGGCCCCAGGCAGAAGGACAGAGTCCCAGGCACCAGCTCTCCATTCAGAGCCAGGCACACAGGAGGTTCTCACTACACCTGGAGTAAGTTGACAGAGAAGAGTGGTTCCATGTTGATTCTGAGTCCCCCAGTGTGGAGATGGCAGCAGCCAGCAATGTGGGGGCACCACAGAAGGGCCTCTGGGCCACCTGCTCTCAGACAGGAGGGCTTTTGGGCATGGGTCTCTATTAGTGAAATTTCAAAGAAGCCCTAGTAACTTGGCTACTAATTGAAAGTTGGCAGTTTAGACCCACCCAGGCTCCTCGGAGGAAAGATCTGTTTCCATAACGGCAACAGCCAAGAAAAGTATTAGGAGCAGTTCTGCACTGTCACACAGGACACTGTTATGTGCTGTTGAGTCAACTACAACACACAATAGTTCTGACGCCTCCACTGTCTTGAGCCAATCTCACTGTCTCTGACACACCTACCCCATTACCCCAGTTATTTTGTCAATCCATTTCATCCAGGGTCTTCCTCTCTTGTGCTGTCCCTCGACCCTTCCAAGTATGATGTCCTTCTCCACAGACTGGTCCCTCCTGGCTACAAGCCCAAAGTACATGAGATAGAGCCTCAAAATCCTTGCCTCCAAGGAGCAGCTTGGTTTCACCCTGCCCAAGATAGACCTGTTAGTTCTCTTGGCAGTCCATGGTATGTTCAATACTCTTCTCCAGCACCACAACTCAAAAGCATCAATTCTTCTTCTGACATTCTTGGTCATTGTCCAGCTCTCTGATGCATAGCAAGTAATTGGGAAGATATGGCCTGGGTCAGGAGCACCTTAGTCTCTAGACTGACATCCTTGCTCCTTAGCACTCCAAAGAGGTCCCTGACAGCAGATCTTCCTAATGCAGTTCGTCTTTTGATTTCCTTACAGCTGGTGCCAAGAGTGTTAATTGTGGAACTGAGTAAGTAGAAAGTGTTAACAAGCTCAGTCTCTTCTTATATGGGGCATTAGGAGTTGAAATCAGCAGCACCCAACAAGAGTAAAATTTTGAGGGTTTGTCTGTGGTTCACAACAATCGTGCATACTAGGAACACTTTTTAACAGTAGAGAGGTCGAGAGAACATTCCCATTGATGTCACAGTTTAGTGTTTTACCGTATTTCCTTTATCCACATGTCTGTGCACTTTCTTTTTCTCGGAACTGTTTGGGAGTTCTGGGCAAACATGATGTAAGTTTCCTCTGAATCGTCAGCGCTTCCGTGGGACAGTGGTGCTTTGACAATGCAGCTTTGTTGCCCTGCTGGCGCAGGGGCTGTTGGGAAGGGTTGAGCTGGGAACCACAGTGCAGGGGAGGCCTGGCGGCTGGGAGCAACAGGCCCTGCCCTGTGTTATCATGGCTTCCTCATTTCTAGCTTCAGTTTGTGACTTTTAAGAAAGGGAGAGAACTGTATAAATGGAATATATGATTAGATATTATTGACATGAAAAGAGTCCAGACACGAGGACAGCCTGTATAACAAGGAAAGAATTTTTTTTCCAAAGAAAAAAGCCAACGGGGGTGGGGGGTGGCAGGGAGGAAAATATGCAACATGAAAATATGAATGAATGGAAATCCAAGTTCTCTGTTAAAAAAAAAAAAAGTACAGAAAAAAAAAAGGCACAGTAGCCCAGTTCATGAAAAGGCACTAAGGCAAATTAGGCCGACTTACAGAGGTCAGGGCGCTGGGAAGCATCCTGTGTTCCTCATTCCTACTGGAAAGCTTCTCTGTCCTACAGCGTACACGGTGTGCAGTGGTGGATAATATGGGATGTTCTGGGTGCGATTTTCAACTTCATGTCAATGTTGTAGCATTGTTACTCTCATCTGGTTTTCAGACTTAGTTTTGGAGTGTCATAGCAACATACAGACTTCTCCTGACTGATGTGGTGGGTGCGTTGGCCAGGAAGCAAACTGGGACTCCCTCAGGATGGAAGGGCAGAATTCTCCCACCGCCCCTCCCTTAGGTAACGTGTTGAGGGCATTATTGGGGGTGGGTGGGTGGGCACAAGTAGAAGCTGCCCTGGTGTAGTGTACATTCCTGGAATGGTTTGCTTGTGCCCTTGACTGACCAGCAGGGGCCAGCTCTGTTCTCAGGAACCTTGACTTGTTCCAGAGTGGGGGACCTCTGAGGGCTCAGGGTCACCCTCACTGTATGGGTGAGGAACTGAGGTTGTAGCTGTGTAGCCATGCCCCGCAGGAAGGGCTGGGACTGGGCTGGACCTTACATGCCAACCTGACTGTCACCTCTGTTTGTGTTCCTTCTCCTGCCTGGTGCCCAGCTCACTGGGAGCTGCCCTCTCTTACCTTTGCTTGGCCAGAGCTGTGCCTGGAGGAGACGTGCAAATTAACGTCTGCACTTCTAAAATACCTTTTTCTGCTAGGCTACCTCCGTTCAGAAGTGCTTTGTCCCTGCCCTAGAACGTGGTCCATTCTCACAGTGCTGCCATGTTATTGTCTTTATTTTTAATTGTGATTTTAATGAAAATTTACTTCAAAGTTGGATTTTCATTAATTCATGTGGCACTTTCTACTCCCTACCCTTCCCCAGTTGACTTTTAAAAAAAATTTCATTCATTGCTGCATAATTTACCCCCCAGTCCACTCTGCCATGCCCTTCTTGATGTTGTTATACAGATAATGCGTAATCATATATTCCTTTCAAACAGTTCTTTCCTTCCTCTCGTCTAAAGCAGTGTTCATTATTTATACCCTCTTTTCTCAGTTTTCCCCTAGCCCCCATGTTGGTCCTGTTTTATAACAGTGGTGTTAATGCACTATTTGTCCTTTTGTGAATGAGATTATTTCATTCAGCATAATGTCCTCCAGGGTCATCCATGTTGTGTAATATTTTATTAATTTCTTGTTTTTCAGTGCTGCGTAGTATTCCATTGTGTGAATTTACAGTCGTTTTTCTATCCATTTATTTATTGATGGGCATTTGGGTTGTTTCCATATCTTTGCTATAGTGAATAACATAGGAATAAATATGGGTGTGCATGTATCTATTTGGGTGGCAGCTCTGATTTCTTTAGGGTATATTCCTAGTAGTGGAATTGCTGGGTCAAATGGTATTTCTGTTTCCAACTTTCTAAGAAAGTGCCAGACCACTTTTCAAAGTAGTTATACCATTTTACAATCTCTCCATAGCCTCACCAGCATATGTTTGCTGCCCTGTTGAACTTTGCTATTGTTGCTAGAGATGATGCCTCGTAGTTGTTTTGCTTTTCATCTTTCTAATAGGTAGAAATTTTGAACAGTTCTTCATGTTTGCCATCTGAATGTCCTCTTCGGTGAAGTGCCTATTCATATTCTGTACCCATTTTGTGATTGGATTGCTTACATTTTTCTTGAGGTTCTGGACTATTCTATAACTTTTAGATGTAAGTCCCCTATCAGATAGATATGTTGTTGCAAAATATTTTTGCCCTGTCTGTGGATTTTCCTCTTGTTGAAGTTTTTTGGTGTGTGTAGGGATTTGATTCTTAGAAGATCCCATTTGTCTGTTTTATTGTCTCCTGGTTGCAGGTTTTTCATTATGCTTAGAAGAAGATTCATGCTGTGGATTAGGGTTCTTCCTAGCTTTTCTCTTATGAATTTTATAGTCTTTGGTTTTATTTCTAGATCCCTGATCTACTTTGAGTTGGTTTTTGTATAAGGTGTGATGTGTGGGTCTTACTTAAGTTTCCTGCAAAAGGTTTTCCAATTATGCCAACACTGTTTGTCCTTTCCCCACTTAACTGATTCCATCTCCTCATCAAAGATCAGTTAACTACATAGGTGGGCAAGCTGATTTCATGGTTCTCAGTTCTATTCCATTGATCTGTCTGTTGCTGTACCAGTACCTCGCTCTCTTGGCCACCATAGCTGTGCAGTAGGATTTGAGACCAGGCAGTGCAGTGCCACCTACCTTGTTTCTCTTTTTCAGTAGTGTTCTACTTATTTGAGGTCTCTTTCCATTTGCCTTTTTCATCTTGTTGAAGAATGGAATTAATATCTATATTGGGATTGCATTGAACTTGTAGATTGCCTTTGGTAGAATTGTCATCTTTGTGATATTGAGTTTTTCTATCCATGAGCATGGTATATTTTTCCATTTCTCCAAATCTCTTTTTTGTGTATAGGTCTTTTATGTCTCTAGTTAGATTTATTCACAACTGTTTCATCTTGTGGTTAGCTATTATGGTATTGTTAGCTATTATTGGGATTGTTTTTCTTTGCTCCATTCCTATATTCTCTTTGTTACTGTAGAGAAATCCAACAGATTTTTATATGTTGATCTTGAATGCTACTTTTTTTAAAAAGTTTTTTTTTTAGAAAACTATTTTCATTATTGCCTTGTATTATCACAATCTTTATAAATCTGATCCTTATTTGTCTTCTGGGGGTTGGAAACATTACACATAAGCATGTACAGATGATAACATTAGCAAATTATGGGCCGCATCATTACATGTCCTACATCAGTGGATTCATCAGTGGAGACAGTCTGTGTTCAGCTGTGCAGCAGGAAGCCCTCCCTGGGGCCCGGGCAGTGCCTCAGGGGTATCAGAAATCTGTAGGTGGGACTGTGAGGTTGAGGGTGGTTTAGCGGCTAGGAAGCAGTCCAAGATACAAAAAAGAGGTAACTGGAGATGTCTGAATAAATTACCTGAGGTAGTACCTGCTTATTCCGGCTCCCTGCCCAGACTGCTGGGAAGGTGGTGACCTGAACGTGGCTTCTTCTGCTCACCGTGGGGCACCAGCTATCTTTCCTGCAGGGCCTCTACCAGCCCACGGAGAGAATGTCTCCAGAGTTTCCCCCTCAACCCCTAGGACAAAGTCTCAGTTCAGAGGAAGAGGGTACTTACTGCAAAGATGGGGAGAGGAGCCCCCTGGCTCTGTAGCGCTACTGGCTCACACACTCACCCGGGAGAGTCTCCCTAAGGTGGGAGGAATGAAAAATTCCATGACTGGAAGAGATTTTCAAGATGGTAAAAGGGTCTCCATCTCCCCAGAAATGAATTTACTGATTTCTTTTTGTGCAAGTGGAAATCTCTTCGAAGGTAGGGAGGACTAATCTCAAGAGACAAGTGGGCTGGTTTATCAGTTTTGCAAAAATGCTGACTCAGTTAGAGGGTGGTTTAAAAGGAGCATTGTATATGTGCGGCCAGGGAGAACACTGGCTTCCTGTGGGTGGGCAGCAGGTGGAAGCAGAAGCATCACCTGGCCACACTCCTCCCCTCCCTGCCCTTTTGTGACTTGGGCTAGATTTTATTAGGCAGTCAGGGAGCCTGGGTGCCTGGTCAAGAAGTACAGCAGGCTTTGGGGAAGTCAGTAGGCTCTACCCGGAGAGTTCTAGTTTCAGAATTTGGTGGTGGTAATTATCTGTTCTGTCTTCTCTCTTTCCCCTCCTCTTTATCCCATCTCACATGGTATTTCCTTGGAGCTCTGTAGTGTGAAGCTCGTTGGAGCTCAGAGATTGATTAGAGATGTCTGCTGTGGGCACAGGCAGAAGGACTGTGGGGCGGCTTCCAGTTCCTCCTGGCTGGTACAGCGGCTTGTAGCATGGCACCCACGAGGAAGTGTCACATGGCACTAGGCTGGATCCTGTGTGAGCTGAGTCGGCACTCACTGTGCCCTGTTCAAGGCCACCTTATTTCTCCCGATCACTAATCCGTGCTGTGGGTACAGGTGAGGCCACTGAAGGAGGCACCCTGACCTCAGCCCAGAGCGTGTCTTCTTTTTCACTAGTTTGTGCCCTTCTTTCAATGACTCATTTTTAAGGAGTTCTGTGGCATCATCTGTTAGGGCTAACCTAAGGTGGCACCGCTCTGGCAGTTCAAATCCAGCTGGAGCTCCCCGGGAGTAGGATGGATCACAGCCTCCGTTGTCTCTTACAGCTGAAAGGTGGCGACAGGGCTGGGGCCCAGTTTGTGCGCTGGGAGGAGAGGTGGGAGGCGGCCTGGGTGGAGCCCGGGGGTCTCAGCCTGGTGAGGACAGGCCCGCCCCTCTCTGTCTGCTGGCCGGCTGCCCTGTCCTGCCCTCTCCCTGAGCCCAGCCCCTCCTCTTAAAGGGGAACTCCGCGTCCCTAACGCCTAACGGAGGGCGCCCCCGCGTCCCTAACTGAGCGCGCCCCCGCCCGCAGCCCATGACGAGTGACGCCGCCTCGGGCCAACCCCGCCCCGGCCCCAGGCTCCGGCGCCCCGTGCCGTGGGGATCAGAGGAAGTGGGGCGCCGGAAGGCGAAGGGCTGACCCCAGAGAAGCCAGACGGCGGCCAGTGATTTGGAAGCTTCCCTGGAGCTGCCTCCCGTCCCCCCCGCAGCCGAGGTCCGACTTCAGCCCCTGGGGGCGCGGGCTGCTCTCCAGAACTGTGGCTGGGCTGGAGGAAGCCGCCCCGACAGTCGGAACCAAGTTGGGGACTTTTCTGGACTTTTCCGGCCCAGCACAGGCCCAGAGCCGGTGAGCTCACTTCCTCGCACTCACTGGGCAGCGCTGCTGGGGGACGTGGGGACCCCCCCCCCCGCCAGACAGAGGGGCACCTATTGGAGACCTTGGGGTGGGCGGGGCACAGGGTACCAGGAGGAGAGGGAAGGGGCTCTGCCTCAGTGGGACTCTGAGCAGCTTCAGACTCCCGGGTCACCGCCTGAGGGCTGGCCAGGGGTCGGAGGCGCCTTTCAAAGAGTGAGGGACAGCGTCACGCTGAGCCCTGCCTCCTGTCCTCCGCCCCCCCCCGCCGCCTGGACCTCAGCGCCCGTGAACTTCTCTTCTTGCTTCCTCTCTTGTCTAAGATGCCTTACTTGTCTCACCCTGGAGACTCTATTTCCCTGTTTTCAAAAGGGCTTTGAGAGTTTGTCCGATTCTGGCCTGAGGACACCCCGCCTAGGGGGCTGCTTCTGGATTTCTGTGGGCAGGGGACTTGGGCTAGATGGGGGGGGGGCGGGCTGAGGTTTCTAGGGCCAACATCTGGGGGTGTGTGCTGGGCGGGGGGGGGCGTGCCTTGGACCAGAGGGGGCACTGGGGTTTCTCCTGGTGTCCTAGACAATTCTGCTCTGAAAAGTCCCAGTCTCTGGCTGCATATGCGAGTATCAAGTTCAGGGCCAGCTTCTCCTGGGGCTTCCCCGCCTTGATCTGGGACTCGGACCACACTCTGAAGGGGTTGGGGTGAATGGAGACATTGCAGCACTACTGAAGTGTGAACCCCCAGAATAGGTGACCCCTCAGGTAGTCGTATCCGGCTTTGCGCCCTCCTTCCAGGTTAGGCTCATTCCCCACAATTTAGACTCTTCCCACAGAGCTTCCCCCTCTTCCCTCTGTTCTGTCCCTTCCTCCCTGGGCTTGCCTTTTTGGAAAGAGGCAAGGTGTCAGGGTGAGGGGCTGAGGGGTGCAGAGGCCCCAGGATCACAGTGAGAGCTCTCCTCACCCCACACCCATTCTGGGGTAACAGATGGCTGCCTCTGTAGTCCTGCTAGTCACACCCTAAAACTCACCACCCTGGGGTGCTTGACTCCCTGGAGGGAGGGAAGGTGTTAGCACTGCCCCACTCAGGACACCTCTATCTGTGTCTTCATCTGGGGCTCGAGTCCCCTGCCCTACTCAGAGCTGGGCTGGCTTGGGTGAGGAGGGCTGGTGGGTGTCTCTGGTTTGGAAGACAGCATGTGGAAACAGTGGGGCCCTCTTCTGTCTGCATGTCTGTCCCCTAGCTCTGAGTAAGATGGCGCAAGTCTTGTTTGCTCTCCAGGAACCTTTCCTGGCCTGAGGAGAATGGTCTGAAAGAACCCTGGCTCTTTGATATCAGTGGCTCATTTTGGAAAAAAAGAGTAGTGATGGAGACAGGGGCTGGCCAGGTCACGGGCTGGTGGCCTCAGCCTGGCCCTTCAGGGAGCAACTGGAGGGTTCATGTCCACTTGCTGGGAGGACTGACCACTGGCACTGCTCGCTTTGTGAGACTGAAACACATAGGTTCACATGGGGAGCTGCTTCGATGACCCGAGATGGGGACCATTCTGGGTTTATCCGAGGCTTCCTGAGTGAGCCTTTCTGACAGGGTGCCGCAGTGTCAGCGCTCCGTCCCATCTCCAGCCCACAAGGCCAGTGTGTGCTCAGCCCTCCAAGCCGGCCCTGGTGCTATTCTCTGAGCATGAACGCCCTCTGGGTATGGCTGGTGGGCTGAGGGTGACATGCTTGTGGTGGCGAGGTTAGAAGGGGCCTTCTTGTAGGGCTGGGGAGGAGCCAGACGTTCGTGGGCCTGTCCCTCAAGTTGGGATGGCATTCTTGTATCTACTGACTCGGTGCCAGCACCTTCCTGAGTGATGGGGTTTAGGGGTGTTGAGTGAGGGGAGACTAGTGCACCAGATCAAGGGTCCCCCTGCATGGGAAGACGAGCACAGCTGGAGCAGTCTGGACTGGCCACTTTCTCATTTAGGGGGACATCCAGGTGCCCACCCTCACTTTGATTGGCCTTAGTGCCCTGGCACCCAGGGGCCACTGCATACACAAGGAGCCAGCACATCTCTGAGCAGGCTCTGGGGGTTTCTCCTGGTGACTGAGGTGGGTTTGCCAAGAGGAGCCTTGGACTGGGGTCAAGGCTGGATTTTACTAGGCCTCAAGCAGATCTCCACACGGGGTTTGGGTGCTGAGGAGGGCTGCAAGCTGCTGCCCCCAGCAGAGCAGCGGGGATTGGAGGCCAGAGCAGATAGCCACTCCAGGCATGTTTGCTCTGCCCGAGGTTATCTGTGCGGATGGGCGGCGGAGAAGCAGGGCGGGGCGGGGCGCAGATAGGGTGGCTTTGGGCCAAAGTGCTTTCCTGAAGCAGAGCCCGCGATGAGGGGGCGCCGGCTGGGTCTTCATTTCTGACTCTCCTGGCCAGCCCTTGGAGGGAGGTATGCGGGAGTAGGGCGGCGTGGGAAACTCCGAGAGGGAGCTCGTCTCGCCCGGCTTCCCGCGCCTCTCATCCTCAGGCACCGGCTTGTAGCCCGAATGGAAAATGGGTCAGGTCCCGGGTGGGCGGCTGCCAGCCAGCCAGGCGGCCGCCGGGAGCAGAAGCGGGTCCGGTTCCTCTGCCTGCGGGATAGCTGCTCGTGCGCGGGGCCTCCGCGGGGCTCGGCCGAGCAGGTGGTGACCCCCGCTGTCTGTCTGCAGCAGTGGTGAGCCGAGCGCGCGCTCGCTGGGCGAGGTGACGGCGGAGCCCCCGCGCGGGCGCAGGGAGGAAGGAGGAGAGACAAAGGCGCCGGCGCCGCCCCGCGATGTGTCAGTCAGAGGCTCGGCGAGGACCTGAGCTGCGCGCGGCGCGATGGTGAGATGCTGCCCGCCGCGGCCTAGGCGCGCCGCTCGCCACCTCCTCCGCAGGGTCCGCGTGCATGTGCGGCGGCCTCGCGGCGGCTCCAGCCCAACGCCCGGGGACCAGCCCCCGCGTCTCGAGGGGCCCGGCCCGGCGGGGCTGAGCCGACGAGCCCGCTTCAGGTACCTGCACCCCGGCCGAGGCCCTGCCCGGCAGCTCCCGCACCCCGACGAGCCCGGGGGCGCTGGGTGAGATGAGCTGGAAGGGCAGGGGGTGGGGGTCCGTGGACCCGGCGCCGGCCGAGGCCTCCATTTCTCGGGGACTGTTTTGCGGTGTGTCGCACAGGGGAGGCTGCCTTCACAGTGAGCAGTGCGTCACAGGCTGGCCTTGGCTCCATGCAGTCCTTCTGCAGATGAGGAAGCCCAGCCTGGGGTCACCTGACAGTGGGTGGCTGAGTGGCCTCACGGCTCATTGTGCAGTCGGACCTCATTGTTTGGCGTTTGGAGCCAAGCGTGTGCGGAAGACCCTGGCCGCGCTGGTGGTCGTGGGGCAGCGGCTTTAATGGGGTTGCAGGGTGGGCACAGGAGCTCCACTGTCAGGACCGTGTCATCTGTCCTGGTCCCTTGTTTAGAGACGCGGAAATGAGGAGCCCTGAGGAGACATCCTTCTGGGCCCTGCAAACAGCTGCACGTCACTGGGGCCGGCGCTCCTCAGGCCAGGCTCTGGCTCCTCCATCTGCCCTGGTGCCGGGGTGCATCAGGGCTCCCCACACTGTACCCCAGCTGTTCTACCTGCACCAGATCACAGGAGACACTGGGCTATGGGGTTGCTGGGCAGGAACAGGCCAGCCAAAGCGCAGGTGGGGCTGAGACCCAAGGGCATCAGTGCCTCCAGACCCCCCACTTCATCAGAGCGGGGTTTGCTGTGAGTGGACGGGGACCTCGGGGCTCCCAGCCTGGAGTGGCGCTGACGGGCCTGTGCCTGCGTGTCCCGCAGGTTGCATTTCCCCCAGCTGGCCCTGAGGCGGAGGCTGGGACAGTTGAGCTGTATGTCCAGACCTGCCCTGAAACTGCGCTCCTGGCCCCTGACGGTCCTCTACTACCTCCTGCCCTTCGGAGCCCTCAGACCGCTCAGCCGGGTGGGATGGAGGCCCGTGAGCAGGGTAAGTGCTCATGAGGTGGGGTCTGAGGGATCCAAGGAGGATGAGATTAGGCAAAGTGAGAGGTGGAGGACAGCTGTGGACAAAGGTATAGGGGACAGCCAACCATGGAGTGGTGTAGGACAGCCATGGACAGAGGTGTTGGGGACAAATGTGGATGGAGGTGTGGGGGACAGCCATAGACTGAGGTGAGGGACAGCTGTGGACTGAACCCACTTGCGCACCAGAAGTCTAAGCAGCCTTTGGAGAGGAGGCTGGGTGGTTGGTGGGCCTGGCCCACTGGGCTGCTCCCTCTGACCTTGTGGTGCTCACAGGCCCCTCCCTGCCTCGGCTCTGGGCAGCTCTGTGCCGTTTCGGGACTCTGGGTTCTGAAGCATGCATACTAGGTACCCGGACAGCGAGGTCTGTGCCCAGGTCCCGTGCCCAGCAGGAGTCATAGGAGGTGATTCTAAGCAGTTTGGACAGCTCAGGAAGCTGGGCCGCTGGGCTCCTCAGGAGGGACTCCCCTAGGTAGGGTTCCCTTAGGTGGGGAGTGGGCTTTCTGAGGTGACTCCTGTTGGTGGCCTTAGGAGGAAGCCTGCTCCTGGACTCTTGATGTCACAATAGCTGACAGCTCAGGTGTGAAGGGACATTAGAGATGAGACCCACTTAGCCAGAGGGACCTCAGGGGAGTTGTGACCATGCCAGGTGGGTGGGTGGCAGCTGAGGGACAGGAGCAGCTCTCTGGGAACCACCCCTAGTTCACAGAGGGGTCTGAAGTTGGAATGAGGAGCTGGAGCCTTGGTTGTGTGCGGACAAGCAGTGGCTGGTCCAGGAGGCATCTGTGTGGCAGGAGCATCCGAGGTGTCAGAGGCAGATCTCCCCTGTCCTGCATGAGCCCGCAGTGCAGGTGGGCTTTGTGGGGTCCAAGGAGACCATCTCTGCACCAGAGCCAGAGATACCAGTGAGGTCATGTGGGTGGTGGGGTCGCCTGCGGCCTGTCTAGGGCGAGGAGCCCTGTCCGGGTTTGTCTGCACCTCCTCAGCCTCACACCCTGGAGGGTGGAGGCGCTATCTGACCTTTGTCTGAGCGAACACCAGGTCCCCCCTGAGTGTAAGTGCGTCACTGTCTCAGCGAACCCCCATGTGCCTAGCACCCTCAGTCTGGTTCCCAGTGACAGCCAGCCACATCACAAAGTCAGCTTGGGTCTCCTTTGTGGCCTGGTGATTGCCAAGCTCTCTCCTTTGGGGGTGGCACACCTGGGGGCATGCCTGGGGGCCAGCACTGACTTCCTTCCCCTGCCCTGTGGCCTGCAGGTGACCCTGTACAAGTCTGTGCCCACCCGCTTGCTGTCGCGGGCGTGGGGCCGCCTCAACCAGGTGGAGCTGCCGCACTGGCTGCGCCGGCCAGTCTACAGCCTGTACATCTGGACATTCGGGGTGAACATGAAGGAGGCGGCTGTGGAGGACCTGCACCACTACCGCAACCTCAGCGAGTTCTTCCGGCGCAAGCTCAAGCCGCAGGCTCGGCCCGTGTGCGGCCTGCACAGCGTGGTGAGCGTTCAGCGGCTCCTAGGGCTGGACAGGCAGGCAACTCCCAGGGTGGCCTTGAGTTCCCCCAGGGGAGGCCGGGCGGGCAGCTCCCCCAGCGGAGGGCTGGTGGGCAGCTCCCGAGGCCTTTGCAGGCAGCTTCTTCGGAGGCTTTGAGGGGCTGGTGGCCAGCGCCCTTAGGGGAGGCCTTGTGAACAGGGGAGACAACTCCGCGGGGGTGTCGGGAAGCTTTAAGGGGCTGGGGGCAGCTCCCTGGGGAGGCTTTGCAGGGCAAGTGGATGGCTGAGCTTGGGGTACCAGTCAGCCTGTCCTGTTCTGTCCAGATCAGCCCATCGGATGGGAAGATCCTCAACTTTGGGCAGGTGAAGAACTGCGAGGTGGAGCAGGTGAAGGGGGTCACGTACTCCCTGGAGTCCTTCCTTGGCCCTCGCACCTCTGCGGAGGACCTGCCCTTCCCACCAGGTGGGTCGTCCTCTGGCGGAGCTGAGCCAGGGTGGGGCGGGAGCTGAGGGAGGGGAGGCCTGGAACCAGGTCAGGGACTGTTCCATGGAAGCCCTGGGGCTCCTGCGTGGAGCCTGTGTGCAGATGGGGCCTGTATGAGATTGTGCCCCTCTGATGTCTTCCTACCCATGTCTGCTTGTAGCCACCTCCTTCAGGAGCAGGCTGGTCACCAGGGAGGGGAACGAGCTGTACCACTGTGTCATCTACCTGGCCCCCGGGGACTACCACTGCTTCCACTCGCCCACTGACTGGACCGTTTCCCATCGGCGCCACTTTCCAGGTGTGGGGTGATGGGAGGCAGTGTCAAAGAGGGGACCCATGTTCCAGATCTGGAGTTTGTCACTCCTCAGGCACCAGATGGCCTGGGTGTTAGAAGCAGGCAGCTTTAGCTGTGTGGGGTGTGGGGCGGTGGCCTGGGGCCAGGCCAGGTGGACTCACTAGGCCTCCCGCAGGCTCCCTGATGTCGGTGAACCCCGGCATGGCCCGCTGGATCAAGGAGCTCTTCTGCCATAACGAGCGGGTGGTGCTGACTGGGGACTGGAAGCATGGCTTTTTCTCGCTGACGGCTGTGGGTGCCACCAACGTGGGCTCCATCCGCATCTACTTTGACCGGGTGAGTAGAACCAAGTCCCCACTGAGGCCTGTGGGCCGGTCCCGTGGGACACACTTGCCGGGCAGCAGGATCCACTGGGATGTACAGTCTCTCTTGCCTTTGCTGTCATGTGCCCACCTCAGGGTGCACGGAGGTGCCCCCCACCCCATCCTGCTCCTGCGAAGAATCTGGGTCACGCTGAGTGCAGAGGACAGGTAGAGCTCTTGAGTGTGGGAAAGGTCATGGTGACTAGTGGGGCCAGGACACGGAAGGCTGGTGCCAGACACAGCTGCCCAGACGAACAGGGATCTGGTGCCCACCCTGCCTTTTTTGGTGTCCTTTCTGGGTGCTGGGAGAACAGAGCTGGGGACTCTTTGTGACTGCTGAGACCCAGGCTCACTGGCTTGGTGACCCCACCTCTTTTACTGAGCCCGGTTGGGGAGTGGGAACTGAAGGCCCCGCTGACCAGCGCAGAGAGGGACTGGGCTCCATGTCCCCCAGGGAGGGCCGCAGCCTCTGAGCCCCACTTCCACCCCGCCTCTCCAGGAGCTGCACACCAACAGCCCACAGTACAGCAAGGGCTCCTACAATGACCTGAGCTTCGTGACACGCGCCAACAAGGAGGGCATCCCCATGCGCAAGGGCGAGCACCTGGGTGAGTTCAACCTGGGCTCCACCATCGTGCTCATCTTCGAGGCGCCCAAGGACTTCAAATTCCAGCTGAAAGCGGGACAGAAGATCCGCTTCGGGGAGGCGCTGGGCTCCCTGTAGGGACCCGTCCTGACTGCTGAGGAACTATTTCCGAAAAGCAAGATGTGTGAGAGGGTTTCCCACGGAGCCCCTACAGGCGTCCAGGTGAGGGCCGCCTGGGGCCCAGGTGGTCTCATCAGACAGTACTTGAATCACTGCTCCCGCTGCCCGGAGATGGAGGGGGACAGGCTCCTCCCACAAAAACAACCAGGCGCAGGCAGGAGTGAACAGGACACTGGATCTTTCTATAAATCTCTCCTGGTGAGCGTTCACTTGGTCTTTTTGCCCCCGCCCATCCCCCACACCTGCCTGTTGCACAGAATGAGGTGCCCTTGGCACTGACTGTACCCACCTGTCCCCACGTGCAGCTTTCTGGTCCAAGTGAATAAAGTTGACGTTCCTGTGGGTTCCTGCAGGCCGAGTAGGCAGCCTGCTGGAGATGAGCTGACCCTGCCATCCCGCCCTGCACGGACCTGATGGCCTTAGAGCGGGGTGAGGAGGCCCGGTGGACCCCTCCCGCATCAGGGGAAAGCTTGGCCCACATCCACCCCCAGCCCTGCGTGGAACCTCATGTTGGAGGCGCCGGAGCCTCGGTTGTGGGAGGAGAGTCAGTGCCTAGAACACAAAATTGTCCCCAGCCGCCAGGTACACCGTCGGGGGAGTCACTGAGGTGGGGCCAGGGCGCAGGTTGATCCTGGGGACGCTGTGAATTTTCTCCTGCAGGAGAAGCCATTGAACTTTTTCAACTGTATCAGTAGCACAGTATTTTTGTATGAAAAGTGGGAGACTTCTGAACAGTAATTCATTTAATTGCAAACATTTTGAAATAAAAAAGGTGAAAAACCTCAGCATCACAGCTTTGTGTTCTGCTCCGGCAGGTGCCCCTGTGCACTGGCACTAGCACAGGGCACGCCACAGGGCCTGTACCCGGGCGATGCAGGCCCCCACGGGCTGGCGCTGGGCCCGGAGCTCCGCGGCCAGGTGCTGGATCTGGGCCTCCACCTGTGGGGCGGGTGTGGGTGAGGGTGCTGGCCGAGCAGGAGCACAGCTCATCCCTCCTGAGCTTGGGGCGGCCCGGGCCTCACCTCCTCCAGCTCGCTCTGCACCTGCTGCTCCGCTTCCCGGTCCTCGGGCTCGGGCTCCTCCCGGCTCAGCTCCAGCCACCTGCGCAGGCTGCGTGCCTGCCGCTGACAAGACCTGAGGGTTGAGAGGCCTGTTGACCCCCAGGCTGCACTTGAGTCCCCCAAGAGCCCGTCCAGAAGAGGGAGAAATGCTGGCTTAAGAGGCCATCGCTTAGCCTTCTCCATCCTCCTCTGACCTTCCCCAGTGTGAAAGCCTCATTGCCTTTCTGCACAGCTAGAAGTGAGGGGACCAGTGAGCACACCTGAATCTCTTGATTCAGGATGGGTCCAGCCAGGTCTCAAGGCCCCTCCACATCTGGTGGGCACATGCCTCCCCCTTGAGGGCCATGGCTTCTGTGAGCAGGAGTGATGGAGTTTCTGGACACCGTGGCCCCCCATCCCCAGACTCTGGCAGGAAGGGCACCTTGGGTCTCACCCGAGGTTCTGCTTGGTGATCTGGTAGTGCTGTAATTGTTGGCGGATCCCCTCGAGTTCAAGCTCCAGGTCAGTGCTGCCTGCAGGACCGGAGGAGGTGAGCCTGACCTTTCTTCAGGGATGAGGAATAGGGCCCCACTCCTCCACTGCCCCCCTTTCAACCTTCCCCCCGCCCCTCCGCCCCTCACCCAGTGCGCCAGGATGCACACCTGCCACCTCGGGCCCGGGCCCAAACCCAGGACCTGTGAGGTCCCCAGGGAGGAGCAAGTGGAGGCTGGAGGCACTGGCCAGGGCTGGGGGCGCCTGCAGCTTTGCTGACACCTGCAGAAGGAAGGGGGATGGGAGTGATGAAGGAGCCTGGCTCAGGCCATTGTCCCTGTCAGGATGGGGGTGCAGGAAACAAGCTGCTTCTCACTAGCTAGCTGGACCCCTCCCCTCCACCTGACTCCCCTGAGGGCTGTGTTATCACTGCTCCAAACAGCTGCCCCACCTGGTCTCTTGTCACACATCACACAACTCTGCTGGTCACAGGTCAGCTGGGCTCTCCTCTCCCCTCCAGCCAGCGACTGAAGCAAACTCCATACTGCATTCCAGGCTGTGCCCTGATCTGTCCTCTCCCAGGTCCCCTGTCCACTCAATGTTGAAGCCCCCTCCCCACCCTGCTTGAGTCCCCTCCCCCGGAGCCCACTCCTCTCTGGTGGCTTCCGCCCACCCTCATCCTTGTCCTTATGCTGGGCCTGTGGGTTGCGACTTGGCCTCTGCTGAGAATTCCCCCCCTTCCCATCAGTCAGACTCACGCAAGCCTCTTGTTCCTTTTGCTCAGATTTGATAGGCTCAAAACAGACCCCAGGTACTCTCTGCAAAACCCATCTGCACATCCACCTCCACTTGAGGAAAATGCTCCCATTCACCCAGATACTGAGCTGGAAGCTGGGAGGACAGGTCTTCTTCTTCCTCCCTTTGCCTCTGTCTCGTCCTCCCCCAGGACCTGTCTGTTTCTCCCCACGTCCACCTCACAGATGTAGCTACGCACACGGCCAAGTTGAAGGGTGAAAACTAGACCCAGAGCTTGCTGCTCTTACAACACAAGCTGGTTCTGACTGCACTGACCCTCTGGAGATACCCTGTTCCTGGAGCTGTTTGGTGGCTTTGAGCCCCCAAAGATAAGTGGCCTTTTGGTTAGCACAGCACACTACAGACTGCCTTCCAGTTCTCTCTCTGCTCCCTGGCCTGAGGCCCTGCATGGCCGTTGGCACCTTGTATATCTTTGTGTTAGTTATTCAGGAAAGAGTTCCCTATCCAGAATATCAGCTGCCCAGGAACAAGGACCCTGCAGGCCCCTCACAGGACCCGGGGCCTATGAAGCACAGCATCAGCACCTACATGACCCTCTTGAGTCTTCAAAGCTGAGGAGTCCCAGGGACTCTGCCCGGCTTTCCTATGGCATTGAGTACAACAGAGTCCAGCAGGCCAGAGTGGACGTGTGCCTGTGACTGGTCACTTACCCTGGCTGACTGATCTGCCTCGTGCAGCATGAAGGAGGATGGGGGCAGCAGCACCAGTTCTGGGGGTGCACTCTCTGTGGGGGGCAGCCTTGGCTCAGGAGGTCTCAGCAGGGCCCTAGGTTCAGATGGGGGTCCTTGTGGGGCCAGGGCTGTCCAGGAACTGCTGGCTGGGGCCTCAGGCTTGGATGGGGGTCCTTGTGGGGCCAGGGCTGTCTGGGACCTGTTGGCTGGTGGAACCATGGTGAGGCCGTGCTCCTTGGGCCTGAGCAGATGGAAGGTAGGAGCCTAGTCAGGCCATGGTCCCACCTCGAACTGAGAGTCCTTCCCACATAAGAAGTGTCCCTCACAGGTCCGAGGTGCACATTCTGGATTCTGGCAGCCCTGAGGTGCCCCCAGCCCATCCATCCTACCCATGTCCCCTGACGGGACCACACTCCAGGGGTTTCTGGCTCTGCTTGAACTCCAGCAGGAAGTCAGGGCGCCGTGGCTGCTTCCTCTCTGGGTGGGCAACACCCCTGAGAAGATACAGGGTGGGTTGTCAAGGCTGGAAGGGTCCGAGATCTCTGTGGGGTCAGTCATCTAGTCCACCCCCCTACTATGTTCACAAGGGTCTGAAGGCCAGGTCAGTCACACAGGAGGCTGGGGGACCTAGGCCACAATGTCATTCCATAGCCACCCCACCTCTCCCCTACGTTGGCTGCTGAGACATTGTGGGACAGTGGGAATCAGGGCAGAGAGGAGGCCCCGCCGCTCCCCACGGCACTGGCCACTCAGGGTGTATGCAGCGGTTTATAGAATTGGGAGGTCATCAGGGAAGTGGACAGGGCAGATTTCAGGTCCTGCTGTGGGGACGGGGAGCTGTACAGGGAGAAGGAAGACTTGCAGGGCTGGACAGGAAGGGCAGGTGCTCCCCACTCACTCAACTATCACTTTGTACCACGTTGCACAGCTCACTGAAAGATCAGTGGTTCGAGTCACCAGCTGCTCTGAGGGCAGGGGCTTGGCAGTGGGGTTTCTGGTATCACTTTGGGGAGCAGGGCAGGAAGGGACACACTGGCAGGAATTGGAGGCTTTAATCCTAGTCTGTCCTCCACCTCCCTCAGACCAAGGGCGGGATGGGGGGGGCAGAGGTTGGGTGGTGAGCTCTGAGGAGACCCCAGTGTTGCTCCTGGCTCTGCGCTGTGTGGAGGCAGGTGAGCGGTGCTACTCACAGCTCCGGGAGCTGGCGGTCCCCAGCAGCCAGGGCCAGGCTGTCCAGGCCTCGCCTGGGTCTCGTTCCCTGGGTCCTGGTCTCCAGGGAGGTGTCCCCGGCCCTGTCAGGGATGCAGCTGAGAAGGGGGACCTCGAATGTCACTCTCCTGCCAGGCACGATGGACTGAGGCTCCCTGGCCGGGCCCAGTGCCTTCTGCTTCCAGAGCATGGCGCAGCGGTGGACGATGCGGTAGAGGCTGTGGGCCATCTGCCAACAAGCCCCCAAGACGGGGGGGGGGCTCTGGTCAGGAGGGATGCTGGCAGGCTGTTCTACACAAGCATGGGGGACCCCGGTCATCCACCCCCACACAAGGGTGAGAGACTAAATCAGGAGGACACTGGCTGTCCACCCACCCACAAGGGGAAGAACTCTGTGAGTGGGGACGCTGGCTGGATGCTCCACACAAGCAGGAAGGGTCACAGTCTGGGAGGATGCCGGCATCCACCCCGCAAACAAGAGTGGGAGACCCTGGCTGTCTGCCCCCCCACAGGTACGACCATGGCCTACCTGGGCCTGCTGCTGGACAAGCAGCTGCTGCCGGGAGGCCTTGGTGGCCGCTGTGAAGCGCAGAAGGTGGGTGACGCCCCTCTGCAGGAGCTGCTGCTGGTGGGTCTGCATCGCCTGCTCCAGGCGCGCCCTCTTTCTCCTCCTCTCCTGCACAAAGCCCTGCCAGGCGTCCCAGGCCTGAGGGAGAGTGGAGCTGAGGCCTGCCCCTCACCTGCACCCCCGCCTTCCTCCCCACAGGCACGTCCTCGAGACGCTCCACTCATTACCTTCGCCTGCAGCGAGAAGGACCAGAACCACAGGGCTCGAGCTGTGCCCTGCTGCTCCTCCCTCCGGGCCGCCAGCTGCGGGCAGAGAGGAGTCCTCAGTGGACGGAGGGGCAAAGGCAGGGCACCGTGGGCTGGCAGGTGGGGCCAAGCCAGGGAGAAGAGCTGGCAGATGGGGAGGTCAGCAGGGCTGGGGGGTTGAGACTGCCCTCAGGCCTGCACTGTCTAGCAGACCCTTCAAGTTCCCTGTGCAGGCCAAGCTCAGCCCAGCCTCTGCCCTCTGCCCAGGACACAGAAGGCCTGTGACAGGCACTTGGAGCAGGGACATCCACCCCTGCCTGGGCCTTGGGGCCCGCTTCCTGGAACATGATCCTAAGCCAAGTTTTGAAAGGACCTGTCAGGTGACAGACCCTGTGGTACAAACAGTTACAATGCCTGGCTGCTGGGATTTAGTCCACCCAGAAGCATCTGAATAGGGACTTGGCCCAACTACTTCTAAAACACAACAGTCGCGAGACACCCCAGAATAGAGTCTAATCGACACACATACAAGCTGGAATCAACTCGGCGTCAACTGGGAGAGTCAGGGAGACCAGAGGGGAGGCCCATTGTCCTCCCTTTTGACCTGGGCTGGCCCTGTGACCCAGAGGACATGACATGCAGTCATTGCTGGGCCGGACCTGGAGAGACCGACCTCCAGAAGGTTCCTGGGGAACCCAGCCGCCATGCTGTGAGCACCGCGGCCCTGGCTGGCAGCCCCATGCAGGACCATCTGAGACCGTCCAGGCACCATAAGCAACAGAAGACCCACCCGCCACTCAGCCCACTTAGCGACCAGCAAGGAACAGTCGCCGTGATAACTGCGCAGCCACGGCATTTGGGAAACAAGTGGGGACGTGACAGATGGAGGCGGCATGGCCGAGCCGTGCACAGCATGGGGCTCGGGTTGCGGGGTGGGGCTTGACTCTGAAGAACCACTTGCTGGGTTTGGAAGGTGATTGACAGAAAAGCTAGAGGAGATGGAAGAGAAGCAAGAACCAGGGTCTGTGTTAACTTTCTGTGAGATGTGGGGTGATGGGGCAGCATGCCTGGCAACCGAAACGTCTGTGAGCAAGAGACATGCCAGGAGACGGGGTAAGGAGGCTGCACTGGGCCCTGTGCCAGAGCAGGGCCCTGACCTGACAGCCAGCTAGGACAGGGAGAACCTGGAACCAGCCCAGCCTCTCCCTTCTCACTTCTGCCTGCCTTCTGGGCCTTGGCCAGCACAGTGGATAGAAGGTGAAGGGGCAGAACCAGACAGCTCTCTGCCCCTCCTCCATGTCTGCATCTCACTCAGACCCGTCCTGGCTTAACGGCAGGAACCACAAGTGACTTCCTCTAAGAAACACCAGATTGCTTGCCTGTCACCTCTCAGGGTGATGTCTGTTACCTTGAGGGTCAGCACGCTCAGATCTTGTCTAGTCAAGTGTCTCTCCTGCCCTCGGAAGGACCACTGACTGACAGGTGAGGTGAGATGAGAGGCTGATGACTCTGGACCTACGTGCAGCGGTGCGGGCCCACCTGGCCTCTGACCAGCACCGGGACCAACTTAAAACACATTTCATGGGAACTTCTGGAGACGACTTGTGTTTTTCTCTGGACACTGTAAACAGACCACTGACAGGTTGCTGGTGCAGGAAAAGTGATATGGCAGTGGAGCTGCGAACTGACCGAGGCAGGGGGAGGCGGGACACGGGCAGTGGTCCTGAGACACTGATGCTCAACCTAGTGAGCCTCGGGTGGACGCTAACGAGCAAGCGGGGCAGGTGGGAAAGGGGACAGGGTGTCACCCACCTGCCGTCTCCACTGGTGGAAGCAGGTCCGGCAAAGTCGCTGGGCCAGAAGCTGGGCGCCTCGCCTTTGCAGGAGCTGGGAGAGCAGACATGGGAGCAGTAAGTTCTAATGGGAATCAGGGAGCCCACAGCCCTCAGCCACTCGGGGCATCAGAGCTGACCCCCCAGGGCACTGCAGTTAGAGGCACCACACAGGCATCTGATGTTGTCAGGGCCTTACGCTGCTGGAAGCCGGGGTTGTCTAGATGAGCTGGGGGGCTCCAGCTCTTGAGCTTCTCCACTGAGTCACTGTATTTCACTTGGGGGAGACCTGTTTTTATGCTACCCACCTATAAAAACCCAGAAAGGCTCAGTCTGTCCCCACAGGACCCCAAACCTCCCAGCAGTGCTCTAAGCTCCTCCAGAGAGCCGGACGCCTTGCCATGCGAGGGGTCTTGAGCCGGCCTCACCGTCTTCCTGATCCACCCGCGATGGTAGGACTTCCACCGCGACAAGGCCTCACGCAGAAGCCGGCGTGTGTGGTGCTTGGCTGCCCTCTCCAGCTGGACTCTCTGCTGGGCTGAGCTCTGGCTGCGGCTCCTCCAGCGCCGGAAAACTGTCAGGACGTAGCCTGCAGGAGACCAGCCAGAGGGTTCCTTAGTAGGACCTCCGTGAAGAGAGCAAGCATTCTGGGGTACATTTAAAGTGGAGGACAAGGATGGGGTGCTCAGCAGCCCTCTGTCATCACAGGATTGCAGCTATTGGAAGGACTACGCTGTCACCTTCCTGGTGGCATCTGGACAAGAACTAGACCTACTGATGGGTCCCTGGGAACACAGGCTGTACCCAGAACCAGGGTGATGCCAGGGTATTAGAAGGGAAAAAACTGAGGGGTGGGAGAAGGAAGGCGTGATGGAGGAGAAGGATGTGGTGGTGGAGGAGGAG